>NC_142586.1:99016462-99321558 GCF_965207765.1 Zootoca vivipara
CAATTCCCATCTTCCCTGACCACTGGTCCTGTTAGCTAGGGATCATGGGAGTTGTAGGCCTAAACATCTGGAGGGCTGCAGTTTGGGGATGCCTGATTTAACCATTTCCCCAGCACACACAGTGGTTTAGGGGCAAGAAGCAGTTCTCGCCCCTCCCCCAAGCTCTCTTTGGTGCCAAGAAATAGTAGCTTTATATGGGGTGCAATTTTCTTTGGGACCATAGTGGAGGGAAAAGGTTCATACCTGCCCCATGTGATACTAATAATCTCTCCCATAACCTTGCAGCATTAAATACATCCATTCATGTACCATGTCATCTCGTTGATTCACAGATTGATCAGAATGGCCCTCATACTGATTTATCTCAGAGAGCTATTCTGCAGGTTGCTGAGATAATGTGTGTGAATTTGACAATTCTAAAGCACGACATAGGTGTGATGACGATTAATATAATTTATTTCCAAAGAGTTATTGATGCAGTCCAGCCTCATGTTGCAGTGGCATAGCGTCTGTGCTCCAACATGCACAAAGGTTTCCAAACTAAACCCATAATGTAGCCATTGTACTGTTTTAGAACACCCTTTCTCCCTACAACCATTACTGATGCAATAGAGAAACTTACATAATGACAGAGCATTGAGTATTCCTGCGTGTGGTGGAGCGCTTACACACTGGTAAAGGAGTCCTACGCGATCTTGAACTGCTCCTTTAAGAACATCACTGGACAGTCTCAGAAGGAAGAATACAAGAAAGAGGCTGAAGAACAGATTTTGGAAGAGCCGCATCAGGATTCCGATCTTATCTCTGGATAAATTCCTTGTTGTCCTCCTGAAAGTGAAGAGGAATTACTGCAATTGCAGGCAAAGATCATTCTTGCTGTGAAGGAGACCAGAAATAGGAGGCCTTGCATTCATCGCTCCTGAGCTGTGCTCCCTCACCTGAGCAGAATCCATAGTTTGAAGAACACGTTGGGGGCCTTTTTGCATTTAAAGGGTATTGACGGCAGCTCCTTCACCTTGCATTTTGTTTCTTCAATCGCCTCCAGAGTTCTGCAAAAGATTTCTGAACTTTTATAGGCGGAACAGATGGTTTGAACTCTGCTGTAAGTCTCCAGTTCGCGCTCTTTGCTTCGGCAGTCTACTGATGTGAGATCCACTGCAAAAATTTACCCGACAATATTGAATTAGTCCCTAGCCTCCAAGTGTCCCAATTTCCCAGGGAGAGTCGCAGAATTACGAAAGCGATCCCAGAATGTCCTATTTCCCCCACCAGCACTGAGCTCGGGGAGGAAGATGAGCTGGCGCTTTTGTTGTGTGGTGGCAGCAGCAGTAGTGATGGCTATTATTATTATTGCAGTAGTAGTTCCTGTTATTAAATATTCATTCAATAACAATAATATCAGCAAACACATCAGAAGACAAACAACAGGCAATCTTAAAAGGCGCCTTGCTTTCATACCTCTAAGCCAGATTTAATATACGGTACACCTTATATTCATCCATATGATTGGGCTGTCATACATCTGGAATTTTCCGGACATAGCCAGTATTCAGCCCTTGTAAACAATTCTGTGCAGGACATATGACAGCCCATGTCAGGGTTTTTTGTTTGTTTGTTTTTTAGATTTTGCAAGAACTCCCCCCCCCCAAAAAAGAAAATGCTCAACTTTTGTGCCCAGATTTTCACTTTTTTAAATATGGCAACCCTATCATATGAGGTTGACCACCTTCATGTTTTTGGACATAATCCTATGCAAACAAAACATTCTAGTAACACAGCAGAATAAAAACAAATGGCATGCTTTTCCCCAACCCCCAATTTAGCTTGTTCACTATAGATCTTTGAATTGAAAACAGTAACTAATAGCACTCTGCTCTTTGAATGCCTGTGATCATGCATAGTTTCCAACTAATGGGACCTCATTGAACTCCATGAGACTGAACAAAATATACTTGCATAGAATTGTTTTTGCCAGGGAACTGGAAGGATCTGTGTTTGTGAACCTAGTTGAGAAGCTCTTACCGTAAAAATCAAAAGGGCTGGAATGTTCAGGGCACGTGTAGCCACAGTTGGTAAAAAAAGTGATCATGTCTGATGAATCTCCACAGAAAATCAGTTCTCCAGAACTCATGATGCAGATTTTATCAAATACCTTGGGGGGAACAAACAAGCATTAATGTGCAAATGTTGCTACGATAAGAATATTAAAAAATAGAGAATACCTAATGACAAAGGAAGTGTACAGTTTTAATATTTGTGTGATGAGCAAAAGCTCTACACATCTGTGTGGTGTATTCCTTGAGTCAATTAAGTCCCTCTATAGCTTCATATTGTTGGCATCTGTTTGTCTCAGGCCATTGGAAGAGTGCGTATTCAGGGGTGAAGTCAAAGTGTTGGAGAGTTGCAGAACCTTATAGCAGAACTACCATTCTGATAACAAAACAGTAGGCTATAGCTGCAGAACTACCACACCAATAACAGAAATGTAAGATAGCATTTTTGAATAAGCTTTAAGGGTGCCTCCTTAATCTGGGATTATATTGATTTGAAAGGAGGTCTCTCCCAAAGAAATCCATTGTTCACCATCTGTTTTTCCCAACCTATGTGAATGCAATCTGTTGAAGGTTTAGCAATAATTTTTAAATGCTCGAGACCAAACCTGTTGTTGTTCCTGTACAAAGCATACCCATGATTAAAACGTGGTTAAATACAAGTATTCTTTACCTGAAAAAGTTCTGATCGTGGCTGGTGTATTGTAATAATCACTATCCTGCCTTTATGAGCAAGCTTTGATAGTAGCAACACAATCTGATTGGCCGTCATGCAGTCCAGACCTGTGGTGGGTTCGTCTAGCAAGATGACCTCTGAAAACAACAGGAATAGCTCTTGAAACCTCACATAATGGTGTGTTACTGCAGTTCTGTGTTAGCCTGATAATGCTCCTGGTTAGATTACCGCAATACTTCGTTATGTGCCCAGGGGTCAGCAAACGTTTTCCGCAGGGGGCCGGTCCCCTGTCCCTCAGACTTGTGGGGGCTGGACTATATTTTTTGGGGGGTGAATGAATTCCTATGCCCCCACAAATAACCCAGAGATGCATTTTAAATAGAAGCACACATTTTACTCATGTAAAAACACGCTGATTCCCGGACCATCTGTGGGCTGGATTTAGAAGGCGATTGGGCCAGATCCAGACCCCGGGCCTTAGTTTGCCTACCCACGGCCCAGACACTTAAGTTGGTTCTTTTTTTTAAAAAAGACTGCTAGAGACTGGACATTGTGGACATTTTTTCATCTGAATCCATTTTTGGCCCACTTATGCTTTGGTTGTTTGTTGTTGTTTTTTTGAAAAAGAGGAAACGCGTCATCAAAAAGAGGACACATATAGACATAACATTTAATAAAATCATAGAGTTGGAAGGGACCCTGAGGATCATCTAGCCCAGGGGTCCCCAAACTAAGGCCCGGGGGCCGGATGCGGCCCAATCGCCTTCTAAATCCGGCCCGCAGACAGTCCGAGAATCAGCATGTTTTTACATGAGTAGAATGTGTCCTTTTATTTAAAATGCATCTCTGGGTTATTTGTGGGGCATAGGAATTCGTTCATATTTTTTTCCAAAATATAGTCCGGCCCCCCACAAGGTCTGAAGGACAGTGGACCGGCCCCCTGCTGAAAAAGTTTGCTGACCCCTGATCTAGCCCAATGCAGGAATATGCAGCTGTCCCATCCCATGCAGGGATTGAACCTGCAACCTTGGCGTCATCAGCACCATGCTCTAACCATGCTATTTCCCAACCGGGGCCCATATGGCCCCAAGATATCCCAAGGGGGCCACAGGTGAAAATTGCATGAATTGTGCATAAGTGAGAAGTGAAGGGGAAAATCTCTCTCTCTTTTTTTAGTCCTGACTGGCTGGCTATCCACTTGGCCAATCACAAATGAGTAAAGGAGCCTAGCACTCCTTTCTTGCCACTTGCCTTTTCCTGGAGCAGTCCTGGTTTGTTTCCGGCGGAAGATGGCGATCGCTGAGGCTCCTATTTTGACCAGTAGAGCCCAGAATCCAGAATCCCCAGTTCAGGTAAGTGGGGTGGCAATGGGTAGGACTGGGACAGCCAGATCTGCTTATTGCTGTCGCCAGTGCTGGACCCGGTGGCAGCCTGGGCCCAACTCTGCAAGGCGCAGGGTGCAATCCACCCCAGCAGATCAGAGCCTTCAGATGTTGCTGAGGGGCACAGGGCACATCGGCAGCGTCACCCGGCTCTGCAAGGCATGGGGTGAAATCCCCCCCAGCGCCTAGCCAAGCAGGGTCATCTGGTGCTGCTGACTTGCATCTAGTAAATAACCAAGTGTCTACTCAGAAGAAAGCCACACTGAGTTCAGTGGGCCTTACTCCCAGGTAAGGGTGTGTGGGGCTATATATTTTTTTTTATCTAGGCAGCCAGGGCTCCTTCAGGTCTTTTTGCACCAGGTCAGTGAGGACCACTTGCCTTTCAAAATTATCCCCTATATACAGAATTCCCTGTGCGCCTTTTGGACTGTATCTGTAGGGTTCCCCCTCTGTGTCAAATGACTGGGATCAAATAAGTGTTGTTTACTTTTTATAATACATGGAAGATTAATCTCTCCTTCCTTGGAGGTTTCTAAGCAGAGGTTGGATGGCCATCTGTCATAGATGCTTTAGCGGAGTTGCCTATGTTGCAGGGGGTTGCACTAGAAAGATGACCCCTGGGGCCCCTTCCAGCTCTATGTGTCTATGATTCTATGCTTTTCTGCTTCAGCAATATTTCATTGTCTTTCTATCATTTCATTTTGTATAAAATTATAAACAATATAAATAAAACATGTTCTATTTACAAACAAGACATTTAAATAGCTACCTTTCTACCAGTAGGGTGGGTGGCATGGGCATAGCCAGGATTTTTTTTAGGGGGGCAGAACCTCAGGTTTGTATTGATTTTTTACTTATTGGGGGGCAGCTGCCCCCCTTGGCTACGCCCATGGGGGGCACAGGAAGGAAACAAGGTTGGAAGAGGGCCATGGTCAGAAAAAGGTCGTGAAACACTACTCTTAACAGTCTGAGCTATCTAGCTTCATTTGTATAGATATAAAACTTAAAAACAAATGCTCTAATAATTATAGTGGAACCACAATAATGATAACAGATTGCAGGTTCAATCCCCAGCTGCACATTCCTGCACTGCTGGTGGTTCGGCTAGATGATCCACAGGGTCCCTTCCAACTCTATGAGTCTATGATTCTATCTCACCATAGTAATCAAGCGACCTGTCCCTGTTCAGTTTGCTTTTTCAAGTGCTAGATGTTGACGGGCGACTTCAATGGCTCTCCTGCCCTTTCCGTTCTTTGACTTTAAACCAGGATTGGCTACAACACCCCCTCTCCGGATAGAGGACAGGCTGCCCTTCCTACAGAGGATAGTCCTTTGTAAATCAGAACGCACATCAACCCTATCCTGATCAGTGGAACCTCGGGTTGTGAACATGATCTGTGCAGGAGGCACGTTCGCAACCCGCAGCGTTCGCAACCCGCATCTGCGCACGCGTGGGTCATGCTTCGGCGCTTCTGCGGATGCACAAAGCGCAATTTAGCACTTAACTGCACACACACACACACACCGAAACCCGGAAGTAACCCGTTCCGGTACTTCCGGGTTCGGCGCGGAGCGCAACCCGAAAAAATGCAACTTGAAGCAGCTGTAACCCAAGGTATGAGTGTATATCAGTCAGCAGCCCTGCTTTGGGAAGGTAAAGGTAAAGGGACCCCTGACCATTAGGTCCAGTCGCGGACAGCTCTGGGGTTGTGGTGCTCATCTTGCTTTACTGGCTGAGGGAGCCGGTGTACAGCTTCCGGGTCATGTGGCCAGCACAACTACGCTGCTTCTGGTGAACCAGAGCAGCACACAGAAACACCGTTTACCTTCCCGCCGGAGTGGTACCTATTTATCTACTTGCACTTTGACGTGCTTTTGAACTGCTAGGTGGGCAGGAGCTGGGACCACAGCGCCACCCATCCAGAATATTCATATGATCATTAATTAGCAGTGCAATGTGGGAATTAGCCATGTTAGAGCACGGGGAGCTTGCACTAAACACTGTGCAAAGGTAATATTTGGTAAAAAAAAGATCTCTGGTAGCTGATCTAAGACCCAACCTGAGACTCTGAAGGGCTATTGACAGGATCACTGACAGTGGTGGACTTTGGGCTTTAAAATTTCAGTGGTACCCCTTATGATGCCTAAATTTGATGCCCCTCCCCACCTCTTGTTTGTAATTTTTGGCCCCCTGTCAGCTCACTGCCCAGGACCGGTCACGCTCCCCTAAATTCAACTCTGTCACTAAGCCATAAAACAGTTTCTTATATCCACTAGGGCAGGCTTCCCATGCTATTTAGAGGGATTGGGTTGCTGTAACAAATTCACCTAACCTGGGGATTTCTAAATCACAAATCCCATCAGCGTTCGAACTGGCATCAGCCGGTACAAAATACCTGCCAAGTAGGGGAGGACACGTTGCGCTCTTTGTTAACTACCCTTGTTAGATTGCGCCCCTGTGACAGATGAAAAGTTCTATTGGGGAAAAAGGTTGGGGGGACACGGGTGGTAGATGGATGTGCCAAGTGACAGTTAATCGAAAAGGACAGAGTGTTTGTTTTGCTCTCAAACACTAGGCGCCATACTCACTGGGATCTTGTAATAGCTGTGCTGCGATTGAAACGCGGCGCCGTTCGCCATCAGAAATCCCCCGAAATGTGTGGTTTCCAATTACACTGCATGCAACATGACTGAGACTCAGCTCAGCCATAACAGCATCAACCTGCAAAATACAGAGACAATTCAGGAAGAACCTGGGGTCTTAGATTGTCTACGCAGCAGCTCAAGCATCCTTTTGAGCAGTACATATTTTTTTTAAGCTGTACGAAATGCAAGTCCTAATTCAGAATGATCACAAAATACACTGCCCGGATAGTCTTCGAAATAGAAATATACCATCGTACAACTCCAGGTAGCTAATTCACTAAGCTATTATTTGAATTCGCATTCAGATGGTCCTGATTTCAGGGGCATAATTTTAAAGCAAGTTATGAGCCAAGAAGGCCCAATTTGAATCTCTCCAGCAATTCACTAGGTGGCCCAGGTAGGTCATGTTTTCTCTGCTTTAGCCCCACCATTGTAAACAGGGGTCTAGAACAATACTGACTTATCTTTTAGAGGTACTAAAAAGATTATCAAGAGAATGTCTGTTAAGTGCTTTAAATGTCTGCAGCTAAGGCATTCTGCTTTAAACAATCTCAAGCACCTGTATACAAATGCTAACCATTATTATAATCGTTCTTCACAACCAGAATACGCAGAATCCTTTCACCCAGACTTGGACCGGCATGGATATTTTCTCGGCAGGGTTGCTGTTGGGGGGAATCATTCCCATGAAGTCTCCCAATGCCCCTGATTCAATGCTTTTCATTGTGCTACTCGACTTGATTTAGCAGGCACCCCCAAACTGCGACCCTCCAGATGTTTTGGCCTACAACTCCCATGATCCCTAGCTAACAGGACCAGTGGTCGGGGAAGATGGGAATTGTAGTCCAAAACATCTGGAGGGCCGAAGTTTGGGGGTGCCTGCTCTATAGTTTACTGACAGAGTGCATTCTCTGCAGGTAGAATAGTCAATATTTTTGCAGAAAGGCAGGGATGCAAAACCTCTGGTCCTTCAGATGTTGCTAGATAAGCCTTATTACAGTGTTTCCCAAACTTGGGTCTCCATATGCTTTTGGACTACTGTTCTCATCATCCCTGACCACTGGTCTTGCTAGCTGGGGATGATGGGAGTTGTAGTCCAAAAACAGCCGGGGACCCAAGTTTGGGAAACACTGCCTTATTTCTTTCTCTGTTGGCTCTTACAGTTTCTTACTTTCTGCTTGCAGCCTTTCAGCCAGAAAACATCTCCCAGTTCATGCAACATACTCCTCATTCTCCACATCTGACACCATGTAGCGCAGGCATCCCCAAACTGCGGCCCTCCAGATGTTTTGGCCTACAACTCCCATGATCCCTAGCTAACAAGACCAGTGGACGGGGAAGATGGGAATTGTAGTCCAAAACATCTGGAGGGCTGAGGTTTGGGGATGCCCGATGTAGCATTTCTGGGTCCAACAGCAGGCCCTCCTTCACTGGGGGCCGGATGGCCGTCTTTCGGGAGTGTTATGGTTGCAGATCCAGAATCACAGATCCTGCATTGATCTGGAAGTTGAATTAGTTTACCTCCAAATGACCTCTATATCTCTAAAACACTATAATATCTTGTGAACTGTAGTTTTTTGGGGGGTTTCTTTTAGTGGGGGAGCAGTTCCAGTATGCTTTTTGATGGAAAGGATTGAAACAGCCTAACCATAGGAGCCAACTCCTACGAGCCGAGGTCCCTTCGGCCTCCCAAATAAAATATTTGAGGGAGCAGCCCCCCCCCGCCAAGTTGATGAGTATTGCCACTCAAATGGTGTGTGTGTGTGTGTGCTGTGTCATGTGATCAGTTATGTGGGGCATTATCATTTATTTGGTTCAAGTTGACACCCTTGAGCCTAACTGTGAGAGGATCATACAGTCTTGTCTTCAGTCTGCTAACTTTTGATAACATTATACTGCAGTACAGACCTTCTTTTTTATAAAGTTGCTGGAGTGCTCCTGGAGTGCTAGCAAGGCAGTATAAGTCAAAGACTCTTCTATGGTGAGGTAGCTTAACAAGGTATCATTCTGAAAGAGAAGGGGGAAAGCATTCAATTTAGCCCTGTGGTGATGACAACTGAAATGCATTGGGGCCATAGCTCTGTGGTAGGCAGAACAATCCCAGATAAGGCTAGGAAAGACAGAGACTCCTATAGAAATGCAATTAAAACCAACCTACCTGGAGAACATAGGAAAAGCAGTCCTGAAACTGCTTTGGCTTCAGCTCCTGTCCGTTGACATAAACTTGGCCAGAAAAGTTTGTTTTATGGCTCAGCCTTCCAGCAATGGCATCCAACAGAGTTGTTTTCCCCGATCCTAATGCAAATTGGAAAATTCAATATAAGTATTGCTATGAATGGGGGGGGGAGGCAGACTAGCCCATAATCCCTGGATCTAGTAGAAGTTTGAATTAATCAAGGTTTGATTAAACTTTGCCAAAAGCGCACTTCAGGTTAAGAATGGTTTTGGGTTAAGAACGGACCTCCGGAACGAATAAAGTTCGTAACTGGAGGTACCACAGTACTTGAAACAAATAACTGTGCTCATAAGTCTTTAACTCTATATATTATGTCTTTAGCACTAGTTTCTGGTTGTGGGTTCTAGTAAGAAGCAAAGGAGCGTCTGTAAGCCTGAAGTCTTTCCACCCCCATTGTAGAAGAGAAGCCAGGCACTTGCATTGCCACAGCTAAATTTGTATTAACCTGACTTCTATTAAATATGGTATTAAGTGAAGTTGGCGCAAGAATATACCAGATATCCTGAAACAACTTGGGCCAATGGATAGGGGCTAAACACTCATCAAGACTGGTTTATGCAGATCTTAAAGCGAATTTCTCAAAAATGGTACTTAACAAGATTTTATAAACGTATTTTAGGAATGCCTGATCATTCATGTTTAGTTAAAATGTAGGTGTATATACTACTCACCAGAATTTCCTAAGATCCCCATGATCTGGCCACTTTCTGTATGAAATGACACATCTTTAAGAATCTGCCTGTTCCACTTCTTACGGTATGATCGAATATCCCACCAGGGTCCCACACGCTCCCTTTGAGGGAAAGGGAGAGAAACTCATGTGAAATGACTTTGGAAAGAATTAAAATACAGCAGTGTTTCAAAAACGATCAAAGGATCGACAAAGGATATTGTTCTCGTTCTAAAAATGAAATGTTACGTGGGCAGAAATTTTCATAACCCTACAAGCTTTGTTTTGCAACTTGCATGAAATATGCTATGCCAAGATTTAACAGGTGGAGTTGCAGGAGGTGACAAAAAAATGCCTTTAAAATTTCCTGTATATCACTTTGGGAGCTTTCAGCCAACAAGCAATATTATCATTATTCATTCAATTGCATGCTTTCAAAAGAGACATGTGTCGAAAAGCTGTCTGCAATGTTGAACCAAGAACTGTGCTGGAACATTCTGATCTACATGTTATACTGGGAGGTATAGTTTAAGTAAAGTTCATATTGGAATACACATAATCAGTCTTGCCGTTTACTTACCTGACTGCATAGGAAACGTTCAGGATACTGAGACTGTCGTGCGACATTGAAGTCATCTGCCTGCCTTCACCCTGTGAGCCTGGGTTATTCTTTGCCATCTCCATGATGCAGACCCTAATAACTGGGAGGATTTTCCTAATGATCTCTCAGTCACTGGTAAAACAAACAAATTAAAGTTAAAACAAATTAAAAAGCAACTTCCCTGTAAACATTCATAACAAGCAGCTTCTAACTTTCTGTGACCCTGCTCTGTTACTTCTCAATTGTATAATAAACATGTATGTTTCTGTAGCAGATGATAGGTCAATCGTAATTATTATCTGATGAACCTTTACCCTTACTATAGCACAGTATTTCAGAAACAAGTGTGTTTTAGGCTATTCTGTGTTGCCTGTAAGGTGTGTTTCTGTGGTTCAGCACCTGCTTCACTTGGAACCAGTAATTTGGCAGTCATAAAGGCACCCTGAACTACACCCCCACCTTGCTTTTGAGAAACCGATGTCAGGTCTTAGTAGGCACAGCATCCTTTTCTGTGTGCTTCTTTCCAGTCCGCAGGGACCTCACCTGTTCTCCAGGAATTCTCTTTTTTTAAAAAAAATAATAACAATAATTTTCATTGAATTTTACATAAAGAAAAAAAGGAAAAGGAGAAAAAGATTTTTTTAAAAAAAGAAATACAAAAATACAAAAAACAAAAATAACAATATTATCACACCTTATCTCTTCAAACTTCTTCACTTCCCCTTCTTACAGTCCTTGTTGATAATTAACTCTTACCATTTCCAGATCTTAGCTAAACATCATAGAATTACGTCCTATCTCCCAATTCATGACCTTATTCTTAAATAATTTTTATTCATTTTATATAGAAAAGTGGAAGAAAAATAGAAAGGAAAAACCAAAACAAAAATAAAAAAAGACATAATCATATTATCCAATTTCTAATCTAAACATTTCGGACTTCCTCATTCCCCCTTCTTGAGTTCCTTATTAATAACTAATTGTTGCAGTTTCCAAATCTAGAATTACATTCTTTCTCCCAATTTAAAACTTCTTTTTAACCGTTTACCCTTCATACTTCTCTTTACCTTTATTACCCAATATTCTCTACCCCAAAATATTCATAATTAATTTTCAAAATCTTTCCCCCCCTTTTTATTGCCACCCTCGAAACTAAATCTACCCCCTTTCCTTGGAATCGATGTCTCCAGAGATTTCAGGCAGCTCCTTAATACTTTCCGAGTTCAAACCGTGTTTTATCCACCTATAAAAATTACCCCAATTCCTCCTCACCCCACTCCTGCTCTGTCCCAGTCTAAACTTTGCTCAGCCCTTCCCCCCCTGCTGTATTCCCAACATGTTATCTTCAATCTCATTCTCTTTCTGCCCCCCACCTGCTTCCTTCTCCCCCTCTCTCACTGGGGTAACAACCTTTTTGTTTTTCCCTTTTGGGGGGGACTTTTGAATCGAATCCCTTCCCTGTTCCACCCCTCCCACCGGTGAAACAGTCTTCTCTCCCGTAGTTATTGCATTTCCTTCAGGATTGCAGTTCTCCTCTGTCATTTCCAGAATTTTCCCTAAAATCAAATCACAGCATGCGTCTTCTTCTAGTCCTTCCCCTAGTCCTTCTTCCTCTTCTCCCTCTTCTTCCTCTCTGAATTCATATGGATCATCTATTTCAAAATTCAGTTCTATTAGTTCATCAGTCCTCTCATCCATGCTTGTTGCAACACCTTTAGGATTGCGAATCTCCTCTATCATTTCCAGAATTGTTATCAAAATCAAGTCCCACTGTGTACCATTCTTCTCACAGTCCAGAACCTTCTCTTCCTTCCTGTTAGTGCTCTCCGCCTCCATAATTGTGGCAGAGCAGGAAGTGGTATTGTTGTTGTCCTTGTTTTATATTTTCCAAATATAAAAAGCATAAAGTCCCGTCTGAACTGGATCCAACCTCTATTTCTTTACTTTTTCTCTTATTATTCAGTCTCAAATTCAGCACTGAGTAGCCTTGAGATTTATTTTTAAAGCTTCCTCTTTTACTTGTCTGCAGCTCTCAGTCTCAGACTCATACAGACAATCACATTCTTTTCTATTGTGACGCCATAAAGACGGCTAGCCGGTCCTTCCTTTGACCCGACTCCAAATTCACGGGGGGTTTCCCCTTGTCAAATCACAGTCTTTTGCAGAGATTTATGCACACTTTATCTTTTTCCCTTACTCTGCATCAGGAAAAAGTTTTTAAAAGAAAATTTCTGAGCTTTCCACAGCTTTACTGCATCGTCCATTACTCAAGTGGGGGGGGGGCTGACTTCCCTTTTAAGCCTCCTCCCAGCGCCAATTACCCAGTCCAATTCACAAATTTTTGACTTACTTGATCCAAATCTCTTCTTTTTAAAGGAAAGAATCCGCCACTTGCAGGCTGTAGGCTTGGAGCTTTGCTTCGTGGAGGTAACGTTGGTGCTCAAAATGGCTCCCCCGACTGCAACTCCGCTGGCTCTCGGGGCTCTTACGAGCTTACTGGGCAGCGGGGGAGTCGCTCTGTTCTCCAGGAATTCTCAAGGATTAGAGGCTCTGAGATTGCACCTGCAAGATCTTTTAGTACCCTTGGCTGTAGCCCATCAGGCCCTGGAGATCTGAATTCATTTAAAGTAGCTAGGTGTTCCCTTACCACCTCTTTTCCAATCTTGGGCTGCAGCTCCCTCCTTGCATCATATATTCTGCTTTCTCCAGGTTGGGCATTGCTTTCCTTTCGGGTAAAGACAGAGGCAAAGTTGGTGTTGAGCAGTTCCGCCTTTTTCTGTCACCCGATAGCATTTCTCCATCTTCTCCACTCAAGGAACCTAATACTTGCTTGTTTTTTTGCCTCTTGCTTCACTCTCAGCTTCAGCCTGCCTGACCTCCTTGAAACTGTTGGCTATGTGTCTATTCTTTTCCTTTGTGATTTCTCCTTTCTTCCATTTCTTATACATGCCACTCTTACATCTTATATCATCTGTAATATTATGCAGCCATACCAGTTTCTTTTGGTGCCTCCTATTTTGTTTCTTGTTGGAATTGTCTGCATTTGTGCCTTCAATATTTCACATTTAAGAAACTCTCATCCATCTCTGACTGCCTTTGATTGTTTCTGACCATGGCAGCTCAAAGTTCTTTTAGCTTTTTGCAATCAGCCTTCTTAAAGTCCAGAATGCATGTCTGACTACACTCAATTTTCCCTTGCCTTTGTATAATGAAACCCAAGAGAATATGATCATCTCCTCCCAAGGTTCTCTGTACTTTCACTATATTGATCAGTTCCTCCCTTTTGGTGAGGACTAGGTCCAAGAGTAATGATCCGCTTGTTGCTTCTTCTACCTCCTGGGAAATGAATTTCCCCTCTCCTACAATATTTACCCATACATAGCTGCCAAGTTTTCCCTTTTCTCGTGAGGAAGCCTATTCAGCATAAGGGAAAATCCCTTTAAAAAAAGGGATAACTTGGCAGCTATGTACCCATATACTCTCAATCTGCCTTCCATGCTCCAAGTCATGGATCACTTCACAAATGTACACATCCTTTACATATAATGCTGCTACTCCTCCTTTTCTGTTTGGTCTGTTCCTTTTGAACAGGTTATACCCCTCAATTTCTACACTACATTCATGAGTTTCATCCCACTAGGTTTTAGTAATGCCTGTTAGGCTATACCGGTATTTATCATCCTTTATTAAGCACCCAAATTGCTCTTGCTTTTCCCCATACTCTGTGCATCAGTATAGAGACAACTGAAAGCATGAGATATTCCTTCATACACTGCTGTCTCTCCCCCCCTCTGAAGTGAGACACCTTCCACCACTAGACATCTCTTTCTTTTCTGGGGAGTGGCAGGAAATGTTCTGTGCACTGTACCTTCCACCACCATCTTGGTGTGTTCTGAGGTCTGGGAGCTGTTGTGCTTGTTCTTCTGACCAAGGATGGGTGTCTGAGGTGAGGGCATGGAATTGATTTTGCAGCTGCAGAGACACAGCATGGCTCCCGACAGTCCTGCTTTTTTGTGTAACATTCCTCCAAGGGCCCATCTCCTGCATTGGGTGATCTCCCTCCCTCCCTAGGGGCACCCTGCGTGCATCTCTGTTTCAGGACAATCCACTCTGGTCTAGTGAGAATTTCCTCATGTTGCCACAAAGTGGTAAAGGGGCCTCCCATTGCTGTACCTTCTCTTCCAGCAAGGCAAGCAGTCTGCATTTGTTGTAGACGAAGTTTTGCACGTTTTCAGACAGGAGGACAAACATGGCACAGGTGTTGCAGGTCACTGCAACTGCTCCCTCGCTGTCCATCATGCAAAACCTGAGTGTTCTGCCATTTTCCAACTGGCGCCGGATAATTCAACAAAAATTGCACAGGCGCAGTCTCTCCCCCACCAGCTCCTGGGAGCTTCGCTAAGGAGGTAAGATAACACTTTTATTGGGGACATAATGCATCTTGCTAGCTGCCAAATTTATGAATTTCAGGATTGCTATAATAGATGCCTCCAGTCATGTTTTTAAATAACAAATTAGGAACATAAAGGGTGGGGGACTTCCTTTGCAGGTCCTCAGATCCCTGGCTCTCAACAAACCAGGTGCTAAGCCGAAAGGAGAAACCTCTATAGTTTTTCAATGTATAATAAAAAAATACATTTCTGTAGCAGGTGATAGGCAAACCATAATTATTATCTGATGAACCTTTACCCTTACTATAGCACAATAGTAAGCACAGTATTTCAGAAGTGGGTGTGGTCCAGGTGTTTTAGGTTACTCTGGGTTACCTTCTTGGAGTGAGCAGGAGATGTGGGTTAGTCTTGAAAAAGAGAGTAGAAAACACACAATCGGTTGAAAAGGAGGTGAGCAAAAGTTACTGCTGTGGAGAACGAAAGGATGGAAAACTCTCAACAGGAACATGCCCTGGGGGAAGAAGAGACTGAGAAAGTGAGTGAAATTTAAGGCTGACACTTGGAGGGGAAGAAGGGTGCATGCACACAAAAGCTTATACCCAGAACAAACATTGTTGGTCTCTAAGGTGCTACTGGACAATTTGTTAATTAATTTATTCATTTTGACTGCATCAGACCAACACGGCTACCTACCTGAACTTGGAGGAGTGGCAGAGTGAAAGTGGTTTCAGATTTTAAAACAAAAATCGGACTAATAAATGGAATAAAATTAAGAAATACAGTGAAGGAAAAACTTCATACTTGAATTGAAAGATTAATGATTGAATTAGTGAATAGAACCTGTAGGATATGTTATTTGTTTTAATTTATTATATTTCTATCCCACTGTTCCTTCCAAAGGAGCCAAACACAGCAAACAACCAGCAATATAACAGTAAAGAACAATTCCAATACACGAGCAAATATCTCAACTGGGATTGCCAGTTTCATGCTATGCTATTCATGATTTAAATTGTACAACCATAACTGTGCAGCTTCTTAAGGCACATTGGGAATTTATTGTAAAGTGTGGAAAGCGAATGCATCCCTCAACACACCATGGGCACACATTCAAGAGCCAGAGACAACCATGAATTTGTGGTTCAAATGGATCAAAATCCCCAACCCTGCTGTAGCTGCTATAACATCTTGGTTTGTTACACGAGATGCGGCTCTAGCTGACGAATGTACACCATCTGTCCTTCCCTTCTTTCTTTTTAAAATAATTGGAAGCTTTATCCAAATAACATATTGGCTATGATTTCCATACAGGTAAATAAGAGATTCCAAGACAGCATTTTTTGCTCGGACGATGATAACAGCCTCTATTTCACATACAGTGGCAAATCAAATGTTCTAGAGGTCAGAGACCTCAACTACCAGGTAAAGTGGGGAATTTATTTAAATCCATAGAGTGAGGTAGAGTGCTTGGTAATCATCTGCTTAAAACATTTGAGCTGAAATTTTAAAAAGCAATTAGCGATTTTTTAAAAATCCTAATGAAAATTCATTAGCATTTTGGTTTGAATTCCCTTTATAAACACATTTTTGGTACACAGTTTTGACAAATGTGCACATTTTTGCAAGCAATTTTCCTAATATAATGCATTTGTTAATGCATTAATATATTTCATTTTTATGCACACTTTTCATTAATATATTTCATTTTTATGCACACTTTTCCCCTAATTTATGCATTTTGTAAATACTGTTGGAGAACTAAAACACAAAATTCAGCTAACTGGCTGTTTTCCAGTTCTCATATTGTTTCAAAAAGTGTGAATTTGATGGTCTCACCTTTAAAAGTGGGCTGAAATGAATTTCTCCCCCATCCCTATTGCAGGGTATAAATGGTTCCACTTTGATTGGAAGGGAATGCTGGCTTAATGGTGGGAGAATAAAATGTCAAGGGTAGGGTTTTCATTTTAATGCAAAACTACCAAGCCTGTACTTCCCAAAGAAATACACAGACCAAACTCTGGATCTCCTTCGAAATACACTTTTCTCTGAATTTTGTAATGCATTTCTCTAGCCAAAGAATATGTTAAAAGATAATAATGCATATTTTAGTAGAAGCAAACACATTCAAAATTGAATGTATCTAGGAATATCTTTAATACTGCAAAACTGCTTACAAAAATTCCTATAGTGGGGAAAATTGCATAACAATATGTGTGTGTGTGTAGAAATCTGCATGAAAATACAATTTTTCATGAAGATGTTTATATTTAATTTTTTAAGTGTATGCAGGAATAGGGCAAACCAAATTTAAGAATGGAAAAATAAGAAATGGAAAGAAACTGAAATTGCCAGATTTCTTCATCCATAACTAAGCGTGGTCCGTGATACGAACTCAATGTATTTCTCTTAGACCTCTTAACAGTCAATATGTGTCTACTCAGAAGTAATCTCCATTGAATTAAATTAAACAGACCTTATTCCCCAGTAAATTTGCAGTCAAAGATAGTCACACTGACAGTAGCTCTAGTAATGTTAAAACATAGGCCCATTAACCTAAATGGATCTGCTATGAGTAGAATTTAGTTCAACACAACCTAAAGACTTTTAAATGTGCCTGAATGCATTTCTCCTATGTCTTTTAACAAATTGGTATTGATTATGTTCATTACTCATTACTCTACATTGCAAAGCAGATACTTAACAGATCTGTCTGGGCAGCTTACTGGAGAAAGATACTGGCCTGATGATTTTAGCAGTCTCTGTTTCTGCAGAATCCAATCTTGAGACCATAAAACCACAGGACTGGAAAGGACCTTAAAAAACCCTTTTAGCCTAAGCTGAAACGCATTGCACTACTAAATGAATGGATTGTGTTTTTAAAAGTGTGTGGGGGGGTTAATATCTGCCGGTGCTCTTGCATACATGCTGGAAGGTGAAAGCAGGTTTATTTCTTAGTAACAATTGCATTATATCTCCACAAAGAGCTAGACTGCAATCTTGAGCATCTATATAACTTCCCTGTTTAGGGAAGCTTTTAATCTTTAAGAAATTAGTGTATTCTAATATTTCTGTTGGAAGCCGCCCAGAGTGGCTGGGGAAACCCAGCCAGATGGGTGGGGTATAAATAAATTATTATTATTATTATTATTATTATTATTAATTATTATTATTATTATTACTACAGCTAGATAAGAGGACATCCTTGCTTTTTAATAAAATTAAGGTTAAGCATTTAGCATGAGGGGTATTTCTGTGGCTACAGTCCTGAACATCACACCTGAAATTTCACCTGGAAAAGCACTGATTTGGGATTTGAATTTAGATATTGGTGGATTAAAATACTGTCCAATAGACCTCCACAGCTCTAGACTTGTTAGAAATTACAATGAACTCCCCCTTATTTCATTTGAAGCATTCTTACTCTACTTTTCAGATGATAAAGCCTTCTAGAGCAATTGACAAATCATCATCATCATCAAATGTCAGGCATTTCTACTTAACAAAAACACCATTCATCTTCCATAGGTTAATATAGCCTCACAGGTTCCCTGGTATGAGAAACTAGCAGAGATGAACATTCCTGGGATGTGTGGCCTGGACTCCGATTCCCATGTGGCAGCTATACAAAATATGAGTTTTAAAGTCAGAAGTGGGCGGATGCTGGCTCTCATAGAGAGCTCTGGTAAGAATTAAATCCCTTTTTAATCTGCGCAGTCTCAGCATTTGTTTGCTATATTTTCAAAGACAATAAAACAAGGGGTGGCCCTACTATCGAGCAGAGTGAGGCAGCTACCTCAGGTGGAGGGCAGACAGCACTTTAAGCCAGCCTGGGGTCTTCAAGTTCAGTGGAGAACCCTTTCCCATTACCACTGTCAAAGTAAGATTCAGCTGCCGCCAGTCTAACTACCTTCTGTACAAATAATTTAGATTTGAACAGATCAGAAAATGTGGATGAAATTTGGGGTGAAGAACCTAAAGCAGCCGTTCTCCCATAGATACTTAAACATCTGGACCTGTTATATTTGCAGCTTGCGGAAAGACGTCTTTGTTTGACGTGATTACCTGCAGGGACCACGGAGGCAAAATTACGTCAGGTGAAATCTTGATCAATGGAAAACCTTGCACTCGCCAGCTGGCAAAGAAATGCATTGCCCACGTACGGCAAGAGGACAGACTGCTACCCAACCTGACAGTCAGAGAAACGCTATTGTTCATTGCAAAATTGCGTCTCCCCAAGATGTTTTCAGATTCACAAAGAGAAAAAAGGGTAATTAGAATGAAAATTAAGTTGTCAAGAATGTATTTAATAACATTAGCTAAGTGGCTGTATGAGTTGTTTGGATAAAGAAAAGCTAATCTGAATGTGATTATTCACCTTCTTTTCTTTAATCAATGATAGAGCATGTTTTACCTAATATCTCCTCTTTTTTGGATGGCTTGCAATTTTACTTTGTTTTGTGCTCTTTGATGGAAAAATATGAATTGGCACATTGTCATGCCAAGTGCTTGTCTAACTCTGGAGAGGCATAGATAGGAAAAGAAATGCCTTGATAGAAAAATTGATTCTTTAAAATGCAAATGGCTACTGGCTGTGTGGGGCAGAGGGCAGGATCGGCCCTAGCAATGTTGGGCCTGAGGCAAAAACTCCAAGGTTGCGTCCACACGACAGCCCTTCAGCACTGCAGAGTGATTGCTTTTCAATTACCTGGAAACAAAGGGCTAGATACAACATAGTGCTAAGGTGAGCACTCTGTTAGTGCAAGGACTTCTCCTCGTGCAACGTAGCATTCTCCCCTATGCCCCCCAATCTGTTCTGGAGTTCCCTCCAACCTTCCCCAGAAGATTTGGGGACTCTGCAGGACACATACAGGAGAGCAGAGAGGAAATCCCATTGCACCCTTGTGCTAGTGCAACTAATCAGTCTCATACTGCCCCAAATTACAAACAGAAGGAGAGCTAGTTCAGCTTCCTGTTTCCCAGAGTGGTCAAGCAGATGCTTCTGGGAACTCTGTAAGCAGGACATGATGGAGATAGTATTCAGGAGGCATCTTTCCGAAATTAAAACAGTGTTTCTGCACAGAACTTTACATAAGCCAGAAGCAGCTCACTAGGTGGTAGCTAGCCACTATGCTAGCTTACTGGGAGGGAGAGGCAAGGCAGTGGAAAGGTCAGCGCAGTGCAAACGCACTGGTAGGAATGCTGGATTTAGTTATCACGGTGCATTTGCACTGTGTCAACCACCGTACCCTTCCTCGGCAAGCCACTGCTGAGTATAGCATTATATTCTACAGCCAGGGCTTTTTTTCCAGCTGGAGCTCAGTTCCGGCACCTCTCAGGTGGGTGCTGTTACCATTATAAAAGAACAAGGGAGGCGTTCATAGTGAGTTGCAGCACCACTTTATCTAGAAAAATAGCACTGTCTATGCACAGCAATGCCCTTTCCATGGCCAAGATCCTTCTATAACAGGCACCCCCAAACTCAGCCCTCCAAATGTTTTGGGACTACAATTCCCACCATCCCTGACCACTGTTCCTGTTAGCTAGGGATGATGGGAGTTGTAGTCCCAAAACATCTGGAGGGCCGATTTTGGGGGTGCCTGTTCTATGATGTTTATTTGCAAATGGCATTCCACGGTACTGCTATGAACACTGTCTTCTCATTAATTCTTCAGGTAGAAGACGTTATAGCAGAACTGAGATTGCGGCAATGTGCGAACACAAGAGTAGGGAACGAATATATCCGTGGTGTTTCTGGCGGGGAGAGAAGACGAGTGAGCATTGGGGTCCAACTGTTATGGAATCCTGGTAAGAACTTCCGAAAGCATCTCTGCTGTGCTTCCTTCCCAGGGCTGTGGTTTGGGTGCTGAATAAAGGAGGGTGCTGGCATAGCCGTGGGTGAATATGGGTGGCTACCTACCCCACAATGTTCTCTTTTAACTTTCAAGTGTATGACTCAAAAAAGGTTGTCTGTAGCATCTGGCCACATGGCAAAGTACATTTTACCATGTCTTTGTTACTCTGCATTTTCAGATACCTGCAAGGGCATTTACTAGCTCTACAAATGGTCCTTGATTTTCAGGTGGGCACATCATAAAGTTGTTTGTGGCCAGAAATACCTGTTGGCCAGTGTTTTATCCAGGCAACTGAAATGAGTGTACTGTATGTGGGGTGAGGGTCTTGTAGGTATGCGCCCATGCCCTGGGTGAATGTGGGATCAGGGTGCATAGCACCACAAGAAAGAGATGCTTTACAGCCATGGCCATTTTCTTAGGTTTAAATTATGTTTGCGCAGAAGAGAGCAAGCTTCCCTTTTCAAACCTTTGTCCCAACACAAGAGGGGTGGAGCAAGTGAGGATGTGATGACAGCAAGCAAGACCCCCATTCTGCCCCCTCTCTGGGCTGTAATATCATGGATCGGTAGAGCATGACACTCTTGATCTCAGGGTTGTGGGTTTGAGACCCAAGCTGGGGGAAAGGTTCTTGAATTGCAGGGCATTGAACTAAATAGGATCTCTTCCAACTCTACAATTCTATGGTTCTATGAATGCCTAAATATTTTGTGTGTCGTATGCATTTCAGGCATAGTCTTTTGCTTTCCAGATGTTGTTGGATGGTAACTCCCATTGGTTCCCATCAGCTCCAGCCAGGGTGGCTAATGATCAGGGATGATGGGAATTGTTGTCCAGCAACCTCAGGAGGGCAAAAAGTTGTCAAAACTTCCGTTTTTTCCTCATTAACTCATTAACATGTTAACTCACTGAGATCCAGCGCCGAGGGCCTTCTGGCGGTTCCCTCACTGCGAGAAGCAAAGACACAGGGAACCAGGCAGAGGGCCTTCTCAGGAGTGGCGCCCGCCCTGTGGAACGCCCTTCCATCGGAGGTCAAGGAGATAAACAACTACCTGACATTTAGAAAACACCTAAAGGCAGCCCTGTTTAGGGAAGTTTTTAATCTGTGATATTTTAATGTATTTTGGTATTTGTTGGAAGCCGCTCGGAGTGGTGGGGGTTACCCAGCCAGATGGGCAGGGTATAAATAAACAACAACAACAACAACTCATTCCTCATTAATTTGTCTCTGAAAAATAATCTGCCTGGATAAACTGCTGGAATAGGCCACCAAGCTATGTAAGAACATATTTAGGATGAAGGTGAAAGCTACCAACCTAATCAGATACATACATAACTCACTGCAATTAACTTTGCTTCCCCTTTGGCAGGAATCTTGATACTCAATGATCCCACAGCTGGACTGGACAGCTTTACCGCCCACAACCTCGTAATACTGCTGTCTAGGCTAGCAAGAGGAAATAGGTTAGTTCTTTTGTCAGTTCACCAGCCAAGATCAGATATCTTCCAGCTTTTTGATTTGGTTCTCTTGATGACATCTGGACTCACAGTCTACTCTGGTGCTGCCCAAGACATGGTCCAATATTTCACACAAATGGGATATCCTTGTCCAACATACAGCAATCCTGCAGATTTCTACGGTTGGTATAATAAGTTATATTGGGAGGGTTATTGTTTGTTTAAACTGAGGGTTTGCAGATAGCCAGCGATGATCAGATTATGTTGTCTGATTGACTATTGACTAGAAAACTTTCCCCTCTACCTTTAGAAGTGGCAGTGGGAAAGGCAGAAAAACAACACCAAAGTTTGATTTGGGAGCAGCCCTGGTGCCAGCAATAGGCCAGATCAGGTACTGGCCAAGGATCCCAGAAGTTTAGAAAGGCCCCTCACTGTCCCCAAGCAGTTGTGCTGCTATTCACTGCCCTCTCTCTCAATACCCGCCCCAAGATGCTTTTCAGTGGCAGGTGGCTGTACCATTTGAATGGGAGCCAAGCTAAGTTCTCATCTGCTGTGTTCATCTGCCATTTTAAGTTACCCTCCCGCACTAAAAAAAGCCCACCTCTACAACCTGTTTTCCAATATCTATAATCCAGGTACAGTCATACCTCAGGTTACAGAAACTTCAGGTTGCGCGTTTTCGGGTTGCGCGCTGCGCCGATCCCGGAAGTACTGGAATGGGTTACTTCCGGGCTTTAGCGCATGTGCAGAAGCGCTAAATCACACTCTGCGCATGCACAGAAGTGCCGAATTGCAACCTGCACATGCACAGACGTGGCGCTGTGGGTTGTGGATGCTGCGGGTTGCGAATGTGCCTCCCGCACGGATCACGTTCATAACCCGAGTGTCCACTTTAGATCTATAAACTTAAAGTTCCCCTGTGCCACCAGCATTACTTGGCCTGCCCTGGTTGGGGGTGGGTGGGCTGGGAAGGTGGAGGCCCTTAGTGGGCATCATACAAAGGACCCCCCTGAAGTTTGACACCAGACCAGTTTGGAAGACAGAGATAGATAGAGGCAGAAGGACAAGTTGATTAAAAGGGAGGCAGTTATGCAATGAAACAACCACTCTCTTAGGCAGGCATAGACAAACTCCAGCCCTCCAGATGTTTGAGACTACAATTCCCATCATCCCTAGCTAACAGGACCAGTGGTCAGGGATGATGGGAATTGTAGTCCCATAACTTGTGGAGGGCCAGAGTTTGCCTATGTCTGTCTTAGAGAAAGTAGTAGGGTTAGCAGTGGTGCTCTAGCCCTAATAATCTGCTTGTTTAGTTATAGAGAAAACAAACACCACATCTTAAAGAAGGATTAGAATAAACTACTAGTAGACTACATAATGCCTTGAATAAGTTGTGGATTACAATCCCCATCATCCCTACTTGCCATATATTGGCTGAGGCTGATGGGAGCTGTAGTCTATAGCATCTGCTAATGAACCACATTGGCTATCACTGGGCTAAACATTATCAAGAATTTCATGATGGCCTCTTCAAGGGTGGAACAGACTACAAGAGAAGCTGGCAGCCTCTCCTTTGTCAGAGTTTACTAAAAGAGTGAAGACAAACAATAGGTTCTTTAAATACACTATTAGTAGCAGGAGAGCAGCTGGGGAGGCTGTTAGACCCTTGGATGACAAGGCAGTCTAATGTATACTAAAGGAGGACAATGAGATTGTAGAGAAACTGGATGAATTATTTGCATCAGTCTCCGCAGCAGAAGAGAATAAGTTTCTGAATACCAGGTGTTGGAAATCACAGGAGGAGAGAATGCTCTTGAGCTCAGGTCCCACTTGCAGGCTTCCCATAGACATCTGGGTGGCAACTGTGAGAACAGGACACTAGATTTGATGGACCACTGGCCTGATCCAGGAGGTTCTCAGTGTTTCTGGATGGTCACCTATCAGGGATGCCGTTATCAGTGGGCACTTCATTTGATGCATGAAGTGTAATCCTAAATTGACAAGCAGGGAATTTAAACAGAATTGGAAGATGGGATTCAATTACCTCTGAAAAGATAACCGTAAATTCAGGTACGAAACTGAAAACGTTTGAGCAGCATGTGTGGGTTATATGATCTTACTCAGGATCCTGTCTTACAGTTGATTTGATCAGCATCGAGAGGCAGAGTGAAGAAAAGGAGATGGAAAGCAAGCAAAGGGCTCGCTCACTTGCTGCCATGTTTCATGAAAACATTAAAAATGTGGATGACCGCTTATGGAAAAGCAAACCAAGAGACAACATGGTCACTGTTTCTGCACAGAGGTAAAAACAAGAGCTGTAAAGAGCTTTGATGGCGGTATATCAAGGCAGTATATAAAGAAATTGGTTTCAGAATAAACCCATCTCCCATTTCCGTCCATTTTTGACAGCTCTACTACGTTCATTTTGGAGGAGAAAATTACTGTGAACTCTCATTCGGCCGAACAGTTGCCAGGATGGTTACAGCAGTTCACTGTTTTGCTAAGGTAATGTTGTTTCAAGCCCTGGTAAGAGTACAAATATCAGACAGGAATATTATTATTATTATTATTATTATTATTATTATTATTATTATTAATTCAACTTATACACTGCCCTATACCTGGAGGTCTCAGGGCGGTTCACAACAAGACCACAACATATACGGTAAAATCAAACAAAGCAATCACTCAATAACACCCCCCCCCCCAAAAAAAGCCACATTCTAAAAGGGTGTTGGATCAACCAAAGGCCTGGTTAAAAAGGAACATTTTTGCCTGGCGTCTAAAGGTGTATAATGAAGGCTCTAGCTCAGGCATCCCCAAACTGCGGCCCTCCAGATAGATGTTTTGGCCTACAACTCCCATGATCCCTTGCTAACAGGACCAGCAGTCAGGGATGATGGGAATTGTAGTCCAAAACATATGGAGGGCCAAAGTTTGGGGATGCCTGCTTTAGCTGAACTTCCCTGGGGAGAGCATTCCATAGACGGGGAGCCACTGCAGAGAAGGCCCGTTCTAGTTGGTATACCTATTTAATTCCTGGAATATCAGTATCAGACATGACCATCTAACATGGTTAATGTACACTTCCTCCAAGCTTGATGGCATTATTAGTTATGGATATGGATTGAATGGTCCTCATCTTGTGTCCTAGGGCCAAGATTATAGGGATCTGGTTGGTTGTAGCAAATAGAAATACAGGTGGAATCTATTTAGGTCCAAAAGCACAAACTTGACCTATTAATCATGCTGAGTTAATCAGCAGAGGCCTCCCCAAGGCGTTTAAGGTGGGCATCATTCATTGTAGTAGCCATAGATATGTTCTCCATCCTGAAGTGAGGAGATAATTTAGGCTCAGAGTTGATAATGTTATTTCTTTTTGTAGCCGCCAGATCTCCAATGATTTCCGAGATCTCTCAGCATTGCTGATCCGCGGATTTGAGACTCTTCTAATGTCATTGTTAATGGGATTCCTATATTATGGCCATGAGAAAAGTCTGTCTATTCCGGATGTATCGGCACTTCTGTTTATGCTAGGAGCTCTGATTCCTTACCTGGTGGTTCTTGAAACTGTAGCAAAATGTAAGTTTTACAGCGTTAAGAGTTTTAGAAGGGTTTTTTCTTTCTTTTAGATTTTAACTTTTTTTAAAGACGTTTGAAAAAGAAGTTTTTAAAAAAATTCAGAAACAAAAGCAATGTTAAAAAAAACATGGCAGTCTGCAATTCTAACAAGAAACACAATGGTTTATTTCTGCTTTCTGCTATAGGCCATTCTGAAAAAGCTGTACTGTATCAGGATTTTGAAGATGGGCTGTATCCTGTTAGCCCATATTTCTCAGCCAAGGTAATTGGCTTCCGTTGTAGCAAGATGGCTTCCAATCCCTTCTGATCTATTGGAAATGTTTCTGGGACATGGAGAGCCATGGGCCACCATTTGAGAAGCACTGAACTATTAACTCTAGGAAAGATTATGATTAATTGTAGAATGAAAGCCAGTAATGGGTTGATGCTGTGCTGTAAGGAAGAAGAAGAAGAAGTGTTTGGATTTGATATCCTGCTTTATCACTACCCTAAGGAGTCTCAAAGTGGCTAACAATCTCCTTTCCCTTCCTCCCCCACAACAAACACTCTGTGAGGTGAGTGGGGCTGAGAGACTTCAAAGAAGTGTGACTAGCCCAAGATCACCCAGCAGCTGCATGTGGAGGAGCGGAGAAGCGAACCCGGTTCCCCAGATTACGAGTCTACCGCTCTTAACCCCCACACCACACTGGGTTTTGTTTTGTTATGTTATGTTTATGTTTTGTTAGTGTCCCAAAGAAGAGCCACAAAATGCAAGCAGCTGTGCTGATCCACATAATGAAATAAATAAATGCAACCCTCTCCCGCCCCCACCAGCAGCAGTATGTAGGATAATACCCAATTAATTAGGATCGGGTGACGGTCACAGAAAAAGGTGCATATAGAATCAATTTACATTGTAAAACACCTTGAGCTTTAACCAATGATCTTTAGCCAGCTGAAATGCAGCTTTTAAACAGTCTCGCAAAATATGTGTTACCAGCGCTATTTTTCTAGTAAAAGAGGTGCTGGAACTCACCATGAACTCTTATATTGACAATGGCACCCACCTGAGAGGTGGGTTCTGGAAAGTTCTGGCTGCGTTCTGCCACCTGCGTTATGTCAAGTTCTGGCTGAAAAAAGCCCTGTGTGTTATCTTTTAAGACATAAGCAGGAACCTCAGCAAAGAAAAGAAGTACCTAGCCCTTGCTTAATTTTTCCCTCTGTCTTTAATTCCTCCTTTGCTAATCTGTTCCAAACTAAAGGAAACAACAGAAGTCTCTTGACCAGCTCATACACTTGCCACATGGAAAATCCACCCATTATCCTGGCATTACCCTGGCCAGATGATGGCAATGCTCCTGATCTGAAAAAAGTAAAATGCCAGGACCTCTCTGCTATGTGTTCCCTCTCCACTGTCCCATCAAAATCCAGCATTAGAAAGTTAGAGAAACAATGTCCCATTTATGTCACAATTTTTGGGGGCCTCAGATATGGAATAAATTGGTCAATGGTGTTTCCTTTCTCAAACAGGTTTTAGGAGAACTTCCAGAACAGTTCTTCCTAATGATCGTTTACGGAGTTCCTACCTACTGGCTAGCAAACCTCCGTCCGGAACCAGAATATTTCGCCCTTATGCTGCTGCTGCTTATGCTAGTCACTTTCTGTGCCCGGACCATGACAATGTGGATGTCTGCCATGCTGCCAACATTTCCTATCTCGGCCTTCCTTTCCAATATTCTGTTCACAATGTTTTTGATGAGCGGAGGCTTCTTCATAAGCTTGGAAAACCTATGGACAGGTAAGCTGGAAACATCAGGCACCCAACAAGCAGAAAGCTACATGCACAGAAGCAGAGGAAGCAATGCCCTGCAACCTACAAATGCCTAGCTGGGATGCCATATTTCATGGGTGGAAAACCATTTAAGCATCTATACGGAAATATCTGAAGGCAGGCCTGTGTCAGGAAGTTTTCTGGTGTTCCATTGTCTTTTATATTCTGTTGGAAGCCACCCAGAGTGTCTGGGGCAACAGATGGGTGGGGTACAAGTAATAAATTACTATGATTCCCTTCCTGACAACTTTCTGGGGGTCACATGCTAGCATACCCATCAATTGCACCGGAAAAAACGGGACATCCTGTTTTTCCTGCGAGAGCATGGCAGCCATTTTGGGCACCATGTTCTTGTGCAATTTCGGGCAAAGATCTTGCCCCCGAAAAAGTGTTTATTTGGGTCCACGATCTATGTTGAATTAGGCTCCCTTTGCTTCCCTCTTTTTCCAGTTCCAGCTTGGATTTCTAAAGTATCTTTTGTCAGGTGGAGTTTTGAAGGATTAATGCAAGTTCAATTTAGAGGACGCATTTACCCGATGACGTTTGGCAATATCACCTATCCAATTCCTGGGAAACTAGTAAGTCACTTTTTTCTAGGTAACATTTCTCATGAATATAGCTATTCAAATATTATGCGCACAAGTTAACCACAATTTTGGGTTAGTGTTGCGTGCGTGTGTGCGCACACACACACACACACCCCAACCCACAACTTACATGCATTTAACTTGTGCACATTCAGCTTCATGGATGTTGCAAAAAAGAATAAAATAAATTTAAAAGGGTGGAAAGGGGACGCAGTTCCAGGAAAAATGACTTTGGCAATCCCACCTGCCAATGAACTCAGTGGGTTCTGACTTTACAGTAAGTCTGCTACTTGCACAAGGGTTCAGTTCTGGGAACTGTGCTCAGAAGCAAAAACACATAAAGCCAGGAGGGCCCCCTAAAAAAAAAAACCAAGCTGCTCCTCTCATTCTCAGACCACCTCCATTTGCTCAGATCACCTTTCCCGTGCTCACGTAAGAAAAGTGAGCATAAGTTGCAGGCTTACTGTACACGATTTTGGCTTTAGGTTTGACCCCTGGAACGTAACCCCTGTGCAGGTTGCAGACTTAGTGTACACAGACACACACACACACAGAGTACTCTGGAATTGTACCTTTTATATTTATATTATTTTATAATATTTTTATTGATTTTCCAATATCGTTCCAATAGCAGCCTCATTATATAACAATACCAATTTTATCCAACAATTATTAATGCCAATTGTTTCTTTTATTTTAAACTATGAAACACTGAGAGGCCTCTGTCGATAAGCCAGTATAGAGTTGCCTAATGAAAGGCAATTAGTCTTACTGAGCACTAGGGGCACTCATCTTTCTGCAACACCCTACAATTATAAACAGATGCACCTGGGTGCCAGCCCCCCTGACTATAGGTTGGTGGCAAGAATGCAGCTTCAAAGGAGCTCCACTCCGTTGCCATTCAAGAGGACTGCAAAGGAACTGCTGCTAGACACTGATAGTGTTTCCCCAAAGGAGCTACCTTTGGTTGCTGAGACCCCTTCGAGATCCATTTCTGCTCCCTCTCAGCATCCAACCCATAGCACTTTTGCCAGCACCCATCAGCTGATTGGCTCTGGTCATGCCCCTTTGAAGATGCACACTCCACGGACCATCATCTGATCGGTGCTGAGAACAGTCAATTCAGCTGCACAGGAGTTTTACAGGAGGGGATTTTGGGGGGAGGGGGGAATGGAAGGTCATGGCACCTCCCCTCAATTCACAATATGTACAGTGGTACCTCGGTTTTCAAATGTCTCCGTTGACAAACATTTTGGTTTTCAAATGCCATAAACCTGGAAGTAAATGCTTCGGTTTTCGAACACACCTCAGAAGTTGAACATGTTTCACGGCTTCCGCTGAGAATAAGATCCTGAGGCCTAGCTTTTGGCTGTTGAGTTTTCGGTTTTCGAACATTTCAGAACTCAAACGGTCTTCCAGAACGGATTATGTTCAAAAACCAAGGTACCACTGTATATGTATATATGTATGTGTGTGTATACATATACATATACATACACACACATACACACACACACATATTCCAAATAAAATTCCAATACCCCTGTACATATTTTCATATTTTTAAAAAGATTTTTCTTTCAGATTATCCCATCCCATTTTCCATGATGTCCCCCCCCCCACTTGCTGTGCCCTGTCTTCCTTCTTTTTAAACATAATCATAGCACAATAGTCTGATTCTTTCTGTTGCTCCTAGTTCAAATCCTCCTTACGGATTCTTCAAGCTATAATATTTCTTTAAATTATCTGATAAAGGCTTCCATTCTTCAACAAAACAATCATCATTAAGTTCTCTTATTTTAGCTGTTAACTTTGCTGATTCAACATAGTCCATCAGTTTGGTTATCCATTCTTCTTTGGTGGGAACTTCTTCATCTTTCCATTTCTGAGCGTAAAGAATACAGTGTATATTCCTAGCAAGCCCCATTCACACAACCGAGACTCTTCAATCATGGCTATCAGCTGAGGTGGGGGTAACTTTCAACTTGGAGCCTGTAGCTATTTTTCTTTAACCACCTGTGCCTGCTTATGTTTTGCTGTGGCTGCAATTGTCAAACGACGAATGATGGGGAAAATTTGGAGGGATGGTTGTTTTGTTAAAGCAGCAATAATTCCCTTCTACACACCTCAGCTGTGAATTTGCTGGAAAACAGTGTTTAGAAATTGCACTGCACCACCCCTCAAATGATGCTCATGCACTCATCAAGAGAGATGTCACAGTTCTTGCAATGACAGACAGTCGTAACTGAAGAGCCTCTTATCTGAACTTTATAGATAGCTTCCGCAAACCGTGGACACAAAGAGAAACAAGAGCAATGTCAAAAGGGGAATGGGTTTGCTTCTTTCCTGAAATGTATATGGAAGAAATTTTAAAACAGGACGGGGCAGCATTTAATTCAGTAGTGACTGGGGCCTATTGAGACTGGTAGGGCGTAAGGCAGGAGGCCAACAGTGGATGGCGCCACAGCAAAGGCAACTAATTCTATGTTTCTCCACATCCTCCTCCCTGCTGAGTTTTACAAGTACCAAAGAGCAAATGTGTTTATACCAACTTATACAAACTCAGACCATTGATCCATCTAGCTCAGTATAGTCTATCCTGCCTCATAGAAGCTCTCCAAGATTTTCGACCGGGGACAAATCTCCCTACCTGGAGACTGGACCTGAGATCTTTTATATGCAAAGCAGATGCTCTACCACTGAGCTGTAATACAGACATACTCCTCTCAGAACAAATAATGGTTTCATCTTCAGATCTACTGTTTCACTTGCATGCATTTACCGGATTTTTCGCTCCATAAGACACACTTTTTTCCTCCTAAAAAGTAAGAGGAACTGTCTGTGCGTCTTATGGAGTGAATGCGTGGGCCCTGGAGCCGAATTGCCCAGGGGCAAAAAGCAGATTGTGCTTGGCTTTTTTTTTTTTTAGAAAGAGCTAAAGGCTAACAAGAGGAAAGGAGAGTGTTTAAAGGAACCAGCTCAGCAGCTGAATTCAAGAGATCAGGGAGGGAGATAAAAGAGCTAGCTCCCTTCCCAGCCCGCCCCCTTGCCCAGGCCTCCATTGTTGTGTTTCCCCAGCTGACATGTGACTGGCTGATTACATTATCTGTCTGGAAACTGTAGAAATGGCTCCCTTTCCTTTTCTAAAGAAGCTGCAGAACTGTGAGTTGAACCCTATAAAAACAGGATTTTTTCCCTTTGCAAGGTAAGCTCAACAACTTTGAGCTGATCCTCAAAAATGGAGCTTTCCCCCTTTGCAAAAAAAGCTGCACAACTGTGAGCTGATTCCCCCCAAAAACGGGGCTTTCCTCCTCTAAAAAATTAGGGGCGTCTTTTGGTCAGGTGCGTCTTATGGAGCAAAAAATACTGTGATTAGTTGATTGAAACTCACTAATAAATAAACAAATACATTTTATTTCATTGGAATTCAAATTGATTAATTGGAATTTGATCGACTTACAGGTACTCCAGTCAATGGACTTAGACCTCCAGCCCCACTACGCAATTTACCTCATCTTGGTCAGCATTTCCACCACCTTCTTGGTTTTATACTACTTATCTCTTCGGTTCATCAAGCAGAAATCAAACCAGGACTGGCAATAATAACATGACACTATTGATTATGGTGGCAGGAGTGAAAGCAGGAGAGAGAGTTCACACGGGTCCATATTAAATGCCAGATCTAACTCTTGCAATAAAGGCAACACTTAAAATGGACCATAAACTCTTGTTTGTGCTTATTAAAATGCTGCAAAGATTACTGTATATTCCTGTGTGTGAGACTACTTTTTAACCCAGGAAAATCTTCTCAAAAGTCGGGGGTCGTCTTATACGCCGGGTCGTATTTCTTATACGGCGCGTATATCCCAAACTCTATATTTTAACTGGAAAAGTTTGGGGTCGTCTTATACGCCCAGTGCAGTGATTTGGATTAGCCACCAGATGGCAGCAAAATACAATGGGTTAAAATGCTGAATTTCTGTCCCTGCCACGTTCTTCTTGTAGCAGGGGATGAAGGAAGCCGGTTGTTGAGTAAAGTCTTCAGGATTAGATGACATAGATAGTTGTGTCACTGGTAAGATCTGTGTGATAATGTATGGAATAATAGCGGCAAGAGTACTAGTCGCGAGAAACTGGAAAGGCTGTAACACACCCAACATACCTGAGTGGCAACTTTTAATGAAAGAATATGCACAGCTAGCAAAATTTACGGGAAGAATTAGAGGGCAGACAAAACAGAAAATAAAAAAGGAATGGAGGATTTATGACGATTATATAATGAATAACTAGATATCCAAAATCTAATCAGCAGAATACAACTGAACCCAATACAAATTAAAGAATAGATAATGATGTAAATAGGTTAAGATTTGTGCGATATAATAAGGTTAAAGTTTACAAACTACAGAGAGGTAAACTGGAAGTCAAAATAAAAGAGGTGTAATTGATGTGCATTTAAAGATTTTCTCTGTTTTTGTCCAATACTTCATGTGTTGTTTTTGTGTGTGTGTTTTGTGTGTGTTCTTTGTTTTTTCTGTATTCTTTTTTTGTGTAAAAGAAATATGTGGATGAAGAACGCTTGTGTTTGTGTTGGTAATTATGTTGTTTGTTAATGTTTTTAACAAGAAAATTAATAAAAAACCTATTAAATTTTTTTAAAAGGTAATATCTGCGTGATTTACATATAGAAGCATAATTCAGAGAATGGGGCGATTTTCTAAAAAGGTTCTCAATAAGTCACAAAGTAATACACCTCTTACCTTTAAACTCTGACCCTCCAGATGTTAATGGCTCCCATCCTCCCTTGCATCTCAAGGCAGCCCTGTTTAGGGAAGCTTTTAATGTTTGATGGATTTCTGTATTTTAGAATTTCTGTTTTTTTGGAAGCCGCCCAGAGTGGCTGGGGGAACCCGGCCAGATGGGCGGGGTATAAATAATAAATTATTATTATTATTATTATTATTATTATTATTATTATTATTATTATTATTATTATGCCTTTGGGCTGATGTGTGTTGGAGCCAAGCTCTGGAGGCTTAGAGGCCTAGTCACATCTGCCCTATATAAATCAACTGTGTCAAAGGATGGCAATAATCTAATCTAATCAATAATCCTTATTTGTATTTCTTTGGGGTAACATAGAGAATTGAGAAGACCCTTTCTAGGAAGAGTTACAGTACAACCAAGAATGCTTTGTTACGTAGCAAATTATTATTATTTATTTGAAGAGAACCTCAGGATGTAAACTGAATTTCTATTGCCTTTTGGAACCAAACTTTTGTTGTTATTGTAATCCAGGCTTTGACAACCTATCGTTTAATCCAGCTTTCGCCAACCTGGTGGTTGGAGCTGATGGCCAGCCCAAAATGTCTCAGGGCACCATATGCCAAGCCTGATTTAATGTATTTATGAGTTCAGTGGGGCTTGCTCCTAGGTAAGTGGGTACAGGATTGCATCCTTAGTAAGGGATGGGATATCATGCAATAAAAAAGGATTCTCCTTTTTTTTCCCCCTTGTTATTTATGCAAGTCTTTTCCCTTTTTTAAAAAAATAATTTTTATTGGTTTTATAATATAATACAAAAAGGAAAAAGACATAAAAGACAAAGACTTCTTATACATATCCATCCGCCTCCCCCCCCCACAGGTCCCCTTCTGCCACAAGAGAATCCCGTGGGAAGTTGGAAGTCGAAAGCAGTCCAAATTAAAGATGGGTTTATCCTCTCCTCCCCTCCCTGTCCCCAAGGCCTCCTCCTGCCACCAAGAGACCCCAGTATAACAAGGTGGGGTAAGGGTTGGCATCCCTGTCCAATTATTTATAGTCCCATTCAATAAAATTATAAAAAGAAAAGAATAAAAGAAAAAGAAAAAAACATCCATTTCTAAATTCTTAGTTTATAAAATCTAATTTTTGGTGACTTCCTCAAATCCCTTCTTCCTGATTTTCCTAGTTTCCTAATAACGATTGCAGCGGATTCCTTACTCATGAATAAAATGATTTAATGTATTTATGATATAATTATTTTGAGCAATTCACAGCACAGTCGTGGACATGTCTACTCAAACGTAAGTCCCCCTGAGTTCAGTGGGGCTTGCTCCTAGGTAAGTGGATACAGGATTGCATCCTTAGTAAGGGATGGGATACCATGCAATAGAAAAGGATTCTCCTCAACCCCCTCTCCCTGCCCACCATCAAGAAGTACTTTACCACAGTGTTTTTCTATTAGACCATCACTCAAATTCTGCTGGAAAACTGGGAGCAGACTGGATAAGCCCTAACCTTACGTTAAAGTCATGCTTTAACCCAAAACTATTCAAAAGGACATCACCAGGTGCTATAGGAGAAACTGGGAATTGCCCCATATATTAACTTGTTAGTTTTAAAAGCAACTCAGCCCTTACAATTGATATGTCTTTTAGAAAGCATTGATATATTAATGTTGTTTGCTTATTGTTAACGCACACAAATATCACATTGTTGACAACACAGAAAGCCCATTGTTAAAAATAATTGTAGTCTATTCTGTTTTTGAAAAGTTCCAGAAAGAAGCAAGCAGTATCCTCTCTTGTAAGTTTTAAAAAATAAAATAAAACAAAACAAAAACATTACATTTCGGTTCTGCGGTCGTCGTGCTAAGGGCAATCCACAGCACCAGAAAACCACATGCAAGATAGATGTGCTCAGGGAGAAAGGATCTCAGGCACAGGGCAGGTGCAGATGCACATCTGGACCAGGGTGCTGATCCAGGTGCCGTCTTGATGGCTAGATACACCACTTAATTCAGATAAGAGATTAGGGGTAGTGGAAGGGACTGTCCATTTGGTTTCCTAATAATAGAATTCATAGCACAAAATAATATTTAGAAAAGGGTTGGTTTAAACAAATTCCTGACATTCGTTCTGCCCGGACACTGAGGTCCAGTACCGAGGGCCTTCTGGCGGTTCCCTCGTTGCGAGAAGCCAAGTTGCAGGGAACCAGGCAGAGGGCCTTCTCGGTGGTGGCGCCCGCCCTGTGGAACGCCCTCCCATCAGATGTCAAAGAGAAAAACAGCGACCAGATTTTTAGAAGACATCTGAAGGCAGCCCTGTTTAGGGAGGCTTTTAACGTTTAATAGATTATTTTATTTCATTTTTCTGTTGGAAGCCGCCCAGAGTGGCTGGGGAAACCCAGCCAGATGGGCAGGGTATAAATAATAAATTATTATTATTATTATTATTATTATTATTATTATTATTATTATTATTATTATTTATTTGCTAAGGTCCAATCCCAAATCTTGTGTCAGTGCATGCATGTTTAGAACAAGGTGGGCTATGTCTTCTTGTTCTTCTTCATTGTTTATCTTTATATTTGTTAGTCCATTTTCCCCCTTCAAAAATGAACTCCAAGTGATTTACAAATAAAAGGATTAAAAACAGACATAAAAGAAACCTAAAATACCCATGCTAATATGCATGAAAGAGGAAATCAACACAACCCCCTGAAAGAAAAGCAGAAAATTATGATACGGAGGCCTGAGTGAATAAAAATGTTTTCACATAATGGCTAAAGACACACAGTGATGGTACTAGTGGGGAGAGCATTCCACAACTAGGGAGCCACCACTGAGAAGGCCTGTCCTCAACAGGCCTCAGAGGACAGAACCAGATGAAGAATGCTTGCTGCCCCAAGCAATAAACAGTATTCCTGGCACCTACAGGTTAGAACAAAAGGAGCCAACTGAGTTTCCCTGGGGAGGATGTTTAACAGAAAGGATCTTATCACCAGTCATCGGCCAGCTCACCTCAGACGTTGAGGGTACCAAGAGCAGGTCAAATATTCACAACCAAGTGGCAAGGAGTGGTATTATATTTCATTTTCTAAAGCAGCCCTAGCATTTTCAATGGCAAAGTGACTGCTATCAGGCTTGGGATTTTCATAGTGTACAGGGGGGTTGTCCACAGAGTTTGCCCTCTTCGTTTCAGCGAAGGAAGCAAATGATCTTCAGCCATCTCAACCCTTGCTTTTTCATGCAAAACCATTTGCAGTCGTTTGCGGTCATCAACAGCTATCAGTCAGTCAATCACCCATTTCCACCACCCTTCTGAGTGATCCCCCCTCCCCATCCCCACCCCTCCCCACCCCTTCTCTACATAAGTGCCTGGAAACTTCCATTTCACTGTATCTGAAGAAGTGTGCATGCACACGAAAGCTCATACCAAAATAAAAACTTAGTTGGTCTTTAAGGTGCTACTGAAGGAATTTTTTTATTTTACTTCGATCCAGACCAACACGGCTACCTACCTGTAACCAGATCCTGACATTTGTTTCATGTGAGTCTTTGGACATTTAGTACCTTTTAAAAAAATGGAGAAAAGTTTATACCTCGGTTAAAACCAGATAAGCAGAGGTGGAAATGTTTTGGTTCGTTTGAAAAAAATTATGAACTAACCAGATATTTTTTTTAAGGAGTAAGCTTAGAAGGACAGAGAGATGAAATCATTTTATTGTGTGTGTTTCTGGTGAGGGTACCTACATTTCTTCTAGGGCTAGGCAATGTTTCATTGAGAACCACCAGGTCTCAAGCCAAATTGGAAATCACAGCACCCAGCTTAGGAGTCATCCCTCCAGTGAATGGGCAATGGCTGAAGCAAGGGACTGAAGAGGAGGTTGAGATTCCTGCATTGCAGGGGGTTGGACTAGATGGCCCTTGGGGTCCCTTCCAACTCTACAATTCTGAGTGGCACATGCATACACAGCAGCACATACCAAAGGGTGACGACTTCGTTCCTGCCTTCTGTAGCAGCCAAGCACAAGTGTGTTTGTATGTGTGTATGAAAAGTGAAAAGTAAACTTCAATGATTCTGAGACTGTCTAACTTTGATTTGTTTTTTATTTTTAAAGAGAAAGTAGTAAAGCCAGACTTCCTCAGTCTTTCATGGCATCATTAAACTGTCAAGATAGTGGGCCATTTGGTTCTTAATTATTCTTTTTATTATATTTAAGACACTTTAAAAAATGATTTATGCTTCTGCATAATGTTCTGTTGTGATTAGGATCTCTTTTCTAGTAGTATCCAGACTTCTTTCTTTCTTTCTTTCTTTCTTTCTTTCTTTCTTTCTTTCTTTCTTTCTTTCTTTCTTTCTTTCTTCACACACACACACACACACACACACACACACACACACACACACACACAGACTAAATTCTAGGCTGACTCTCTGTTGTGAATGCAGTATGAGGCTCAACCCCCCTCTTTTTAAGGGGGGCACGTGTGGAGGGAGAGAAACAAAAGGGGCAAATGCAAAAGCCGTATGGGACCGCTCAGAATTCAAGGGGCAAAAGATATAAGGATATGACATTATCATTTACTTCCTCCTTGAGAGCTTCCTTCCTTTTGTGAAATGAGTCAGGCAGCTGACACCGCTTAAACAGTCTTTTTAACGTTTCAAAATTCCACCCTCTAAATGTTCTGCGAAAGGGACTAAGCTGTGTGAATGTTTCAGAGGTGGTGTTATGACAAAAGGAGAGACGTACATACAATAGGACTCGGTGAGAAGAGCTACAACAGCTTTCTGGTACTTTAGAGCTGAGACTCCTCACAGGAGGCGACCATGCACACGCCGTTCCATTAAAAACATGTGCCAGGTCTCGTATTAATACCCCCCCCCCCTGTCCTTATGTGCACAGGAAGACCGATGGATTGCTAGCGTACAGATCAGGAATCAGATGCATGCAACAGCATCCCAATCTGTGGGCAGGCTGTAAAAAGTAATATACCACCAACATGGAACAGCACAATCCTGGACATGATGACTCAGAAGAAACGGCACTGTTTCCAGTGGGGCTTAGTGTCCCTAGTAAAGATGAGATGGGTGGAAATTCTCCCCATGGATGTGGTTCCCCAGGCTAAAATGGCATATTACATTTTGGGGGAAACTGGAGGGGGAAAGTTCTACGGAAGATGTGAAGGTTAACTGGTGCTGAAATAATGTTGAGGCTAACTAGGCAGGGCTGGCTCTAAGGCAAGGCTGGGTGGCGCAATGCGCCAGGGCACCAGGGGGCGCCGCGCTGCTGTGCCTGCGGCAGCCGCGCTACACGCTGCGCTCGCCAGACAGCCGCACTGCGAAATGGGGGGGGCACGCCGGAGGGCTCTTCGCACCAGGGCGCTAGATACGCTTAAGACGGCCCTGTAACTAGGCATGCACCTGATGAGTGCTTGGGTGGGAGAAGAGTGGGAGACTCATTTAAGCTGAACTTTTTAAGAAAAGGAAAAGAATGATGTATAAAATTTCTAGGTTACATTTATTTGTTTTAGCTTAAGATGCTTACAAATTCATTTCTCCGCCCCAAGGCATGGAAATTGTAAGCTTTAACTTTTGCATCACTGAAGCAATAAACACTTTCTACCATCTCAAATGTTGTGGCCACTCGCACCCATACTTTCCCCTGGTCCTTCAGCTGAATCCCCCCCCCCAAATTAGTACAGTGGCGCCTCGCTTAACAAACGCCCCGTAAGACAAAATTATCGCTTAAAGAAAGGATTTTTCTAGAGGTTGCCTCGCTAGACGAATTCGTGTTACGAAAAATTCGTCTAGCAAATCACGGTTTCCCATAGGAATGCATTGAAATTCAATTAATGCGTTCCTATGGGCAAAAAAAAAAATTCAAAAAAATTCAATGCATTCCTATGGGATTCGCTAGACAAATTTTTCGTTATAAGAATAGACCCGTGGAACGAATTAAATTCGTCTAGCGAGGCACCACTGTACAAGCAAATGCATTTATGCCATGCTATTTAACAGCATAATGGGACACAGGTGGCGCTGTGGGTTAAACCACAGAGCCTAGGGCTTGCCGATCAGAAGGTTGGCGGTTCAAATCCCCGCAACGGGGTGAGCTCCCGTTGCTTGGTCCCAGCTCCTGCCAATCTAGCAGTTCGAAAGCACCTCAAAGTACAAGTAGATAAATAGGTACCGCTCCAAGCGGGAAGGTAAACGGCGTTTCCATGCGCTGCTCTGGTTCACCAGAAGCGGCTTTGTCATGCTGGCCACATGACCTGGAAGCTGTACGCTGGCTCCCTCAGCCAATAATGCGAGATGAGCGCCGCAACCCCAGAGTTGGTTACGACTGGACCTAATGGTCAGGGGTCTCTTTACCTTTACCTTTACTTAACCACATAAAAGCTCTATCAACTTCAGCATTCTACTTCCAACAATAACCAGTCAGATGGAGGAACCAGAAATCGCACACACGAACGAGGCATTTCACAGCACCACTGGGGATACAATTGCACAAGCACATTTTTGGCGTGGTGGGAGCAGACCTGCATTTGAAGACATGTGCCTTCCGCCAGGATGTGCAATTTCGGCCATTTTCAACTCCTCTGGAAGTTAACTCTGAGCCCATCTAATATCCTAGCTTGAGCATGGGACAAAACTAATAAAGGGAGTTTAATTGACAGGTTAACACACTCTAATAGCACCCCATAAATATCCCCACGGAAATCTACAATGAAAGAAAGACTGCTCTTCCTGCCCAGTTTGAATTTGCACTGGTTTGGCGTCTGCCACATTGAACATGCACACATTTCATTGGATGCCACACTGAACAGAGGAAAGGCGCAAAGGATGTTTCTCTGTAAGTACAACAGAGGTGTGTCCTTTTCCCATAGCTTCCTCCATTTTGTGGTCCTGTCTCTTTTTCAGGTCCTTCAGATGCGGCAGCCGTTTTGTGTTATGCCACACACTGTGGAGTCCATTACTTCCCCCCCCAAAAAAAAACCCCAAATGTGCCCACTAGACCCAACACCTGGGTTAACTTTATAATTTCTAAGCTTCCATGCTTTAAATACACAAAATAAATACTGCGTTCCCAAGGCAAGACAACAAGTGGCAACTGCTAAATATTCCAGTTTTAATTACATGTGAGTAAAACGAGGGCACGTACAATAACTCTTCATACCAGGATAGTGAGCTGCAAAATGTGGGGGGAAATATTTGGACAGAATGCTTATGGGTTCCATTTTCTGCATTTCTTTGTATAGAACATTCTGGCAAGAATATACAGCCTAACAAGAGAAAGCGCTTTGTGTTTGCTTCCCCTTAATGGTTTCTTTGGCCTGCGTTCCGAAAGTCAGCTCGTGTTTCTATTTCAAGATGCATGAACTTCACTATATATTTATCTGAGCAAGTGAAAACACAATCTCCTCCAAGGGCAAGATTACTTGTGGATTATAGAACATTGACAGTTTCTTCATTCTGTGTGTCTAGAATACTTTCCTCTCTCTCTCTCTCTGGGCCGTCATTCTCCATAAACATCAGAACAACTTGAACTTGATCATAAAAAACCATTCACACAAACTCTTGTTTGGAGGTTTTGATCCTGTTGACTTTATGGTCCCATAAACAGGCATGAAGATGTGTGTGGGGAAAATAAATAAGCCCTCCATATTTGTAGCTTGTGGTACTACACAAAGCACTAAAACATGGTTTTTAGTACCCCTACATTAAATTCTAGCTTTTGATGTCTGGAAATAAAGATGGTAATACCTATATCCCATGTTTTGCTGGCACAGGGAGATGATATTTGATATTTTCTATTATATTTGGTGGAGTACAACCAGACCCAGCCTTACAGAACTGGCCTCCACAGTCACTTACGAACCCATTGTTAAAACCGTGTTTATGGAAGACAATCTTACTCGGCTACGAGTGATCGCCAAAGAAGAAGAGGACATTCGAATTTGTTAGGGCTTTCCAAAATAATGATTTGGCTTTTGGAATCCCAAAGCTGAGCATGGAGGCTGTCTCCTTAAGAGATGTATGCAGTATGATTGGCACCAAAAAGCCATGTCCATGTGGCAGCCAGATCATTTGTAAGGACCTGATTAGGTGAATCAGTGGTTTTTCATAAAACATCTCCATGTCCCAAGGGAGCTGAGACATCAGCAGTGCCAGATTTAGGGGGGGGGGGTTGGGCGGTTCTCCCACACAGGGCTGAAAAATATTAGTAATATAGAGAAGATCCATGGAAAAAGTGACTGTGGAAATATTGTGAAAATAAGAAATATGCTCCCTGCTCCGTTTCCATGTATAGAAGCTGAATCTTCAAAACAGGTGACAAGGGTGTAAGGGACAGGCCACATGGAACCATCAGCGCTGAGTTTCAACAGAGGGAAATAGGGGGGGGGAGCTTTAGAGGAAACCCTGCTAACTCTTCTCCCCTGCCAATAGGGATGGGGGACAAATGCAATTCAATTCACATTCCAATGATCTAATCTGCACTTGCTGAAACCAATTGTGAACCAAATCACACCCAGCCTTCCAAAGTCGCTCTTCTCTGAATTTTGCAACGCAGTTCTTCCACCAAGGAATGTGTGCAAGAATGCATATACTCTGCTAAAGTGTGCAAAAAAAACCCGCACAATTTGGTGAAAATAACAAACGTGCATTATATTGTGGAGGATTGCTTTGCAAAACTGTGTATATTGGGCAAAACTGCGCACACAAATGTGTATATCAGGATAAAAAAATTCCTTCAGTAGCACCTTAAAGACCAACTAAGTTTTTATTTTGCTATGAGCTTTCGTGTGCATGCACACTTCTTCAGATACCTTCTTCAGATATTCTTCAGATATCAGGATAGTTTGGCACCAAGACACCGAAAATAGTCCAGCAGGACTTTAAGAAAAGAATTCTCAAACTCTGTGTAGAAATGTGGAAAACTGAATTGATGGCTGGGGGCGGGGGGAAGGAAGCGGAGGAAAATCAGAATTGGGTCCATTCCTATCTGGCACTTGAGAGGGCCAGCTCACTCCTGCCAGCCCTGAAAATCACACGCAAGTACCATACAGTGACAGAAAAAGTAACAGAGCACATATTGTGAAGCAGAAGGTCTCTGCTAGTAGTGGTGGCTGGTGTCCATTGGAACTGGTAGGGCAGAGGGCAACAAATTCTAGCTTTGTCCCCATCATTCTGGCAACACTGAGATGGAGGAGGAGGAAGCTAATAGGCAGGACCAATCATTGGGGCTGATTGTAAGTAGGATAAGGTTGCCAGACACCCCCCTTTCCCAGGGACAAATCAGTCCCCTGACAAAATCCACCTACTTAGTAGGAAGTTGAAAAGTGTTCCCGGATTCATTGAAAAAAATCTGGTCACCTTAAAGTAGGAAGGCAGGCAGGCAGGTGAAGAGCAGCTCAGGTCAGACTGAGGTTGTTGGCACAGCGCTCCTTTTGCTCCCCTCAACTGGCAAGGGGACTATGTGGCCTGGTGCAGTTTACGATAGATTCCCTCCCCCCTTTAAAAAGCTGTATTTATGGGGGTAAAAGGTAAAGGTACCCCTGACCATTAGGTCCAGTCGTGGCCGACTCTGGGGTTGCGGCCTTCATCTCGCGTTATTGGCCGAGGGAGCCGGCGTACAGCTTCCAGGTCATGTGGCCAGCATGACAAAGCCGCTTCTGGTGAACCAGAGCAGCACACGGAAACGCCATTTACCTTCCCGCTGTAGCGGTTCCTATTATCTACTTGCACTTTGACGTGCTTTCGAACTGCTAGGTTGGCAGGAGCTGGGACCGAGCAATGGGAGCTCACCCCATCGCAGGGATTCGAACCGCCGACCTTCTGATCAGCAAGCCCTAGGCTCAGTAGTTTAACCCACAGCGCCACCCGCCTCCCTATGTATGGGGGAGGAGGGTCTAAAAAGAACTCCCTCCTGCATAAAGACAACTTTTTGTTGTTGCTTTTCAGCAAGCTAATGGAGTTCCTTGGACCACCCACTGCTTGGGATGGTAAGTCAAAGCAACTAAAAGATGCCTCTCCGCCTCTTTGTCCTGGAGGTGAGGCTCCAGCTACAGTTTCATCCATACTGACTTTTACGGTTGCAAGGTGGGCGAGAAGCAATAATGTGCGTGCATTTCTCTGACATGTGGCTTTTTAAAAAAAATTAAAAATAAAATACCTGTGAGCCAAAGATGAACAACAACAGTTCATACAGAGCTAGCAACCATTAATTAAGCAGACAACGTTTAAAGCAGTGGGTTGAGATGTATTTCCCCCCCCCCCAGAAAAAAAAGCTCCTTAACCCTTTCAGTGGTTTACAGCTGACTGCAAGGTAGCTGATGAAAATATATATCCCTTCCTTATAATGCGGCATAACTTTTGGAACATTGGGGTGTCTGTGTTTTGAAATGGCAGCTGAGCTTGGTGTTTTAACGTGGAGTGCTCTTGGCAATACTGAAAAGCTACTTATCCTTTTGTTGATTCCCCCACTAAATTCAGATCTTACATATTTACTACAAACTGCGGCTCAGCTTGAAATGATTTGACTTGCACTTCTTTAGAGTACATGTCGAATTTCTTGTTCCTACTCTTGACAGGAAAGTGAGCTTTAATAGGTTTCACGAGGAAAGGGGTCTATATGGATGTGTGCGCCTGGAAGATTGACTCAATGTACAAAAACACATTCGCTATATTGGTTTTTGCCTCATCTAACTTGGAAACCATTTCCTTCCTTCCTTAATTAATACTGGATGACTACCTTAAACACTTTTTACATAAGTATTTTGCTTGAATGAAAGTCGATTTCCTCTCATCCCTTCTCTTCTGTTTGCTTTTCCATAAATATTCTAGCAAATGAGTTTGTTGGCAGCTGAGTGTGGAGAATCGGCATAAATATTCAATCGGAGGAACACGATTCCAAGCGTTATAGTCAACCAATAGGAAAAGGTGATCTATGGAAACACCTCCAAGTGTACAGGATGCATATTCAGATTTCATTGCTTAAGCAGACTAAGGATTATTTGCAGAAAATATTTAATGAATTTTAAGTAAGATAGAATTGCCAAGAATGGCTAAATTCACCTTCAGGTTCAGAACTTTAATATTCCTCCTCCTCCTCCTCCTCCTCCTCCTCCTCCTCCTCCTCCTCCTCCTAATAATTTATTATTTATACCCCGCCCATCTGCTTCCAACAAAAAAATGAAATAAAATAATCTATTAAACATTAAAAGCCTCCCTAAACAGGGGCTGCCTTCAGATGTCTTCTAAAAGTCTGGTAGTTGTTTTCCTCTTTGACATCTGTTGGGAGGGTGTTCCACAGGGCAGGCGCCACCACCGAGAAGGCCCTCTGCCTAGTTCCCTGCAACTTGGCTTCTCGCAACGAGGGAACCGCCAGAAGGCCCTCGGTACTGGACCTCAGTGTCCAAGCAGAACGATGGGGGTGGGGACGCTCCTTGCGGTGCGTTTAGCATTTCTCAGCTATGAACAATTTCACAAGCGTTAAAATCGGTAAAAAGTCTCGCTTCAGCCACAAGGCAAAACCCACCCCCACATTAGCCAACCAGAGTTGAACCATGCAAGTCAACCCACAAGAAGAGAACAGATGTATAAAATATTCTGTGATTCGATACAATAAGCACACAATAAGGGATGCAAACGAGGAGGAGGAGATTTCAAGGAGCACTGATCCTAAAAACATTAAGACCGACGACAACAAAATATTTAAATATATTGGTAATAGGAGCCGACCTAGGAAGGTAGATGGACCTTTCAAGGGAGACAAAGGTGTGCTAAAGGAGGACAAAGAGATTGCAGAGAAGCCAAATTAATTATTTTCAGATCTTTTCACAGTGGAAGATGTAGCCCAGGGACAAGCTGAAGTTGGGGATGGGGAGATTGGGGATTTGGAGATACTCACGGGACATTGAAGGACATCAAAGGGGTAGAAGACGGTACACAGGAGCCAGGAGAAGGAGACACATCTCCAGAACCAGTGGAGCCCCCAGTTCCATGGATATTGGGGGTTCTGAGGCATCAGGAACAGTGGGAAGTGCCCTTCAGGAGACTGAGGCAGGCAAGCGAACACAGCCCAGCTCACTAGTGGACCAGGTGACGATCATGAGACTTGTTAGGTCTGGGAGGAGGTTGTGGTCACTCAGCTGGATTAGGCTCAGGGCTCAGGTGAGGATCACATGCTTTGTCAAGTGGAGAAGCACAGCTGCTCAGCTGGAGCAAACTCAAGTGCATCAAGCAAGTTTGAGAAAGATACAAGGGAAACAGAATCTGCTCAACTTTCGCAATTGATGGAACACAGCTCCATGCTTTGGGAATGCCACTGGACCAGCATGACTTCAGGACTTACCCCAGGTGTGCCAGCCCTGGATCTTCTACAGAGGTGGGAACCTGGCCTTACAGATTAATTTTAAACTTTGTCTGTTGTCTTGGACCTGAACTGGTATTTGACCATTTGGACTGTCTGACTACTCTCTAATGTTGCCCTTGGGATTGTGTGTCCTATCAGGAATTATTTCAGGGTATGCTGAGGTTTAGGACATAGAGTTGGAAGGGACCACAACGGTCCTCTAGTCCTAACTCCCTGTAAGGCAGGAGTCTTTTATACAACAACAACAAGTATTATTATTATTATTATTATTATTATTATTATTATTATTATTATTATTCCCAATACGTGGCCGTCTTTGGGTGTCTTCTAAAAGTTGTGATGGGAGGGCATGTGATGGGAGGGCGTTCCACAGTGACGGTGCCACTGCCGAGAAGGCCCTCTGCCTGGTTCCCTGTAACTTTACTTCTCGCTGTGAGGGAACCACTAGAAGGCCCTTGGAGGACCTCAGTGTCCGGGCTGAGTGATGGGTGTGGAGATTTCTCCTTCAGGTACACCTGGCCGTGGCCGTTTAGGGCAACAATATTGGTTGCATACCTTTGAAATATCAACAACCTCAGATATGCTGATGACACAACCTTGATGGCAGAAAGTGAGAAGGAATTAAAGAACCTTTTAATGAGGGTGAAAGAGGAGAGCGCAAAATATGGTCTGAAGCTCAACATTAAAAAAACGAAGATCATGGCCACTGGTCTTATCACCTCCTGGCAAATAGAAGGGGAAGAAATGGAGGCAGTGAGAGATTTTACTTTCTTGGGTTCCAAGATCACTGCAGATGGTGACAGCAGTCACGAAGTTAAAAGACGCCTGCTTCTTGGGAGAAAAGCAATGACAAACCTAGACAGCATCTTAAAAAGCAGAGACATCACCTTGCCGACAAAGGTCTGTATAGTTAAAGCTATGGTTTTCCCAGTAGTGATGAAAGGAAGTGAGAGCTGGACCATAAAGAAGTCTGATCGCCGAAGAATGGATGCTTTTGAATTATGGTGCTGGAGGAGATTCTTGAGAGTCCCATGGACTGCAAGAAGATCAAACCTATCCATTCTGAAGGAAATCAGCCCTGAGTGCTCCCTGGAAGGACAGATCATGAAGCTGAGGCTCCAATACTTTGGCCACCTCATGAGAAGAGAAGACTCCTGGAAAAGACCCTGATGTTGGGAAAGATGGAGGGTACAAGGAGAAGGGGACGACAGAGGTCAAGATGGTTGGACAGTCTTCTCGAAGCTACCAACATGCGTCTGACCAAACTGCGGGAGGCAGTGGAAGACAGGAGTGCCTGGCGTGCTCTGGTCCATGGGGTCACAAAGAGTCGGACACGACTAAATGACTAAACAACAACAAGGGTGTGAATGTAACAAATAAAACAAACAAATCAATAAAGGGGCTAGCACAAATAAGTGGGGTGGATTTTTTCTGGCCACGTTATAGTTTCAGCATTGCAAGGAAAAGAAGACCCCTGCTGGGTTAGACCAAAGGCCCACCAAGTCCTGTATCTTGTGCCCATAGTGGCCAACCAGATGCCAGTGGGACGCTTGAAAGCAAGACATGAGCACAGTAGCTCTCTCCAGCTATTGTTCACGAGTAGCTAGTACTGAATGGTAGTGAATCCCATCATTTAGCTACACATTCTGTGAAGAAGTTCTTCCTTTTACTCGCCGGAATCTTCCATAATACATCTGCAGTGGATGACCCTGGGTTCCAATTTTAGGAAAGTGGAAGGAAAGACCTTGTCTTATTGACCTTCTACAAAACAGATATAATTTTATCACTCCCCTTTCACATCTCCTCCTTATATACTTTTTTTTTTTTGTAAATAAAAAGAGCCAATTTTTTTAAACCTTCCCTTGTAGAGGCACACAGTTCTCTCTATGGAATACCACAATGTTAATGAAAGTGAAAAATGGGTTAATTTTCCATGAGTCAGCATGTAACCCATTCTCCACAATGTTGCTGCAGGCATCTTATGGCTGTCTTATTGGTGCTGCTGGGCAGAACTGGTGGGTAATGCTGGGTAGATTAGGGGCTCAGGTTACAGCATTCAGGGTGGGATAGAGCAGAGAGTGTGGAGCACTTTGTGAAGAGGAATTGGAAGACTGTGGAAGACTGAGGACTATGTGAAGAGTTGCAGGACTTTTCAAGCAACTGAACTCAATACTTGAATTGTGCACTTTGGCACGGCAAGGATGTTGTAAGCAAAGAACCCTCTCTGGGCTCAGAGAGTGGAGGCTACTTGTAACATCTGTAAACAGTTTGTTTAAAAAGAATGTGTTTGGTAGGGTTGCCATATAAAGTGAAAATCAGGATAGAGTTGTTGAGCTTTTCTGAGTTTGGGAGCTTTTTAAATGGCATTTTCGGCACGATTTAACCCCTGATGCCAGTTTGCAAGAACATTTGCACAGTTTCTGAAAAATAACCCAGGACGCCATTTTTCGGAGGCGAATTCCTGGAAAATCAGGACATATGGCAGCCCTAGTTTGGGTGTTGGGCTAGTAAAGATAGCTCTGCTAAACAGCTGTTTTCTGTGATGGTCCTAACCACTTGACTGAGCTTCCACAGTATGCACACACAACATGCAACACACCTTATGTGCAATGGGGCATATGAAGAAAACAGTTGTCACCTAGTTAATTCTCTGGACTCTCCACTGACAATATCTCAGGGATCCTTCAAATAGGAATGTTCTATATTTTCCAATAAAATTTATTTATGTTTATTTATATACCATTTAACTACCATGGTTTCTAAGCAGTGTACAAGAAATACAACACAGAAAGGTAAAAAGTCTAATTGAAGAGCGAGCACACATGACAAAACCTCAGTGGAACTGAGAGGCAAGTTAGAGGTTCCATGCGACTAGTAACCTTAGAGCCCAGAAAATGCAGAGAAAACACATCCAAATTTCAGTCAACTTCTCAAATTACCACCACTAACAGTCTATTTTCTTTTTCTTTACCTGCTTCTTCTTTTGTCAACAAAACAATAATCAGATCCCAGGTATGATGAGCTTCAAAAGGCAAAGGCAAGGTAGCTGATTAGGGAATAATTTACCACAAAGATAAGCAAAAAAAGAGAAAGAAAGAAAGAAAGAAAGAAAGAAAGAAAGAAAGAAAGAAAGAAAGAAAGAAAGAAAGAGAAAAAAGAAGGAAATACTAATTTTCTTTGCTGACAAGTAGAATACAAAATTAAGGTAACTGGTCTTTAGATTCCTAAAAAAAAAAAAACCAAACCAAAAAAAACACCATACATGCCAGTGTTTTGCTGAACTTAGTCTGTAATGGCGTTTGAAACCATTTTGGTATGATAAGAAGCCAACTCAACGCTGGCACAACATTCATTTTATTCTTACTTCAATGGTCGCAGCTTTCCCAGTCTAACAGTTTCACTCCTTTCTGAATGAACAAAGCCTTCACTGCTAGTAATCATTTAAAGTGATAGTTTGGCTAAGTATTATCTTTATTCAAAAAAAGCAATTCATTTCGCTCTTCCCCACCCCACCCCCTCTCCTTCCACCGGTTACAATGGGTCTTAATACAGTCAACTGTTTGGGGTGTGCATTATCTCTGATGTGGTCTTTTTAAAAGAAAGAATAAAGAAGAGGGTATGAATATTTAGCTTTGTGCATTTCATGGAGAACTCATCAGCACTTCCATATAATAAAAAGTACATTATAGCTGCTTTGTAATATGTTCAATGCCAGGAGCCTGATAAATTTCCACTGAACACACTCATGTGCACGAGTAACAATAGCAAAGCTATAAATTACCATAATTTTTCTGCCCCCTGCAGTTAGTGGTACAACAGACACTTTCCTGAAGGTGCTGCTTAGAAAAGATATTCTTACGAACACACAAAAAAAAACCTGCATTCCTGGGCATGCTCAGTACTGTCTTCTTGGTGCTTTTCATACCACAAACACCTTAGACAGGTAGATGGGGAAAAGAAAATGCAGAAAAGGCTGGATTTGTGTGCCTTATTAGTTGTTTACATCTTTAAAATATTGTATTGTTTAAAAAGCCATCTAAACACTGAGCATTCACCAATTAGATGAGGACTTTTTTGTGGGGAGTTTACCTTGTGTATGCCCACAAATACTTACCTTCACCTCTTCATTTATTTGTGAACTACAGTCCATTTCAGATGCATTGAGTTTTATCTTGAGTCACAGGTAGATACAGAGAAGGCTTTTGGGGGGGGGGGGCAGGAACGGGTGATAAACAGTGAGGTCAGAGGGTGATGCAATGCAGAAAAGTATAGGGAGTGTGCATTATTTAATTAACAGTGGTAGGTCACACACAAAACAATGCTGATAACAGCTATCCTAGCATTGGTAAGCTACTTAACACAACTGATTGGATCGAACCTTTGGGTATATTGCAATTCAGAGATTTCACATTTCAGTCTCCCTTTGAAGTTCCATTTCTCTGGGACGACCACTGCAAGGTCACTACAGGGTGTCCTGGAAGGTTTAAATGTTCCCCCACTGGCATTTAGATCTGATATTCCTGTTGTCCGATTTGTTTCCATTTATTCTTTTGCATAGAGGCTGGCCTTTTTTTTTTGCGCTATACTAAAGCAGTAGGGGATTGTTGGCGGATGAATGCATATACTGTATATCACACTGGAAGATGGCCAAGTGAATGAAGCCTTGATGCTGTGAATTGTGGGCACCGGTCACAAAATGGCTGCTTCAGGGCATGGAAAAGGAAGAAAGTAAAGGTCAGATAGACATATATAGCTGCTTTAGGATTGGCAGGATTTTTGCGCAGGATTTTCCCCAAGCCATCCAACTGCAGATCAGGAATGTCTCCATAGGCTGACCTGTGAAATCACAGACCCAGCACATGTCAGTGCCACTGTGGATCTTTGGTGCCATAGTGGCTTCTGCAATCAGTGCAGTTCACAGAAACTAATTTTATGGCAGTTTGGGGAGAGAGCAGGCCTTGTAAAAATCCCTGCTTTTGTGCCATAGTGGTACTTGCTCTGGGTCACCTGACACCCCCCCAAAAGGCTTCCCTGCTGTCAGGGGTTGTTGGGGCTACTCTTGAGTAACGACCCTCCACATTTGCTTGTCTTTAAGATGTTTTTATTTGTGCATATTATTTACAGTGCAAAGTGTCCATAAATCATGTCTGCCTCAGTCTGAGTCGGAACCTCGCAATGGCTGCTTTCTGTTTCGCGCCCAACATAACAGCCTGGGAACCCCAAAGCGCCACCCCTTGCTCCTACGGGGAGCCATTCATCTCAATTCAGGCATGGGGGGGAGGGCCTCCCTTCTGACTGTTTGCCGGTCCCTTCCTCCACAGCTTTCTCTCCCTCCCCTTGGAGCAGGGGCTCTCTGAGGCTGCCAGAGCCTTGGGTCTCTCTTTCTGTTTCCTGGCTCTTGTAATCTGGCCCGCTGCTGGACTTACTGCTCTGCGAGGAATTCGACCTGATGGGGGGGGCTGTTCCCTATAAGCCTTCCCCCTTACACCTGCCCTACACTACCACTTCCCTTGAAAACACCTACATTTCATCTTTCCCCAACCATATCAACTGCAGCCGTTTCCTTAGGGCCGTCTTAAACACATCTGGCGCTGTGGCACAGAGATCCTTCCGGCACCCCCTCCCTTTCCCAGAATTTAGAACTTGGGGCCCAACTTATGGACCACCTTGCAGCCTCGGGAGCTGCCGCCCACAGAAGACACCGCTGTTGTGGTGGCTGTGGTGCAGCTGGCCAGACCTCCAGAACCCTGCGCTCGCTTGCCTCCTCCTCTGCTGCCTGACAATGACAGCCCACTGCTGGTGCTCTCGCTGTTGCCCAGTGGGCCAAGGAGCAGGAGGCGGTTGCCACGCCGCCACCTGTGCCCTGGGGAGTGGTGGTGGTGGGGTGCATACCTGCCAAGTTCCAGCCTGAGAAATAAGGGACTGGACCGAAAGTAGCAGACCAGAAGTAGCGCTGCCGCCATTTTGGAACTGGGCAGAGCATGCTCAGAAGCGAATTTTGATGCTGCTCTGCCCTGTTCCAAAATGGCCGCCGCACCAGAATCGCGCTGCAGCCATTTTGGAACTAAATGCAGCATCAAAAGTCGCTTCTGAGCATGCTCCGCCCAGTTCCAAAATGGCCACCGCGCCAGAATAAACAGGGGAAAAACAAAAAAAACCCGTTTTTTCAGCTGGGGATAGCTGGAAAAATGGGGGTTTCCCGGGGAATATGGGAGACTTAGCAGCTATGGTGGGGTGGCAGGCACTGGTGACACAGAGGAGGCCCCTCGGGAGCCGCTCCCACCACCGCCGCTCCCTCAGATGACAGCGGCTCGGCGGGCGGCAGCTGAGGGGATTCCCACGGCCGAGGGAGAGGAGGCGACAGTGGCTCGTTGCGCCCCACCAACCATCTGGTGGTGTGCAGGGAAAGGGGAGGCTGCCGGCAAAGCCGCACAGATCCCCCAATCGCTGGGGTGCCCCTGAGAGGCCAGTAGCCTGCCGCAATGAACCATTAGTCCCTATGGGAAAGACACCTGTGTTTCCTTTTCTCTGGATTGCATTGAGAAAGGAGACAAAGGTGTCCAATTAAAGAGGAAGCTGGCTTGCTTTGTATTAGCGCAGAGGTTTGCAGAGAACTGCTAAGCTTGAACAGTAGGTGGGGAGACAGGAGGGTCTGAACACCCACTAATTGTTGCAATAATTTCATGTCCTTTCATGGGCAAGCTTCGGTAGGCACTTCTGTTCCGGCAGCTGCCATGTTGAAAACCCCACCTATACAGAGTGCAGCACACATGTGGTTTTGTTGTTGCTTTTAAGTAAAGGAGCTACCGTATAATGGAAGCACCCCTTCGACTATTTTTTGCTCTGCAAAACATGCATTTCTTCCAGATTGCTGGTCTGTTTTGGAGCCTTATTCAAAGGTACTAGTGCTTACATATAAACTCCTTGAAACCTAAGTGCCTAAAGAAGTGCCTTCTCTTTTACAAAACTGCATGAGTCCTGAGACCATCTCCCAATTCCCTTCTTGGGATGCCCCCATCATAATCAGTGAGGTAATTGGTGAACAGGAAGGGTTGGTGTTCGACAATGACATACTACTTCTCCAGGGAGGTTCAACTGGTGCCTTCTTTGACATTCTTTCAACTTCTTTTTCCATCCTGTTTTGCTATACCGTTGGTGGCTGCGTTTTATTGGTTTTCATAGAATCATAGAGTGGGAAGGGACCCTGAGGATCATCTGGTCCAGGGGTCAGCAAACTTTTTCAGCAGGGTCCACTGTCCCCCAGACCTTGTGGGGGGCCAGACTCTATTTTTTTGGAGGGGGGAAAGAACAAATTCCTATGCCCCACAAATAACCCAGAGATGCATTTTAAATGAAAAGACATTCTACTCATGTAAAAAACATGCTGATTCCCGGACCTTCCGTGGGCCGGATTTAGAAGGCATATTTTCATATATATATATATTTTAAAAATTCTTATTTTCTTTTTTTAATATATTTTTTTCCTTTCTCTTTTTATGTAAAATTCAATAAAAATTATTATTATTATTTTTTTTTAAAAAAAGGCGATTGGGCCGCATCTGGTCCCCGGGCCTTAGGTCGCCTACCCCTGATCTAGTCCAACCCGAATATGCAACTGAGCTTGCCCCATAGGGGGATTGAACCTGCAACCTTCCCGTTATCAGCACCATGCTCTAACCAACTGCACTATGCAGGGATTGTGCTTTATGTGATTCTAATCTAAACTAACCTAAATCCACCAGATATGTGGTGGCATACAATATATAATAAATTAAGTGAACATAACTGGTTTCCTTGAAATGCTGACCTGCCATGGAGCATTTTGCAAGTTTGCTGTCAATCATCCATCTTTTTCAGGAAGGCATATATATCAGTCAAACCGGCTGCCGATTAGGCAAAGAACTTTTAACCTCTTTAAATGTTTGTGGCGCTGTCTACTCTTTGTGCTTAAAAAGCTGTATTGTTTTCCAAAAGGCAGACACCATTGCAAAGCTGTCATACACAATGTGCGAAAGGCGAACTGGCACAAATGCTGATGGTAGGAAAACCTTCCCTGCTGTAATGTTGATTTGGAGTGAACAGATCACATTTCTTAACAGTAGAGAATTGCCCGCAGTGACACATTTCAAATGAAAGGAGGAAGCCATTAGCTCCATCTGAGAGCGCCCATCGTTGAACCCAAAGGGGCTGAAGGTGCAAATTCACAACCACCTTAGCATCTTTTGAAGTGATAGGATATTGTAACAAGGGTTAGTTTTCTTGAAAGGCTGCAGCTTTTAAATGGCCATTCCTAGGATGCTCAATCTACTGCCAATTAATTTCATCAGATGACCCTGAGTGTAATAGACGACTTTTTCATTCTCTGTATCATGCATGCATTTTACAAATGGGAGCAGAGATAGATGTATCAACTGTGGTTTTACACACACACACACACACACACAGGACTGAAGAGGGAGGTTCCTTGCCCTTCCATGAATAAGGAGGTCGGGACTTTGCCATTCTATTTTTTGACTCCTAGAGGTAGCATGCAGATTCTTGAGTGCTTAAAAGTACTGCCTTTTGGCTTCCCCAGCACACAAGACTTCTCTTCTGAATTTGCAGTTTAAATGCACTTCAGTTTCTGCAACAGTTCCCTGAATGGAATAGAGCTACCAGATGACCTTTAAAAATAAGAGCTGTGACCTTACAGAAAGGATTTCCAACGTGACATAGTTCAATTACGGTGCTATTATACTGAAATGTATTTCCCAAGTTGTAGTTTAGGAAATGAGAAATGCCTGCGGTTTTCAAAGTGAGATAAAGCCGACTTCATAGGGCACTCAAGCACAGAGCCAGATTGTGCTGTTGTTGTTTTCCTTCAGCCACAAATATATTTGTCTTAAGTCTACACAAGCACTGAGGGCAAGTGGTAAGTTGAGCACTACAAAGCCGTTTTTTTTCACTCGGTGCAAGTATATCTCATCACAGAAAGAGGGATACTTTGACTACGGCAATTCAATAGGCTGACTTGTGTTCTAGGATTGCTGCACATTGCTTTGAACATCCTATGGTGTGGAAAGAGCACAATAGGATACTATTGAGCCTGTCTGTGGCAGAGACAGCCAATGTGGTCCAACTCCAGATGCTGTTGAATTCCCATCTTCCATCAATCTTATCAAGCATAGCCTATGGCCATGGATGGTAGACAACTTTGGGAGGGTACCACATTGGCTGCCCCTGGTGTTATGAGAAGGAATTACTTAGCAAGCTAACATTCCATAGATGGTTTAATCCAGGCATCCCCAAACTTCGGCCCTCCAGATATTTTGGACTACAATTCCCATCTTCCCCGACCACTGGTCCTGTTAGCTAGGGATCATGAGACTTGTAGGCCAAAACATCTGGAGGGCCGCAGTTTGGGGATGCCTGGTTTAATCTGATCCTCTCAGGGCCAAAAGCCTCCCTTGACTTGAAGGCACCTCCTTTTCTTTCATTCATGTTGTTAGCACTGTTCTTTTCCTCAACCACAGAATAGATGTCCTGGCATCTGCTCTGAAAACGCAGAGGTAGCGAGAGCAGCTAGACTGGTGACTGGCTGCCGGGACCATATAACCGTGGTTCCAGTACGTATCCAAGCACAATTCAAAGCATTGGTGCTTTAAAGTGCTAAACGACTTTGGCCCTGTATACCGTGTTTCTCCTATTTTAAGACACGTCTTATATTTATTTTACTCAAGAAAATACCGCATATGGCTTATTTTCAAGGGGTGTCTTAAAATACACTGGGGGAAGACGGCGAAAGGCTGTAGCAGGTAAACAGGGCTGGTGAAGAAATCTCAGCCTTTTACCAGGGGACGCTGTGGCTTTAAACCACTCCAAGAAGTGATCGGGTGGGCTGGGCAGTTGAGTTGGCTGGCATGTGAACAACTATGAAATGAAAGCTCAATAGGGGAGAACCAACAAAAGGAAAATAAAATACAAAGCATGGAAATGTGCCAAAAAGATGCACCTTGCTATGGGGATAGGGCCCCCAGAATGGTTACTGCTAGTTTATTACACCAGTGTGTGTCTTCTCAGTAACATGTCTTTATACTTTAGCCCTATACCGATTCGCACCATTGGGTCTGTCTCGGGGCCAGCTCTAGGGGTAGGCTGGGTGATGTGGGGTGCCAGGGGGGCGCTGCGCGGCAGAAGCCGTGCTGCACCCTGCGCCCGCCCACCAGCCGCGGCAAGAAACGGGGTGAAGCGGGGGCGCCGGAGCGATCTCCGCACCATGGTGCCAGAGCACCCAACACGCTTGAGATGGCCCTGGTCTGTCTAGCAGAGTACTGTCTTTATCAGGGGGTAGGAAATTACAGGTCTGGAGGCCAAATGCATTCCCTTTGTCCCGGCCACATCCTGTACTAACCTTGCTTCATAGACTTGAGTGCTTTCGCCTGGATGGAGAAGGGAGGGTGTGTAGAAACTAGGCCACTGTACAAAAGTAACATTCATATTCATTGCTCTGCCCACTTTTGCCCATCACTTGCATATGGCCTCTGGGAGGTTGCCAAAAACAGAATGTGGCCATCGAGCTAGAAAATGTTTGCCACTTCTTATCTATGCTGCCAACGATTGTGGTTAAAGCAGCTCCATAAACTCTTCCAAGTCTAGCTTTGTATTCCGCAGCTATAAACCACACTTTAAAGAGGAGAATGGCTACTTTTAGTCACAAAATCCTAGAGTTAGAAAGGACCTCAAGGATCAAGGTTTCCCAAACTTGTGTCTCCAATAGTTTTTGGACTACAACTCCCATCATCCCTAGCTAGTAGGACCACTGGATGATGGGAACTGTAGTCCAAAAACAGTTGGAGACCCAAGTTTGGGAAACCCTGATCTAGTCCAACCCCCTGCAATGCAGGAATCTTTTGCCCAACATGGGGCTCAAACCTATGACCCTTAGATTCAAATCTTTTTAGTAGGCTAAAAATATCAAAGTGCCTGCAACAAAAAGTGTATTTTCCTTACTTCTCCATTGTGTGTTTTATACACAAAGAAAACTGGAACATATGCAAGTTCATTTGTTTGCATAAGATGGGTATGATTAATTGCAAACAAACTTAACATCGATCGCTCAAAGATATGGTCTATTGTCCAAAAATCTGACAAAGAGAAGAGCAAATATCAACTGGCTGAAACCTAATTATCCATTATCTCCTGCTATTCCCCCAATTTCTATGCTGTATTTACAAGTAAAATAAAACCCAAGCAGAGATTCGATGTACAGTGGTGCAGTGGCTATGAAGATTATGGGCTTTCTGAAAAGCAATCATATGCTAAGAGACTGATGTTTTCACAGAAAAATATACATCTCAATTAAGGCTTTCTGCAAAGCCTGAAGGCTTCGGCTGTCAACACACCCACGTGGTCTGGGGCTGTGCGAATTCTGCTCCTCCGTAGGAGCCAAGAGAAGCGTGAAATCTGATTGCTGATGCTGAACTTGGCAGGATATCAGTGTTCATTTTATCCCTAATGGCTGCTGTGAAAAGCTTGTAAAACCTGAACTCCAGACAACATCCTGGATTTTCCAGATCAGAATGTTTATGGGGATATAAACACCCTGACCCACGTCTACTGCTGTTTGCTGCTTTGAGGCCCATGGCCATCACTCACACCAAATCTCTGTGCCCTTTTAATCAATCCCCTTCTTTTGTTCAATAATTTCTGAATTTTTGAAGCAAACAGTACATATAAATACACTTCCCATGAATTTATTCTGCGAAATTCAGCTCACCATATCACATACCTAGAACTGTTTCGGGGGCTGTATGTGTCGGTGTGCAGGGCGCGATGGCAAATGTGTACACTGATCACACATGGCCCTAGGTGAAGCAAAAATCTTTTACAGTCATTTTAGCAGGTCCAGCAAACTATATAAAACCGCTTCAGGGGGGAAAAATGAAACTGCTTAATGTCAGGTGATTTTATACAATTATACAATGAAGAATCCGACTTTCTATTTTATTTCCCCCCTGACAATAATACATTTAAAAACAGTATTTCACAGTCACAATAGTACTAGCAGAAACTGAAGCATTAAAAGGTTAATCTTCATCTGATGAAGAATGTCCCTCTCGTTCTGCCTTAAGTTTTTCTGCGTAGAACTGGAAGCTCTCCTACAGCAGATCAGAGGAAGAAAAGAAAGTTAGGAGACAAACTTGCATTTTAGTGTATATGCTAAGCTATTTGTCCATCAATCCAACCCCCAAATATCTTACTGTTCTACGACCTGTTTTCCTAACACTGATCAAGAAAAAGGCAAAGAATAATATTCTATTATGGCTTAGGAAGAACTTGAGTCCACACAACTTGAGGAAGACTAATTTAAACTTCATCAACAGTGATACATACCTTCCATATAAATTCCCTTGTAAATATGAGCAGCCTTTGCTCATATTTCGCTCTCTATATATTTTGAACTGTAACTCGCATCAGTCCCAGTCAGCACTGCCGTAGACCATAAATGAGCCCCCTTAGGCGTGAAAAGTTTAGATTTTTTCTTCTGTCGCAGAATATTATGAACCTCCCAAACATGTCTTGTAAATAACCTAGCTCTAGCCACAAACCACTACCAATTGCAACTTATATGAACTCATTGCTACCTGGCTTTTGTAGATTCTCCTTCTAAAGTAACATACTGAAGAAGTTATTTCAAGAAGTCTCCACATTTTTAATACATTTGTTCCCCTCAATTAAGCAGATTTACAGAGGGGGCAAGGTTTGTGTTTTTTGTTGGCAAAATTACGAAAGATAAGTCAATCTGCCTGAGAAAATTAGTTCCTATGTTTTACATATTCATCCTTACAAATGCTATTTGGAGGGAGGGGGGAACATTCATGTTTAAAAACTAGCAATTAGCTAACACTTAAACCCATTCTGAACTAAAGCGTGCGGAAATCATTTAAAGTTTAAATGCCAGAGATAAAACACTCCAAGGATGCTTGATAAACTCACACCTCAACATGAATGCTCAGTAATGATCTTATACTTTAAACACAATAGCCCCAGAAGGCTTCCTTCTCCCACCAGTCAAGTCTAACGCCAGATTAATACAATGCCACAATATACTCAGCACTTCATCTGTAGACTCCTCTGAGGGTTTTCTGTGAAGCCTTAATCCCAGAGTAATTAAGCCTGCCACTTGTTTTATTAGCAACACACACACACACACACACACACACACACACACACACCCAGAGGTATTTCTTTGAAAAATCAGTAAACACTCACAGGAGGTTCAGTGAAAGGAACAGGCTCTCCTGCGTTCTTAAGGAGAACTGCCAAACGTTTCAGAAATAACTCATCTGGGTGCAATTTCTCAGCTTTCATTTCATCATACAGAGCTTTTGCCGAAGGCACATCCTCATCTAATGCTAAGGAGGGGGAAAAAAAGATATATAGAGGAAACCATTACAGAAGATGAAACAGTTTTACCAATCAACCAGAATGCATTATGCCAGAAATTTCTAGTTCCACTCAATTCATAAAGATTCAAATGTGTTGCTCTGCAATAATTTCCAACCAAGTAGACCTGAAGTAGAGAGAGATGCTGGCTTTAATCGATGAATTACTGTGATAAAATGAACAAAAGCTTCATAACTGCAGATTAAATTTGCCCCTTGATGAATTTCTGGGGATGACAAGCAGCGACGGCAAGTCAGGGGACTCTTGAGGCTCCCGCTGCAAAGAAGGCCTCAGAGATAAGCCAACTCCCTGTACCACGTTTCGGGGGGGGGGGAGTGGTAGTTTCCTCTTCCAATTAACATTCTAAGGTAACAGTTTACTTTTCTGCATGCAGCTTTTTAAGTTTTCATTCGAATAGTAAGAGATTGGCGCAAATGAAACAGACAAAGCTTATTTGAGATCAGTGTCAATACATCCTTTAAACCTGCACTGCCCACAGTCCTGAGGGGTCCTGAATTTATTCCTTCATGAAGCCATTCCTAGGTCTGTGGCATTAGTCGAAGAGTGAGAGCTCCACATTCCCTAATTCGGCGAGGGAAAAATGCTAAAGACTCCTCCTCTGCAGTTGGGAAGAGGGCTTTGGCAGAGTTTAGTTTCATTTTCATTTTCATACTCCTGATGTGCCATTACATTCAAACCAAGGGTTGATCTCACAAGCCAGCTTTGTAACCCAGGGTGTGACGCTGGTTTGTTACGAAACTTACCAGTGTTTGTTTTAAACTGCAACTCCTGGTTTTGAATGTAATGGTCAGGATTCTGCAAAAAGGAAACCAAACTCTGCCAATGTCCTCTTCCTAACCACCCAGGAGAGGGGAGCACCCAAGACGGCCACTTCGCTAAGGCTAGTCTGTGGATCACTGAGCCAGGATTTGCTTTACATGTGAACCAGGCAGAGGGCCTCCTCGGTGGTGGTGCCTTCCCTGTGGAACGCCTTCCCATCAGATGTTAAGAAAATAAACAACTATCTGATTTTTAGAAGACATCTGAAGGCAACCCTGGTTGTGGAAGTTTTTAATGTTTGACATTTGATTGTGCTTTTATTATTCTGTTGGGAGCCACCCAGAGTGGCTGGGGAAACCCAGCCAGATGGTTGAGGTATAAATATTTATTTATTTATTTATTTATTTATTTTTATCATCATCTGTTAACATGGGAAGCGGAATTACACTGACTCAGACTCTTTGTCCATCTAGCTCAGGCTTCCCCAAACTCGGCCCTCCAGATGTTTTGGGACTACAACTCCCATCATCCCTAGCTAACAGGACCAGTCATCAGGGATGATGGGAACTGTAGTCCCAAAACATATGGAGGACCGAGTTTGGGGATGCCTGATCTAGCTCAATATTCTCCACTCTCACTGCCAGTAGCCCTCCAGGGATTCAGACAGGAATCTTCGTCAGCCCTACCTGAACATGGAAGGGGACTGAATCTGAGATTTATTCGTAAGCAGAGCATGCAAATTAGGATGTCCAATTGCTACTCCCCCCCCCCAGTAGAGACCGTGACAGCAAAAAACCCTGCTCTCCTGCTTGCTTGAGTGACAGAGCCACTAAGCAGGTCTTTTTGCTGTACTGCTTTTCGTTTCATTTACCTTTCTGGTACCTGCCTTCCTAATAAGAGTTACTTAATGCTATACATGGGAAAAAATAAAAAGCTTATAATCTGTAGAGATGCATGTTTCAGACCCCTCCATTTGTCAAGGAAAAGCTTCCCACTCACAGCTGCAAGTGGATGAGTTGCTTTCCAACTGTGGGAGGCTTCAGAACCTGCGCAAAGTGATGGTTTAATGAAGGTATAATAGAAATTGTTAACTTCCCATTTCTTTAAAATAGAAGTATCTATTGTATGAAAAAACAATAAAAGGAAGATGTAACAGTGAGATTATGTTTAATGGACCGCACAACTTAGACGTTTTCTTAGTATTTCTTTATTCTTGGAAGACTAACAATTCGGGTTTTTCTTTCTTTTTCCCCTTACCAGTCTTGGACACAGTCTCAGAGTTTTATATACCTGATGAGAAGGCAGAATGAAAACTCACGAATTCAACTAGCTTTGAAAAAAAAAAGAAAGTATGCATTCTTCTGGTTCTAGAGTTGAATATCTCCATCTTTCATATACCTTAGTAAGATTGCAACAAAAGTATCACCTCAAGCACAGAATACGCCCCCCCTCCCTTTAATAATGCTACTGTTTAGCATACACCTCATTGGCTGGATCCAGACTAAATTATTTCTGATCTTAGTTCCCATGAAAACCAATGAGAAGTTCCAAATTTGTCTCATTGATTTCAACAGGACCCAAGTCCAAGAAACTCAGCCTGGATCCAATCCAATGACACCCCCCCCAACCCCCCCCCCGGTCTCCTGTACAGAAATCTGAATTAGGGAGAAAAAGAAATGAAATTGTGAAAATGATATAAAGATTTCAACAAGGTTTGCTCTTTGCCTCCTTACCAAGGTGAAATGTCAATTGGGCTCCCATGTGGCTTTCCCCAGAAGGAAACCATGCTGTACTGTGTGAATCTGAGCATGTTAGCTTTTTTTGACCAACTGATAAAAAAAGAAGCATTTAAGTACACCCCCCTGGGACCAATTGGGTTGCCAAGGAGACACGGCATTTATATATACACAGTGCTGACCTATGAGCTACCATTGAGCTGTGCCTTCCTTACAGGTTTGTTAAAATGTTGTTTCTTTGTTTGCCCCACATCATCAGCTACTAGGTAAACTTCACCAGTGCCACTTCTATGTAGTTTGTCATTGGCTAGGAGTCCTAACTCTCATAGAACAATTTGTGCCCTGAACAATCCTTAAAACATCTACTTTCTAAAGACCTCCAGCTTTGACTATTAAGTTCCAAATGCTCAAATTTTAAATTCTGTTATGTTCTTGTTACACACGTTGGCAAACGGTCTGAAATAAAAAAAAACGTGGCATCTTACCATGGCATTTCATAAGGTAAGAGTAAACCATCCTCCTATCTGTGAAGTCAGGAACTAGATCCAACAATGTCTTGATTTTCTGAACCTAGAAAAAATGAGAGGTACAGAAGCAGACTTTTGTTATATAACATCAAAGGAGAAATACCTTGTTGATAAGAATCAAGGACTAAGGGAAAAGAATATGCTATGGTCACGACCCAGAGGGATGTATCTGGCAGGAGTTTCAGGAGATAAAAGGTTGACTGCTCTCAACAAGGCAGGAAAGAAAAACTGGAGATAGGAGAACCCACTTCCTAGAATCCTTTGCTCCTGCCTCGTCATGGGGCAAGGGATGTTACCTAACCCAATGCCTGCATGACGGCAGAAATAAACCAACAAGAAAGTTATTGCTGGTCCCAAATTGTATCCACCTAAGAAGAGTTCTCAAAGAACTGAAATGTGAAATTGCTGATCTTCTAACAAAAAAAATGTAACTTGTCCCAAGGGCTGGGAAATGGCACCAATTTTTAAAGAGAGACCCTGGAAATTACAGGGAAGCTGGTGGAAAGCATTGTTTGAGATATACCGGTAATAACCAAGCATACAAGCCTTGCTGAAGCAGAATCAGCATGGCTTTTGCAAGGTGAAGTTCTGTCTCACTAAGAGTTCATTTGGGGACTGTCAACAAACATCTGGAGCTGATCTGGTTGGCACAGTGCACTTGGACTTGGTACTTCACCAAACACTCCTGAGTAAGCTTAGCAGTTATGAGATAAGAAGGGAGAGCCTCTTGTGGATCAGGAACTGGTTCTGTAACAGGAAGCAGGAGCAAATGGGAAACATTCCTGATGGAGGGACACAGCAGGTGGAGTGCCCCAAGGGCTGTGCTTTTTAACTTGTTCATAAATGATCTAGAGTTAGGGGTGAACAGGGATGTAGGCAAGTTTGCTGATGATACCATATTATCCAGGGTTGTTAAAACAAAGAGACTGTGAAGAGGCCTGAAAGGACTTCTCCAAACTGAGTGAATGAGCAGTAAAACAACAACTGCAATTCCAAACCTCTGTAAAGTGATGTACAGTTTTTTTGGGGGGGGAATCTTAATTAAAAAGTATACACTAATGGGATCTGAACTGGTGGTCCTGGGCCAAAATGATCAAGGGAGTGGAGCAACTCCTGTTATGACAAAAGGTATAGCATTTGGGTGAGTAAGAGGTGACATGAGAGAAGTGTTATAAAATTCTGTTTAGTATGGAGAAATTGGATTGAGAAAAGTCTCCCCACCATAACCTCAGAACTCATGAAAATCCAATGAAGCAGAGTGTTGGGTTCAGGACAGACAAAAAAAGTACTTCTTCATGCAATGCAGTTAAAGTATGAAACTCATTCGCATAGGAGGCAGTGATGGCCAGCAACTTGGATGGCTTTGAAAGAGGATTAGATAAATTCATGGAGGAAAAAGCAATTGATGGCTACTAACCACGATGACTATGCTCTGCCTTCATAGTCAGAGGCATGGTCAGGGTCCAGATTGCGGGCTTCTAGTGGGCATCTGGTTGGCTGATGTGAGAACAAGATGCTGGAGTCAATTGGCTATTAGCCTGATCCAGCAGGCCCTTCTCATGTTCTCATGTCTATCCTATGACATGCAATGTAATGTAGTGGAAGAAAGATACGAAGTTGTCTCACAATGACCTGTGTTTTTACTCTTCTAATTTATTGATCTCCCATTCTGTTGTTTGCTCTATAGCAACAGAACCCACTAGAGAGAAGTACTGTGGTTAGTGTAGCTTCTACTCTTTTAATGGAGCTTACGCAAAGTAAGTTCTCAGTGGATTGTGTCCTTAGAATCTTGGCACGCGAATTCTGCTACAAAAGAAGCAAATACGTAGTTTTCAAGTTTCATGTGCATTTTTGGAACAGGGCAATTACTGGCACTTAAGCAGAATACCACTTACCAAATAAATATTTAATGCACCGTTTTCCAAAATGCGGGTCTTATAAATAACAAAAATGCACTGTTGAAAAGAACTTCCCCCCCTTTCTCATATTAAAGAATTCAGGTTTTTTTTTTAAAGCTTATCCTCTTTTTCTTTAACTTCGTCCTATTTGTTGGAATCTAGAGACCCTCGGCTTTCATTTAAAGATTAAGTGGCAAGGCTGTAGACCTCACAATTAATTGAACAATTTGGAAGTGTCGCCATCAACCAACTTCCCTAGATACACAAGAGGAGATCTTGCCCCCCTTTTCTGAGTTGATGACTGTGAAGGCACAGAGTCAGGTTCTGTGGCAACATCCATGACAGAGAGCTTTGACTAGTGAAGATGCTAGAAAAATATGGGGGGGGGGAGAGAGAGAGAGAGAGCTGACATACCTGTCCTGCTTGCTGGCTTGTCTTTGCAAGGAAAGCCACCATCATCTTTTTTTGTTCACCTATTGCACTGCATCTCTTGAAAGGAAGAAATAGGGGAGGGGGAAAGAGAGACACAGAGAGAATTAAATGAGCAAAAGCAACCGTAGGCTCTTGATAAATAAAACTACTGAAGGTGAAAACTTCCAATTAAAAAGGTTCACAATAACCAGCACTATATTATTATTACCAAAGGCCTTAATAGTCGACCACTTATTAAAAACCTGCAGAAAGGAAAACAAATGGGGTGCCAAGGCAATTCCCCTCTTTCTTTTTCTGTCCTTGGCACAATAAGCATTAGGCTTGCTCAAAAAGGAGGGAGAAAATGAACAAATGCTTTAACATCCCACAGAAAAGAGATTTAGGACTGTGAAAGAAAGAAAGAAAGGGAAAAAAGGGGGGACAACGACACACTATTCCTCTCCAATTATTCTGCCAAGCATTCACAAGTGAGCTAGGGATCATAAGGTTAATTATACATTTAATAAGGTGTCAGGGAGATAACTGCTCGTTTCTTTATAAAAATTAAAATGTACAAAGCAAGTTCTCTTTAAAGTATAATTACCTACACTTATGCATACAAAAGGACTGATTTCAATCTCTCTATTTTATAAAAGGCTTTCTCTGCAACAGACAGCCAGTGCTCAAGAGACAAAAGTTAAACTCAAAAAAAGTTTCTGTGACAGACCTGACAAGTCAAGTGTCTATCCCATGTTGGAAACTAGAGTTTCTTTAAAAAAAATAAAACAAAACCTTGATTTAAAAAAAAATCAAGTATGTCAGACAATATTTTAGTTTATGCTCACAGATGTCATCCTTGCATGTGTGAAAAATGCATACTGTTTCCCACCCCTAAGAAAGAGCTTAAGACACTCTGTCAATGCGAAAACCTCCAAGTATCAGCCTACTCCGCTTTGCAGAGAATGTATACACAGGAACACACATACCGGAGACATCCGTGAAGAAGAACTAATTCAAAAACCCACTAAGAATACACAATGTCTTTAATGCTTCCTTGTCAAATTATCATAGATCCAAATAAAGTTTATCACTCTTCCAATGAATGGAAAAAGGAAACCAAGTAGAAATCCCAGCACATCCTTTATTCATCATAAACTTTCTATCCTGCCTTTCAAAGAATTGCTAAAACTCAAAATAAACAACTGTTCTATGAGGGACGACTACAACCACACACACACACACACACAGAGAGAGAGAGAGAGAGAGAGAGAGAGAGAGAGAGAGAGAGAGAGAGAGAGAGAGAGAGAGAAATATGCAGTGTGGTAGCAAAATGTATGTTTTCAAAGCAACCGTTTGTCATAAATGGGGCATATGGCAGAGCAAATAGCAATCTATAAAAAGAAGATAAGAAATACTGACCTATTTTTTTTTTTGGTGGTCAAAGAGTAGAAGCCATAGCTGCAGATATTATCTGATTTTATTACAAACAACAGAAATGTGGAACTGGGCATTTGTGTGGTACGTAGTGCAGCCTCTCAGACTTCACATAAGAGGTTTTAAAGTGGACTGAGAACCTTTCTGGCCCAATGTGGCAGATCTTTATCTCCTCAACCCCCATAGGTCAACATTGGCAGGGGCTGGTGGGACACCCACCTATCAGTCACTTGATGCCGTAATGGCAACAGGTGACCGGCATCTGGGTTGTCCCCGTGCATCAGCTGATGTGCAAAGTGTTCAATCGCAGCAGTGCACTCTATGTGGAGCTTCCCTTGTATTTCATCCGGTAATTGCAGTCTAACCCTCTTCAGGCATTCAATGCAGGGGGCAAAAATACACTCATATCCTCATTTCAGACACTGAAACACCCACCAAACTAAAAGCAAGTACTTTGTCACGGTTTACTTCTGCAGGAACAAATTCACTACTACAAGGTGTCGTGGTGGCTAACTGATGGCTTTAAAGGGGTGTTAGATAATTCATGGGTGGTGCTATTAAATGATGTTGGCAGTCTGCTTCTGAAAACCAGTTGCTGGGGAACAAGAACAGGTGGATGCCTTTGGGTTAATGTCTTGCTTGCAGACTTCCCAACAGTGGCTACCCTTGAAAACTTCCCAGTGTTAGACCATGGAAGTGAAGTCTTTTGGTACAGTTCCTATTCACTAAACATTTCTCTTTCCCCCAATCAGTGACTGTACATCGGCACAAGGTAAGGTGGTCACTTTAAAACTACTGTAATGAAAATCATGTACATCTAAGCTTAAGCAGGTTCATTGCACCAACAGGGTACCATGTTTAAAGCACATTAAGAAATAACTTTTCCCTGACACCTGAAATCGAACAAGATCACTTTTACCTCAAATGCAAAAACAAACCAACCACCCCATGTTGTTTTGTAACAAACATGTGTTGCAACTTCTATCTTCAAACCTACAGATAACAGGAATGGATCCCGTGACATTTTATATACACGTGACAAATTGATGCGCGATCATCAACGCATGGGTCCTTTGGGGCCCAGAAGAAGGCAGGACAGGGGCAAAACAAGCTGGGGGGTGCTTCTATGCACTCCGTCGACGTGCCTGGGGTCCGGGAGCGGAATATCCACACAAAATGGTATTAAAGAATGGCCTGCATTCTTTAAAAAGGAATTTAGAGACACTTCAAAGCTGCTGAAACCCAACAAGATTCTTCACCGGAACAGAAATAAAGTAAAACAGTTATTATAAGCATCACTAGTAAGCTAAGTAAACTGGGGTTTACCATGAGATTACAGTGCACGTTAAAAATGGATGCATCTCTTCGATCGCAAAAAAGACACCCCAAGCATTGCATATATAGTTTGCTTAATTATATAAGCAGCAGGCAAGGATCAAATTTCACCACTACCAATTTCACACACACCCCGCCCCGGATGCTACAAAACCTCCTGATGACTAAAGAGAGGGTTTTTCTTTCCGTTTACCCTTTAAAGTACTTAGCAGCTATGCGAGAACGTAAGTGAATGTAGCAGTATTTACTATCAGAAATTGGTAACAAGCCTCAATTTGACACAGGGAGTCTACACAAAAGCAGCAATCTGCAGGATCATTGTGACTGTTTGACTGCCACCTGCTGGGAAAGACTCCCGGCTGGAGCCTGTTTGTGTACACTGCCAATGGCAGCTCTTATCACCCAGGGTTCATTCTGCATATTTCTCTGCTTCCTATTTAGCACTGCTAAAGTGGTACGAACGCTGTCGTCTCGCTCCCCGAAGATTGCCAATTTTTAAAAGAATGAGGCAGACAGACATGCAGACAGACCACGGACCACTAGAGACGTGCATTTGTCAGTTAACATGCCAGTGACACATAACCAAACGGAAAGCAAATACAGCTTCTAAAACATTTAGAGGCTCCCAGAGAGAGATTTGACTGCTTAAAAGAAAATGCCACTACTGGATATGTGTGTGCAAACAAAACTAAATGCCCACTACCAGTTTGAAAATAGTTGTCAGTAGAGATAATGAGTGTTTACCTTTCTTATTATCTGTGACCTGCTTTTCAGCCAAGCCTTAGCCCCCAAAGTGGTTTATTGCAATTAAAATTTATCACAAAAAATGTAGCTTTGGTTTGTTCCCCTGTCTTGGCATTTAAGATATCCCCTCCCTCCCCCCCCAAAAAAAAGCAAAATGGGGAGCTGCTTCCTTCAACAGGCAGAAGAGGATAGGTACACACTTCTACCAGGGCAGCTGCAACATTACAGAGGCATGAAAGAGGAAAGAGAATATTGCCCTGCAAGGATAGACTAATAAAACCGACACATTGTTCAGTACAAAACATGGATACAGATTACCCTTTGCTTAAATCCTCATTCCCTTATTTCAAGGCATTTCGGATTAGACTAGAATATAATTATTGCTTCCAATCCACAGCAAAACAAAACAACAAAACAAAACTCTTAATACATGAAAACAGCAACTGTAAATTATGTGACAAATTAAAAGAAGTATCTTTGCCACATCCTGGGCATGACACCTTTGTGTTTATTTCTTGCTTTTCTTTTGATGCGGTCACAGCACTACTGTCCCCTCTCCTGATATGTTATTACCTCTAGAAGATGCCTGGCATCGTCTGTTCTTCCCGCATTTATATACTGAAGGAAAAGGTCTGTGGCAGGCCGATACATTCCAAACTGATGGGCCAACCGTTCAGCCATGGCACTAACTGCAAAAAAAAAAAAATCAAAACAAAACAAAACATGTAAGTGATTAATTCCAGCTTTAACAAAATATATTGCTACAGCCTGTTTTAAGTAAAACTGAAAGCTATTTAGTGACTTTTCTGCAAACGCAAGGCAGAAACACACAATGCCATTGACTCAGAGGCTTGGAAACAGCCATTTGTTTGGTCCCTAACTGTCCAAGTGGGGAAGTTCTGACTCTCTCTAACTTTTAAAAGTTGCATCCGGTCAGTATCTCTGCACTGACAGAGGGCTATTTGACCCAATGGAAACAGCAGAATGGGGAGGGAGACTATTTTCAGAACTCCCTCCTCTTCTCACAATCTACCCTCAGAGGTTTGGAGGATGTTTTGAAGCAGTGGAAGGCTGCAGGAAAGAAGACACGTCTCATTTTCCACTGATGCATGCCTCCAATGGATCAAAGAGATTACTTGTCAGCAGAGGAACACCAAATAGGAATGTGCGGGCAGACAGGCTAGTCAAAAAATTTTTGGACTAGTGATTCCATTGGGCTCCTTTTGTCAGGCTAACTTACATTTTTCCAAAGCTGGCTCCATTTTGTCTTCCAACAACTTCCTAAATACAAATGAGATGCTTGTGCTTGGGGAGTCAGAAAGCAGTCCTCCAGAGGTAAACATGGTCTCAATGTATTCCACAGCAACATCAGGGTTATTGCTGGAGGAGAAAGGGGTAAAAAAGAAAAGAAAAAGTTGCACTGGTTTAGTTTCTAATGTAAGAGTTCCTAAACCAATAAAGCAGGTGCATGAATGTTTTATTTTATTACTACATTAATATTACACAGAGTAGCAATGTTAAAAGTACCCACGACTCCATTCATGCAGATATTGTCACAACACAAAGTGAAACAAATTTATGGCTGAGTGCGTAAAGTCAGCACTAACTCTGTTTCTTTCGGGAATGAACTCTGACCTGTTCTATGGCTGAATAACTCTGCCATAAATGCTGCTTTTTTTTAACGTAACAAAGATGACTGCTGGTTAGTTACTTCTGAAATAATAAAAGAGCAAAAATAAAACATCCAGGGACAACCTCTTAATAATTAATGCCAAAGCAAGCAAAGAGTATTTTTTTTACAAAATATTAAATTAAATATTTTCCTGAATTTTTCATAGCTGTCTTTTTGGATTCAAACACGGCGAAATTAAATTAAATTTAACAGCTTTCTCTACACAACTTTTCTCTTTGAAGGATAATGCAGCATGAGATAGCGATGTGTAAGAAATAAATAGAACAGTTTATTTGGAGCCTGGTTGCAAGACAATTTTCATGGAGAGATACATTTGATCAAGGATCTGTGCTTCAGGTACTGTCAGCTCCTACAGGTTTGTAATGAGTTTAGAGCCAATTTCCAGTCCAAAGAAGTACCTGAATGCCTAATAGAGCAGGATTTTCTCCCCAGGAGTTAGCAAAAAAATGGCTGAACTTGTTGATAAAAATGGAATCTGAACAAGCAGCTAAGTATGCTGGTAACATTGTACTTGCTAAACAAAAGAGTAGAGTTCTACAGACATTATTTTGTTCTTCCATATGGCAGTTCCCTTGTACTTCATTTCTCATGGAAGACTGATGAGAGAAACCTGTGTTTAAGCTCTTGTAAAAGCCTCCCTAATAAGAGATGGTCTGAATCGCTCACAATGAAGTTTGAGCACAGTATGTAGCTTTGAGCAGTCTAAGGGCTTGCAGAAACAAATTCTCTCTGGCTGATCAGTGTCTGAAAACAGTCTGCCTGGATTTGGAAATTGGCCTGTGCAGGTGGCTTGCAATTTTATCTGTTTTTACCACACTATTTAAAATTATCCTGTGGCTCTTTGGCATGAGTATTTTCACCGGACCTACCTGCCTCAGACATGGATGCCTGCGACATAATATAACTCTAAAGGTAAAGGGACCCCTGACCATTAGGTCCAGTCGTGACCGACTCTAGGGCTGCGGCGCTCATCTCGCATTATTGGCCGAGGGAGCCGGCGTATAGCTTCCAGGTCATGTGGCCAGCATGACAAAGCCGCTTCTGGCAAACCAGAGCAGCACATGGAAACGCCATTTACCTTCCCGCTGTAGCGGTTCCTATTATCTACTTGCACTTTGACGTGCTTTCGAACTGCTAGGTTGGCAGGAGCTAGGACCGAGTAACAGGAGCTCACCCCGTCGCAGGGATTCGAACCGCCGACCTTCTGATCGGCAAGCCCTAGGCTCTGTGGTTTAACCCACAGCGCCACCTGCGTCCTAATATAACTCTGCAGAGCTGCAAAATTGGAGAAAAAACAACCAAGTCTACTGTGTGAGACTGGTACGAAAGAAAAACCAGAAAACGGGGGAGAATCTCTACAGAGAATATCAGTAAAAGATATATTTTGAGAGGCATGTTAAAATGTGCTCAGTGAATCTTACGGAAATGCCCTTCCATACATACCAATATGAAAAATAAACAAAATGCCATCTCACTATTTTAAGCAAAAAGCACACAGAAAAACTGTACTGCTGATGTTTGTGTGCAGTTAAAGGGCAGGAAGACCTCATAATTGGAATGCACTTTTTATGTTAATAATAATAATAATAATAATAATAATAATAATAATAATAATAATAATAATAATAACGATAATGATAATAATAATGCATTATTTATACCCCATCCATCTGGCTGGGTTTCCCCAGCCACTCTGGGCGACTTCCAACAGAAAAATAAAATACAGAAATCCTTTCAAAACCTTGTGCATATTATTTTAAAAGGAGGTTTGAAAAGGTTGTCTAAAAGGTTTCTAAAGCCTTCATTAGAAAATTTCTTTCAAAGCCAGGAAGAATCTGCATATACAGCACATACCTTTATAACTCTGAAAAATCACACATGCATTCTGCTCAATTTTAGGGGTGCAAAGCAAATTCAAAAGCACATTTAAAGTTTATTGATGCAAAGTGAAAACCTTCTATTGGCTTTGTGGAAAAGTGTGCATCGTGCTGCGAATTAGAACAGTAGGAAGAGACTTCAGACACCAGCCTAAATCAAGGCTCCGTTTAGGTAGGCAGAATTTGATAAGCGCATATGTTTGACATCATTAGCCTACTCAAAGTTCACTTATCCAGTAATAACCTGCCAGCTTCTGCAATTCATTAAATGGACTCCAGCCTCCATTGTTTCCAGGATAAGAAATCTCAATGGCAGCCAATTCTAGCATCCATTTAACTGTTACGAAGGAAAAGATTACTGATATGCAAGGCAACCGAGGTAACCATATTGCCCCTTTTCTTGGCTTGTACAACAGAAACAATAATCACTGCAGAGTTACTTACTTCTTGATGTGAGCCAACGCTGTGTTATTGATGTAAAGCATACGCGACAATTTAAGAGAGCCGCTGAGGTCTGCCATCATCTTCTCAACTGTGGCTATATTCTCCACATCTCCCTTCTTAGCCAAAGCCTGAACAAGTCGAGTAACTGCCACCGGAATGGGTACCTTGCCACTTTCAAGGAGTGCCTTGAGAGTAGATATTGCATCTATTCAGAATATGGAAAAGTAAAAAAGAAGTCATCATTCAGAATGGAAACTTGGGCATTGGCCTATTATATTCCATATTTATATATTTAATCCAACAATAGGGAAAAAAGCATTAGATCCTATCCCTTGAACTCAGTCGGGTTCTTTTGTGTGACACCTTAAGAAAGCAATCACCTTTGCTATTGCGCATTTGTCATGGAAGCCTCATATTGGTGATGTTCTACTAAGCAAGACGGAGGCACTGCGGGTGAGTAGTTCCCATGTCTGAAAAATTGGTCAGCTGCCTACCCTGGATAGGGTTACACTCAATCTGGAGGGGCACAACTGTGTCAGTACAACTGGCTAGGATGTATTGGTAAAGGCATGCATCTTCTGCAGCAATGCCGTAGACCTCTTCCTGTTCATTTTCAGCATATAGCCATGGTATAAATCAGGGGTGGGATACCTCTGGGCCCATGAGCCATATTTCATCTGACTTTCTGGGTCCCCTTCCCAACCACCAGCTGTTCAATGGGAACAGCTGAGAGGGGAAAGGGCTTTGATATTTAGCGAACAATACAATTATAGCTACTTCATCTGCAATATCTGCTGAAAGAAGATCAAAGAGGGGGGATTTCAGCATAGACGCAAGACTTGTATACCTTGCGAACATACCAAAAGTGTTGACACATTTTGAAACTGCACACATGCAATTTTGGGAATGAATCTGCATTTTGAAGTTTGAGGCTTTGAATAACCGTAAGGCAGGGCTTGGAGTTCAGCTGTGCATTGACACTGTTTGCTTTTGGCCTATGGGAGACCTTTTTAAAGATACAAACAAGTGTGTGTGTGTGGGGGGAGAATCTACAAAGAAAATGGGAAGTAAAACTTTATTCCTAATTAAATACATGCCAGTTTCTATGAAAAACAGGTTAGTGTGTGCATGTTTGAATGTGTGTGTGTGGTTAAGGGTGTGCAATTATGTTTGGGTCTGGTCTTGTTGACTATTAGAATGTGGAGTCTGACCTTTGTCTCAGGGAAGTATCCTTTCCTGCCCAGAACGCTTTTGTAGGAGAAACCTGGGACAATCTCCACCTGAATATTACCCTGTGTCTTTTTAACTGTTGGTGCAGATATCATGAGAATGGTTTGGTTTCCTGCTCTTCGCTTTACTTTTAATACTCTCACAGAAGAGTTCTATATTTGCAGGTAATAATCAACCTAACCTTTGCACATTTTTTTTACAATACTTGTTATTTGTTGGAGCACACATTTTAGTTTTGGGGGCTGGAGATGATATGGTTGTAGCTATGCAACATCACAAGCGGCTATCAAAATGCCCAATGAATAGGAATCCCAATTCATGTGTTTTTGCAGCTTAGTAACTTTAAATGGCAGACGTCTTCCTGCTCCTACTGTCTGCTCTTTTGCCTACTATGTCTTGATGAACAAGTCCTTAATCAAAATCTATTCCCTGAAAATCTTTTGGCTTGTGCACTGATGGTTTTAAAGCCATGAGCATCCTTGGTCAGATTCCTCAAATCTGGGTTTACAAGCTGCTTGTAAATAATTGAAAATGAAAACCAAGCTTCCAGTATACATCCATCCATCCATCCCCCTCCAACTTAACTAAGACCTGGCTAAAAGCCAGCATGCATAAGAGTGTATAATTTGTAAAGCACTGGAAGCGTCCACCATGAAACACCATGCAACTGAAGTTGACAAATGTATTTTAAAAGGTAGAAAAATACGAATTGGCAAGGATGAACAGGAGGATTTCTTATAAGAATACAAAATAAAAAAAAATTCCTTCCAGCAGCACCTTAGAGACCAACTAAGTTTGTCATTGGTATGAGCTTTCGTGTGCATGCACACTTCTTCAGATACAGTCTCTAAGGTGCTACTGGAAGGATTTTTTTTATTTTGTTTCAACTACGTCAGACCAACACGGCTACCTACCTGTTATAAGAATACATACATGAGAATGCTTTAAGATATTCATATATGAATACTTGCTTGTTGAAAATGAGCAGCTATATTTACAATCACTAGTTTGTGCATATGGATTCTAAAGGATTACATACAGGTAGGTGTTTCGGTTTTCCACTTCGGAATGAAAGTGGGTCTTCTATGAACTTATTTATGGGCATGCACTTCCTTTAGCATTTTGTTTCAAGCAACAAGCTAGTGTACCCACCTGAAAGTATATTTTTTCACAAACGGGGGCACTTGTAATTTCAAGTGAAAAGCTTGAACTGAGGCCTACAAAGACACAGTAAGGTGCATTTTGGGAGCTATTTCCTATATGGATGTATGCAAGAGATTCAACCAGCCGCTTCACTATTCAGGATTCTAGATCATGAAACTTCTAACCTGTTTATAAAGACATGTTAGGAATAAAGCATAAAAGAGAGAAAGGGAATTTTGCATGACCAATATAAGGAAGGCCTAGAAGATGAACTCAAAGACATGTGCTTATGGCAGGAGCTTCTCATGATCCACATGTCAGAGGATACTGCCAGGGGCAAACTAGGACATGTGTTTGTGTGTTGCTGGAGCAGTGGGAAAGCCAAGTGCCAATGTACACGTAGTAGGCAGGATTCAGGAGAGAATCGGGACGGATAAAGGCAAAGGAACACAAGATGACTTAACCAGCAAGTTCAAAGCTTGGTGCAGGAGTTGAAGTCTCTTTGGCATGTCCTTTATAGTGGCTGCTGTTAGGGATGGAGCAAAAATGAAGCAGAAATACTAAAGAAACCTCAGATGAGCAGAGATTCTCAGGGAGTGTGGGACTGAGGAGCTATCCCTGACAGCCACCCCCGAAGCTGCTCTGTGATCAGGATAACTTCTCTGGCATGTGAGGTCTTGGTGGTTGCTTTGGGAAAAGGGCATGGTGCCCTGTTTAAAACAAGGAGCTTCTAGCTTTCAAATACATTTTTTAAAAGCAAAATATACACATATACAGCAAAAAAAAAATATGATGACGTTCCTAGTTTTTGCTGACTCTAGTGGGCAAAAAGGAAAGAAGTCAAATACAATGTAAGGCTACAACGCCTGGGAAAAATGAAGGATGCTGTCAGCAATAAGAGAATGAGGAAGGGGAAGGCATTGAAGTCAGATGGTGTGATGATCAATTCAAAGTGAGCTGTCGGGCAGAGAGGAAGAGGCATGAAATGAAAGGGAATTTGCAAACAATTATGACTATTCAGTGGCATGTGAAAATGCTGAATTTCTAGCACACTTGTTCAGCTTCTTTTAATTACTGGAATTGTCATAAAAGGAGAGATTTTAAGTTTACACACAAATTTTAGCAGAACCTCCCAATGTGAGCTTGATTTACTACTCCAGGCCCTCAAAACAAATCTAAATCTGGAAGGCAAAACAGGAAGAACAGGAAGCAAAGCAAGCAGCTTTAAGACAGAGTCTTGGTACAATTTTGACTCTGTGTGTTTTATATAGAGAGCATATTACTATGTGCAGTGTAATGCACTCACTAACAAGAGAGGTAAGGACGCTGACCCTTTAGTGAATAGTCCTCATGTTATACTTTTAATAAATATCCACATAAGCAACGAAACACTTAGCAACCAGCAGTTATTCCAAACAGTTCCAAGTCTTGCTATGTAAAATTGAATGTTAACTGCCTAAATCTGCATTAAGGTTCAGTTTTCTAAACCTGAACTTCAGTGGCTTTGTCCTGGTAAAAACATCACTTTCAATTCTTTGCAGCACCTTCAAGTTGAAGACAAACAACATGTGTGGAAGAGAGGGTTGCAACAATAAAATGGTCCACCATTGCATTTTCAGGCATTTATTTTGCACAACCAACACTGGGGTTTCCGTACAATGTAAGCTTAAGAGGAGCACCAAAGCACAATGTAGGTTTCTTTACTGTTGGTATTGCAAACTATTAAAAAGTATTAGATTAAGGTTTTTAAAAAATCAATATTATAATCATTTAGTGCACAACCATGCACATTAAACACTCAATTTAACTCACTTGATATCTTGCACTACCAACACAATGTGCGGGAAGAAACTGCTGGGAATTGTTTCAGATGCTCTAAAGTATGTTAATTTCCAAGCAAAATGACTTGTGCTGTGAATTTTAACGCACTTGAAAGCCTGTACTTTCTCTCGTTCTGGAGCACAAATTTTGCATGTCTGAAGAGCCGTGATTCATCTTAAGAAAACCCATCTTGTGTTAAATGGAACGGAAACTGGACTAAGTGGTCAAATGACAAGTACATTCATATTCAAGCTGTATTATAAATGCATGTACAGTAATTTACGTCTCTCAGCTACCACAAAAGGCGCTTGATAAGCAGGTAATTTGCTAAATGGACTCCTTTATCCAAGTATTCGAAGGGCGTTACAAGAAAAATCTGCAGAGGCATTAATGTGACGTAAAGGTCAAGCATTGTGACATACCTTTCAAATAATCCCGCCTAACTTGCGTTATGATGAGGAGGCTGCTGGCAGCATCGTTCAGCACGAAGCCCTTGATGTGGGTCTCAGCGCTAAAAGAAGCAGACATTTAGAAAGGAATTACTGACATGCTTCTGATACGATAATAAATGGTTGAGCACCAAGGTGAAATTATAAAAACTACTGTTCGTATGTTAAAAATATTGCCGCAAAATATCGACCCGGAGACAGCTTTTGTGTTATCCTGTCAATGGTTATAGAAGGATAATTTTTTTGTGCATTCTGACAGATGACAAAGTTGGAAATGAGCAACAAAAGAAACAAAGTACAAGATTTTTTTTTTAAACAATCGGTTCAGATTCTTGAATGCTGACATATTAGATGACGAAAATAACTGCATGCCCAGCATTGTTCTGCTGTATCCTAAGCGGGATACTCCCCCCCCTCTTCTTTTTTAAAACAGTCACCATAATTATAAAATGTAAAACTATTCTTTCTGAAATAAAAAAACGAAACATTTATTTTCAGCACTGTATATTTCAAATATAAACCAAAGGGATATTATGAACCAACACCATATCATTTGGTTGATTTAATTTTCAAATTTCTGTCATCTAGATGCATACAGATTTTTTTTAAAATAAAATAAAATAAAATAAAACCCTCAATGTATTGCTTTTGCTGTCTTAAAACTAAATTTCATAATCCATCAGTTCTGCATCCTTTAGAAAGCAAGAAGGTGGGAAAGGAGGGGTGGGGGTGGGGGAAGCATTCCCGGGTCTGAAACATCAACAAGAACTTGGCTTTAATAATATTGGTTAAAGCCTTTCGAGGAACATACACTAACCAGAAAATCCTTTTCTATTTTTTGATTGCCTGCCTTGAAATGCCCTCAACATCACTAATGAAATTCAGACTTTCCTTAATATCTCAGGATAACTTTACAAGGTTCATTTTCTAGGTTAGAACATCTCCGCTGGCTGGAGTGTATGCAGGACTGCCATTTGCCATATCAACAATCAGGATAAACCACCATGATCATCTTGTGGCAAACAACTGAGCAGCCTACCTACTTGAACTTACGAGCTGAGCGGATTGGGAGGTAAGCAGGGTCATTGCTAAATTATTCTCATCAATCCCAAGAAAATCCTGCACTGAGTTCACAATATGACTATCCTCTCAGTCACTTTCAGCCTCTGGGGCCTTCAGATGCAGTCACTGGGCTCAGGATTTTCTTACTCTCCCAACCAATCCCCTTAATCTCTGGCTAAGCACCTATTGCTCAGTTCCGCTTCTCCCCCCCCCCTCCCCGCCCCCTCTTTGTCCCATCTGTCAAAGTCCTTAAGTCAACAATTCATGCATGAGACTGTAAATTACATATAACAAAGGATTTACTTTCTCCAGTCTTCCAATCTTTAGTGTGATTAAATAGATGTTAGCCACTATTACAGAACTAATCCCTCATTCCAATACTACTACATTTCTATTTTAGACCCATACCTAAAATTCATCAGAATTCTAAAAGCAGGCCTGGGGACTGACTAAAAGCATCTGAAAACGAAAATTTTCTTAAAGCACTTTCATTTAGTTCTTTCCCATTCTGCTGTTAGATATTATGGATTTTTAAAGACAAACCTACACCTTTACTTAAAATGTGTACACAAAAAGGAGCTCTGACTTCTTATTCCAGCTCCACTGGAAACAAGGCAAAGCTACTCCAAAATGACCTCAACTTGGATTTCTCCTTTCAATATAAAATATTTTAGTTTCTCTTCTAGACTACCTGTTGCCACGGAATTTATTTAACAACTGCAGTGCTTTATGTATAGCAGGCTTAAGAAAACAGCACCTGGAATAAGCATTTTGTTTTGATTTATTTGACCACTTTAATTCCCAAGGAAAGTTCCAACCTCTACTGATGTGTCGGGAAGGTGTGAATTTTTATGACGTTTCTATGCGAGAGAGATATATGCCAATTAATAAATGCTTATTGTACTATCTATTCAACAACCCTAAAGAATAATCCTTATTAACTAACTAGGTTTGTGATTCTGATACACACTATGTACTTGGGTCTTAAATGAAGCCATGGCAAAAAAAACCCCTCAGCGTTCCTTTAAGTCTGCCTTTTTAATCATTTTTGTTAAGAAAAAAAAAAGGCTGAGTGCTTCTTCAAGCATTTATTTCTCAGTTAGTGTCCATATACTATGCTGGTTCAGATGTAATGCTATTATGGGTTTGAATTACATGCATGAACCTCTGCCCCCCCCTCCCTTCTCCAGCACACCTGCAACGAGATCTTCCATTTTTGCTCATTGTGCTTTTTATTGCTTTTCTGTTAATGTGTACTTTTGCATGTGATAGGTTGTTGTTGTTGCTGCTGCTGCTGCTGCTGTTGTTTTTGGTCAGCTAGTGCTAATCAATTTGGGTGGTAATTTTTTTTATATTTTGCTTTTTTATATTTAACTTATTTAAGATAAAGCTGTTCTATGTTTTGTTGCACACCTGAGAGTCTTTTGTGGTTATATGAAGTTAGCCAATCTAATTATCAACAAAGACTAGTAAACTCTTTGAATTCAGTTTTGACTTTTTAAAAATTAATATTTTTGAACGTATCTTGTTTCCAAAGCTGGTTTATGTTATTGCTAGGAAAAAGTCGAACTCAACTCTCTCAACATGCTCAAAATCTACAACCCATATGTCCTCCAGCAATATGCAAATGAGATGGCAGCAACCCCAACAAATGGATTCAGATCACCTGCCTGCTTCTGTCCTTTTTCATTTAGTTGCATTATATTGGGCAGTGATCCTGACAGCTTCTTTCAAGTGCTTAAAATGGTCTTGTATAAAACGGCAATTTTTGCACAACTTTTGGCATTAGTGGCCCTATCTGCATATGCAGAAAGAAAAGGCCTTCTTTGATTTCACAGCCCTGTTGGATTATGACCAAAGGTTTTGTTTTTTGTTTTGGCTGCTTCTGACATCTTTTTTTGCACCTAAGATAATACCTAAAGTCAGGGATTTTTTCTTCTATAGCCTACATATAGTAGGGGTATTTAAAATGAGAATAATCATAGCGTCCTCTTTTTTTGCTCTTCAAAAGATGGCACCGCTAGATGATACAGATCTTGGTGGATCAATGATCTGACTTGGTACAAGGCAGCTACATATTCTCCTATGCAGGGCTTTTTTCCCCAGCTGGATCTCAGCGGAACTCAGTTCCGGCACCTCTCAGGTGGGCGCCATTGCCATTCTAAGAGAAAGAGGGAGGTGTTCATAGTGAGTTCCGGCACCTCTTTTTCTAGAAAAATAGCACTGCCTAAAGTTACACTTTTATATGCCTGTTGTTTTTGTCCATGGAGTTTTGTCCCACGGACTGCAAGAAGATCAAACCTATCCATTCTTAAGGAAATCAGCCTTGAGTGTTCACTGCAAGGACAGATCCTGAAGCTGAGGCACCAATACTTCAACTAAACAACAGCAACAAAGTTACACTATAACTTTGAGAAACTTCTGAAATATATAGTGGTGCTAGGCTGAAGAGGTGCTAGGCTGAAGAACGACCGCCATGTTTATTTTTTAAAGCTATCTTAAGATTTCTGTGGTGAAATGTTGGCTTATCCCAGAACGCATCACAAACAGCTTTTAAATCAAACATTTACATACATTAAAAGTTCACACATAAATATAATTACAAAGCAAGGCCTTTAGGTATGGCCAGTTTTGTCACATATTTCCACTGTGAAAGAACTGTATTCCTACAAGGTGTAATTCAGTAGAATAGTGACTGACTGGCACATACGACATGAGAACGATATTTCATGCACAAAGCTGAACTGCCCAATTCACTAAATGGCACTTCCTACTCATGTGATTCTGTCAGCGCATTGTGTCTGGTCTTGGGACTTCACCCAGCCATTAAAGGTGAATGGTGCTTGGATAATGTGTGCATTTGTTAAATTGTTAAGTGTACAAGTGTGTGACTGGGCTGTGATGCATCATTAGATACAAAATGACCCGATGCCAAAATGCTAATCTTTTAAAAAAACTTATGACAAGACCAATGCATTTTGCTACTTTCAAGTACTATAAGGCCATTTTTTCTATAAGGAAAACAGAAATTTCACCTGAAAGCAAAGATTGGACTATTTTTATGCAAGGTTACAAGTGCACAGATATACAAGGATATAGAAGAAAAAAATCCTTACATGTTTTTTACATTGATGGCTTCTTCAAGATAACCCTTGCTCAGCAATGATCTTAGAAGTAAGGCGTATAGAGAGGCTGGAAACCCAATACCCTGCTCTTGTGCTTCTTGTAAAAGTTTGTATGCCCCTGCAAAGAAAATTAAAACAAAATAACTGATGTGTCAACTTACACTGAAGTGCCCCGGAACAGCATTTATAGCTCTCTTTTTGGAAAAGAAAGAAAAATATAGCATCTGAAACAAATTTATTCCCTTTTTCTTCATATATATCTTAAGAGTCAGAAGGTTTATTTAAGAAACTGTCTGGTTTCTGGGTTGAAATCCTCCCTGTGTAATTGTTTCTTTAAAATACAAAATCCTTTCTGAACTTTTAACAACCTAAATTCAAGTAAAAGAAGAAGAAAAACTACTGCCACCAATTGCAAACAAGTTATCCTCAGCCACCTTCAGAATTGCCATTCTCACGTTCATTGTCGAGCTGCTACTAGGCTACCTTGGTTCAAAGACGTAATTCATATTACAGTATTTTAATGCACCCCCCAACTCTGTGGAAAGGAGTTGCAATGTTTGATACTGTATCATAGCAGCATTCAGCAAATATTGGCAGTGTTTTCAGTACTGGGAGATCAAATTATTTGGCTACGACAAGATTTACATAAAAACATACAATTTACAAATATACTGATATTTAACAAGTAAACTAAAACTGCATTTATTTGACTGATTAACAGTTTTATTTCACACATTCACAATAACTGTCAAGTTAGTGAAAAGACGTTACCAAAAAAAGGGGGGGGAAAGGTAACCACACTTTTCAGTCATTTACTTTTCTGAACAAGATTATGGAGCTGTAAACATCCTGTTGAAACAGTAATTTGTTGCTTCATATACTCTTTAAAAATTAATGTCATACATTGGGGGAGGGGACACGGTGCTTATTTATTTCCCTTAAGAGCAGTGTTGGTTTTTAATATTTTAAATACACTACGGTATGTAAAATCAAATAAACGTTAATTTCTATATCTAGCAAAGTTCAGCTGCTTTTTGGAAATTTATGTACCAAACAAAGCAAAGAAAAAATCAGAATCAACTTAAGACAACAGCGCACATAATGACTCTATATTATATGTGATGCAAGTTCTACTCTCTGTATCTCTATTACCTGAATAATGGCACGCTTAAAGATTAAACAATACTAGCGTTCATGAAATCATGCACCTTATTTCAATAATGCAAGAGGCATCACCAACATTTTGTGTTGAGAAAAGATATCCAAACATTTAAAAAAAGGAAACTGGCAAATTTCTAACACTTCCAGTTCAATTTGCTATTTATACAATTTCTGGTGTGTTGACTACCACAATTGTGCTGAAACTAAAGGCTGTGCTCTTAGGTGCTGACAGTGTAGGTGATGTCACCAGGGCAAGACTTTGGGACAGAAGTCCAGGAACCACTTATCTGAATGGGCAGGAGGGCCCCCAAATGCAGCAGCTTTGGCTCACCTCCTTATGAAGCAAGAGAAGCAGTCCATGTCGCCCTCCAAAGGGAGCCCTCCTCCCCCAAGAGAGAGAAGAGGCAAAAATTACATAACTGCACAACTGGATGTGCTGATACAACCACAGCTTGTGATCTAAACTGAGGATACACAGTTGTACCTTGAAAGTTGAACAGAATCCATTCCGGAAGTCCGTTCAACTTCCGAAATGTTCAGAAACCAAAGTACAGCTTCTGATTGGCTGCAGGAAGCTCCTGACAGCCAATCGGAAGCCACGGAAGCCCTGTCGGATGTTTGGCCTCCAAAATAATGTTTGAAAACCGGAACGTTTGGCTCCCAAGGCGTTTGGGAGCCGAGGTATGACTGTATTGGATTGGTTAGCATGATGTCTTCCAAACCTTCATGTCCACAACAGGAAAACTAGTCAATTCTAACCAGCAACAGCATAGTTAAACCCAGGGCTCTGGTATAATTTAGTTTCCATTCCACCAAAGCTGGAATATCATTTTGTGCTGATTTCAACTAATTCATTGTTCTGAATGGCTTCTAAGGAAGAACACTAAAACCATTGGATTCCATCTAGGCTTAAGGGAAGGCAGGATGTGCAACGTGGGTTAAGAATATCTGGCAGCTCTAGGCCAATGTTTGACAGTGTATATCTATAGTGGTGGTAAGTAGTTTTTGGCTGCTGCAGGTCACTTTGAAGCCATCACTTCAGGGGGAAAATGAGGATGACAGCGCCATGCCCTCATACCTTTTTATTTGTGGGTCTCTGCTGAGGAAAGAGGGAGTTGAAAATCAGAGATTTCCATGTAGAGCTAAACATTCACATGCACTGGCTCTGCCTAAATCCTGGGCCAAATCGAGCTGACCCAAGATTCAGCTGAAGAGGGTTGAAGCAGCCTCAGAGCCACCTGGGGCTGTCAAAAGAGGTGGGGGCAGCTGCGTATTTAATCAGGGCTTCAAATTATAGGCAATGCATGGGCCTCAATTAAAGCTGGGGCCTGGATCTGGGTCAGCCTTGGGTTCTGAATTGGATCAGGCAAGCACAGCCCTATTTACAACAGCTGTTACAACACTACTTTTCTTTTCAGGCTAATTTAACACAAAAAGGAGACAGTAACTTTCTGTAGTGGGAAAGATGCCTTCTAATCTTGATTAAGTCCGAATTTAATATAACTGAATATGATGATAAATTCTAAATCAGGGATATCCTTCCTACTACAGAGTGTAATAACCTCACATTCATTATTCCTTACAACAGTAAGAAAGATAGTATCATAAGCAGTTACATACCGGGAGCCTATATATTCAGCATGAAAAGAAATACAAGACTGCTAATATTTTGGCACCTAGATTCTACAGTACAATTTCATGAATCAGAATGTTAGCTATAGAGCACCATGATTTGGGGAATACAGGCATGCTTTGTGCCTTGTATTGAACGAGTTAGCACATTCTTTTCAACAATAGTTTAAGAAAGAGTCCAAATTAATTCACCTTCAGGATTACCCCTTTTGCAGAGTATGGCTATTTCTTTTTCATTATCTGTCGCCTGTTCATCACTCGTCAAAGAGGGAGAACTGATGGAATCAACAGCCTCATCAGTAGCGCCATCAAACCAAATCTTTAAAAGAAAACAATTTTTCAAAGTTACTTATCTTCATACATACAATCTCCTTCTGCCATATCATTCACTAACCAACATGAAAGATTTTAAAGCCAGTATTTCACCACAAAAAAAACAATTAACCTAATTTACCTCAGGTACATCAAACGGAACTTCCTGATTATTAGCCTTAAGAATATCTGCTAGCAGCCTCAAAGTTCTTTCACGGGGAATACTGTTTTCTTCTTGCATTTTAGTCCAAACAGCGTCAGCCCTTTGCCAATCGTTGTTTACCTCTGAAGGGGGGAAAAATGAAACAACAGAGCAAACCTAAATGTGGCACTGTCATTTTCTACTGCAAGCTGTTTCATGCATGTCTTCACATGAAGTTTATTTTCCCATATATAACCAACTTCCTTTGTTGATGAATCAGGAGTGGATGTTTGAATATTCTTTTTTCAAGTTATTTATAATTAGAGCCAAACAGAATATTACACATCATAGGAATAATTCTCCTGCCAGTGTAGTCCTAATTTCCTTTTTGTTAGAACACCTGTTGCCAACTAGGTAACCTCCAGATGTTTGAGACTACACCAGAAGGAGCTGCAATGCCGGTCTGTTCATGCTTGTGTGCACCAATGTAGCACTTAGGGTCCAGCAATCTTGACTTTTTTATGGAATATAATGCAAGTAATGCACACCCTATATTATAGGATACAGTTTCTGCTGGAGATTACAAGACAGAGGCCTAACATTTCCAGAACTCTAGCAAACCTCCCAAAATAATAGATGTTGGCACCATCAGCAGCGGTCGGTGTGGACAGAGTGTTCTGCTTACCTGACCTCCTGTCAACTGGCATCGCTACACCTTAGCGGGAGGTAACGAGGTGATGGAGTTGGTGCAGTGTAAATGCAGCATTGTCCATTAATTTCACTGGGTCTACTCTGAATAAAACTTAACTGAACACCAACCATAATCTTGGCCCTAGAAGAGGAGGAGTCCTGTCCTTTGCTCTGATAGTGGAGGAACAAAGAGCAGGGCCTTTGGAAATAACCTCATCATTATGGCAGATTTATAGAGGGGAGGCAGGTCCTCGGGTATCTGTGTCCTAGGCCTGTTAGGGTTTTAAAGGTCAAAACCAGCACCCTGAACTGTGCCTAGTAAGCAATGAAGATGAATCAAAATAAGGGATATTTCATCTGATCTCTGGGCCCCAGTTAACAGCCTGGAAGTCACATTTTAAAGTAGCCTTGTGCACAGCATTTTATAACAAACTAATCTGGAGGTGCTTTGGGCACGACAATACAGTATGTAGGAAAATCAGATGTAGGTGTGGTTTCTGGGCAGAAATTCAAAGCTTGAAACCTGATTCCTTAAGGGGAGTGTAACCCCATTCAGAACAGGCTGCACATGTACTCCCACACCATCAAAATCCTCAACCAGCAGTATTTCTGTCTTGTATGGATGACTGTATTTTCCCGTGCATAAGATGCCCCCATGTACAAGACGCCCCCTATTTTGGGGGGCTCCAAATTAAGAAAACACCCTTCAGCACTACCTGTGTATAAGATGAGCCCAATTTTAAACCTACCGGTAATTTTTTTTTTTTTGGGCAGGGGGACCGGGGACCTAGTCTTATACACAGAAAAATACTGTCTTTTCCCACTCCCCCATCCCTATCTACTACAATGATGCCAAGCAGTTCAGGACTTTCACAACCTCTCCAGAATTACAAGTTGGAAGAGAGACAGCAATGGGGGTCATCAGGATATAGGCAACATGCTGATCCAAATCCTTGGCTCATCACCATTTCCCATATTCCAAGGTGCCTGAATATGGGAACATACAGTGAACACAGTACATCCCCCAACTCCTTGCAGGAAAAACAACAACATATAACTCTAATATATGAGTTAAAATAACCTCTGTTCATCACTCGCCTTGCAATCAATGATGGATTACAGGTTTAAAATAATTCCTCTTTTTTGTGCTGAACTACGTGCCTACATTTGTAAACTAAGGGAAAACTGAATTTAGCTACCGTTGTAATAATATACGGAAATAGCCATGGAACCTCAGGAGTCGTACTGCATGCAACAGTTTTGAAAGCTGGTTAGACATGGTTCTGTTTTTGCTCTTACAGCGGACAAAGCTGTTTCCCCTTTATTTAAGTAGATGGATTTGATTGTGTCTTTTCTTGATGTCTACAGATTTTGCACAACAGTGTTTGATAAAATTTGTATCTTAGATTTCTCCTCTCACCACTGAAGAGAGACAGGCTGCTTGTTGGGAAAGGAGGAGGACTCCCTCCTACTAAAGGAAGATTATGTTTGGAAACCCAGTTGCTTTATTATGGTGAACCAGTATTTGTAAAACAATAAGGAAGATTTTTTATAATATATAAAAAAGCTGCTGAGAAAATGAAATGCAAGAATGGAATAAAGCATACAACAAGTATCTTGGCCACTTCTCTTCTGAATGTTCTTTTTGCAAGCAAAAGAGGTGAACACTCTGCCAAGGTAGATGGGAAAAAAGCCATGTTTCCTTATCTTATAGAGAGACATGAAGGTGTTGGAACATCACATTGCCGAGCTGCAGTAAAGCAAAAATCCACCTGTTTCCAAAAAACACAGTTCTACAGAGGTGGTTGTATTGGGCTTCTGCAGCAAAAATAATGGAGAATCTTGTGGCACTTTACAGAGTTACAGTTACTGAATTTCATAGCCTGTTTTCCTCTTTCATGGAGCCCTTCCTTCACCTTCCTAATTTTGGTTAACCACAGTTTGCCATGTCTGAACTGGAAAACTATGGTTACTGCTAACCTTCAAACAACAGTTTGCAAAGTCACCTCTTATTGTGGTTTGAAAGTCATTTTTTTTTTAAAAGCAAACTATTAAGCAAGCAAGCACTCATCAGATGCCATAGAAAATTACAAAATAAAAAAATTCCTTCCAGCAGCACCTTAAAGACCAACTAAGTTTTTATTTTGGTATGAGCTTTCGTGTGCATGCACACTTCTTCAGATACACAGAAAATTACAGTTAGTGAAAACCAAGAAATTTAGGAGGAAATCCATCCATGAGAAGAGCAGGAAAGGAGGCGGCTACATTCATATTCACATAGTCAAAATTAAATTTGCAACAAGAATCTTTGTGTCCTCCGCCCCCTTTATACAAGGTATCCTTTTAAGGATTACTAAATTCAACCAAACCAACATTTTTTCCTTTGGCATGTGGGGAGACCTAGTTATGCTTAAACTAGCCCAACTGACCTGCATTGGTTGCTTCTAACATGAAACAAATTCCTAGGCATATATTTAAGATGTCTGAATAGAGGAGGGTTGTAGGAACATGTAGTGTGTCCAATTCTACTCATATCAGGGCTTGATTGCACAAATTGATGCATAAAGCAAAGAGTTTGGGACCCTGCAACATGATGTTTAGTTTCTGTGAAAAGCAGACAACCACTCCAAAATGTCCTATCAAACTGCTTTTAAATGACTTCTCAGTTTCAAAAACTGTGTGCCATATGGTATGTGAGGTTCCAATTCAAGATATATAAAGTCCCAAGCCTTTATCAATGTGAAGCATTACGTAAGCAGTCCTTTGGATCCCAGGCCATATAAAATCTGATCCTATTAAAAGAGGATGAGGCAAAATGTTTCAGAGGTATGACACGCCTGCAAAACTCCCTTTCCGTCAATCGAATCTGCAGTCATCCAATGCTATGTGGCTCTCAATTTTCAATTGTCCTCGAATGCTTAACAAGTTGCCCACGTACTGGTAAGATTTTGAAAGGCTTTCAAGATATTCCTTAGGAGGCTGCGAGTGTATTTGGCTATCTTCTATTGAAAGCAATTATGTATGTAGCAAAGAGGAACATCTTTTCAAATTCTTTTGTAGACAGCAAAACAAGACAGCTCTTCAAAGCAAGGGGAGAAATTACAGAGAGGATTCTTGAATTTCTGAGACATGGTTTAGTACTACACAATGATGGGAAATGGCAACTTTCTTTAAAGAACTCCTCAAGAGATAAATACCACCTATGCAGAAGCAAATAGGTGGTTTACAAAAACCTTCAATTATCGCTCAACCAAAGTAAGCCAACTGCAGAACGTTTCCCTATTCGGGTTAACACTCTAAAACTGGAAGAAAGAAACTTAAATGGTAAATTGGAATGCAGCTGAAGTACAATGAACAACATTTCACCCATGGGCAGGGCAGGGCAACATTTCACCCATGGACAAATGCCGTACCAAATGTTTCACCAACGAAAATGGCTGAAGCAGGGAGAGTAAATCTTTAACAAGCTGCAATAAAGCCCAGACAGCTTGGCAGCTAAAAGATAGAACACTTGAAAATTGTGGTGACCAGCCCACCTACTAGGTAAAAAGGAGAACAAGGATGCAATATGAGAGAGGCCATGATTGCATCCTTACCTAATGGTTGTGTCCAAAGGTCTTGTGTCCTCTTAATCAAGGTCTAATTCTACTTATCTCCACTGGGCATGCTTGCTACTGCTGCTGCTGCTGCTGGGAGTTGCAATCCAAAACATCTGGGGTGCACCATGCTGGCTACCCTGCAGTAAACCCAATAAGCAACCTAGGCTGGTAGCAAATCTGTCATGTGTGATTTAGTTTAGATTCCTGCATTGCAGGGGTTTGGACTAGATGACCCTTAGCTAGGTCACTCCCCCTCACCTTCAGAGGAAGGGAATCGAGCCTCTTGTTGTACTTAGTCTGCCTAAGAAGCACAATGTGTGAGGTCTGAGCTGGTTGCCCCAAGCTCAGACAGCATGGCTCTTACAAGCCATTCTCGTGTTCCTATACCAATTATTTAGATTCCTATACCAATTATTTAGGAACTTTCACCACTGTAAGCCAAGTTTTACTGCCTATGTTATCTTAGAAGGCTGTATTTCAAAGATTTAACATCTTATATTTCCATGCTTTACTCTGCTGCGTGTTTTGTGATTTTTAATCTCTGCTAGAGCTCTCTCACCAAAGAATACTTGCCCCAAACCTGAATCTTGGCATCCAAAAAGTTTCCTTTTATATACCTTTCCCCCCCACTAACACAAACGTTCAGGGAAATCATACAGGTGCACTTTATGGCCTTGGTTCAATCCCTTTTAATCAACTATGCAGACTAGAGAAGCATTCCAAACCGTAACCATTATGCACTGTCCTCCATTTAGCAGTACAGTGTGACAACAGCCAAGGAGCAATATAATATAAAGAACCTTTTAATGAGGGTGAAAGAGGAGAGCGCAAAATATGGTCTGAAGCTCAACATCAAAAAACCTAAGATCATGGCCACTGGTCCTATCACCTCCTGGCAAATAGAAGGGGAGGAAATGGAGGCAGTGAGAGATTTTACTTTCTTTTGTTCCATGATCACTGCAGATGGTGACAGCAGTCACAAAGTTAAAGGACACCTGCTTCTTGGGAGAAAAGCAATGACAAACCTAGACAGCATCTTAAAAAGCAGAGACATCACCTTGCCGACAAAGGTCCGTATAGTTAAAGCTATGGTTTTCCCAGTACTGTAGTGATGTATGAAAGTGAGAGCTGGACCATAAAGAAGGCTGATCGCCAAAGAATTGATGCTTTTGAATTCTGGTGCTGGAGGAGACTCTTGAGAGTCCCATGGACTGCAAGAAGATCAAAACTATCCATCCTGAAGGAAATCAGCCCTGAGTGCTCACTGGAAGGACAGATCCTGAAGCTGAGGCTCCAATACTTTGGCTACCTCATGAGAAGAGAAGACTCCTTGGAAAAGACCCTGATGTTGGGAAAGATGGAGGGCACAAGGAGAAGGGGACGACAGAGGACGAGGTGGTTGGATAGTATTCTCGAAGCCGCCAACATGAGTCTGACCAAATTGTCTTCCCTTGATCAGGGAAGCCAAATTCTTCTTCTTCTTCTTCTTCTTCTTCTTCTTCTTCTTCTTCTTCTTCTTCTTCTTCTTCTTCTTCTTCTTCTTCTTCTTCTTCTTCTTCTTCTTCTTCTTCTTCCTCCTCCTCCTCCTCCTCCTCCTCCTCCTCCTCCTCGTCTTCTTCTTCTTCTTCTTCTTCTTCTTCTTCTTCTTCTTCTTCTTCTTCTTCTTCTTCTTCTTCTTCTTCTTCTTCTTCTTCTTCTTCTTCTTCTTCTTCTTCTTCTTCTTCTCATGTTAAGCTTGTGCTCTACTAACCCCCAAGATCCTTTTCATATGTACTGCTGGCAAGCCAGGTGTCCTTCATCTTATGTTTGTGCAGCTGGTTCTTCCTGCCAAAGTGTAAAACCATACATATGTCCCTACTGAAATTCCTTTTGTTAGTTTGGGCCCAGTTTTCCAATCTGTTAAGGACATCTTGAATCCCAATTCTGTCTTCTGGTGTCATTTGCCAATTCGTTGACCATCCCCTCAATTCCTTCATCCAAGTCATTTATAAAGATGTTAAACCACAACAGACCCAGGACAGAACCCTGTGGCACCCCACTTGCCACATTTTTCCAGGATGAAGAGGAAGCATTAATGAGCACACTTTGTGCCTTGCGATTCCAATTGTTTGCTCCTCACACTAAAACTACAGTTGCTGCCCTTTGTAACCCCTCCCATCAATATCCTTAGCCATACAAGTAAAGTGCATACTATTAGTTGCTTACAATACTATTAATTTCTCAATAATGTTAATATCTCAATTATTTTTGTGTGGCTGCAAAACCAATTCTATTCTGGACATTGGTAAGTCTAACGTGAAACATACGAGAATTTTCCTCACTTATAAGAACCAAAATAAAGAAGAGACTGTCCATTTTACTTACTGCATAATTTTAACATGTAGTAATACATCTCATCTCTATCGCATTCAAAAAGCTTTTGAGTCAGCTCCACCATGCTTTCCAGGGCTTCAACCTTAAAAGAGAAAATATTACAAACACACACCACATTTATAACATCTATACATGGCATAAAGAACTGCTTGGTTTATTAGACGTTTATTGCATATGTATCAAGTTGTAAAAAAGTTATGATGGGGTAATGAATAGGTAGGGGATGTAGAATGAGCAAATAGGAAAAAGGGGATTAGAAGAATGTGACTATATGACGTGCGATGGAATTTTCTGTGCACGAACTAACATTTTAGCAATGATTTTCACAATGTATAAATTGCGACGACAATGCACACCAACAAAGAGAGAATAAGGCTATCAATGACTACTAGCCACCATGGCTAATTGTACCCTCCACTGCAAGAATCAGCACAGCCCTGAATACCAGTTGTTTAGAATCACAAGTTGGGAGAAGACTGCCACACTTTAAATCCTGCTTGTGGGCTTCGGATAACCATCCAGTTGGCCTCTGTGAGAACAGGAGGCTGGGCTAGATGGGCCTTATGCAACAGGGCTCTTCTTATTTAAGATCTTATACATATATATTGCATGTGTTAATCAGTTCCTGACACTTCCCTACAATAGCAGTGTATCTCATATACCGGTAGTAATCACTTTGCCAGGGGACCCAGGTGGCGCTGTGGGTTAAGGCACAGAGTCTAGGGCTTGCTGATCAGAAGGTCGGCGGTTCGAATCCCTGCAACGGGGTGAGCTCCCGTTGCTCGGTCCCAGCTCCTGCCAACCTAGCAGTTCGAAAGCACATCAAAGTGCAAGTAGATAAATAGGGACCGCTCCGGCGGGAAGGTAAACGGCGTTTCCGTGTGCTGCTCTGGTTCGCCAGAAGCGGCTTTGTCATGCTGGCCACATGACCCGGAAGCTGTCTGCGGACAAACGCCGGCTCCCTCGGCCTATAGAGCGAGATGAGCGCCGCAACCCCAGAGTCGGACACGACTGGACCTGATGGTCAGGGGCCACTTTACCTTTACCTAATCACTTTGCCAACATTAGTTAGCCGCTTTGAGCCCGGCTCCGGCTGGGGAGGGCAGGGTACAAATAATAATAATAATAATAATAATAATAATAATAATAATAATAATAATACTCAAAAGTATGCCCAGTGAAATTAATGAACATTACTGAAATTATGTATGATTTAGTTACATCCCTGCATCACAGAGGATTGGACTCGATGATCCTCAGGGTCCCTTCCAACTCTGCAATTCTATGATTCTACGAGTAACTTAAGTTCATTAATGTCAACGAGTGAGTATAATTAACATTGTATACAACCTTCTATATTCTCAGCCAGTGTATTTGCCAATAAATGGGTAGCTCTCTTTCAGAATGAACTGAAGTTAGCTGGGCATCAGTTTTGTGTCTGTAATAGTACACAACTGATCTAAGTAATTTCCAAATGGTTTTGCATACTTGTTTAGGTGGCCAATACCTTGTAGGAAAAAACAGGTTCATACTGTTTTTCTTCACCGTGTCAACATTAGCCTACTAACCAAGCTATTGTTTGTGATCACCACTAATCCTTTCCTTCTCCAAGTCTTGTGGCTCATGGAGAAACTGAGGAATGGAAAAGACATCTGCCCTCTTGTGGGGCTTTTGCAGAAAAGGTAAAACAGCAGAAGCCCAGCAGGACAGGAAGGAAGCCATATTTCCTCTCTCCCACAAAGATCTTGGAGGAGGAATGGAGGAGTGATTTCTCTTCTTGCAAAAGCTCAGTCTCCCAACTTCTCTGTAGGGAAAAGGAGAATGTTTCTTTCTTTTTCTCAATAGGCTTTTACAGGACAGCGTAGTAGCAGCTGGGCCTGTGCTTGAAGCTCAACAGCAAATGCCTGAGAGGGAGGAAGAGCTCTACTGTTAACAAGTTGGCAAGTAAAATGATAGAACCCTGAATATAATATCAGGAATGGGAAAGACAAGACAGGTGACTATCCTACCCTATAGCTGTAGAGTGTCATCAACTGGAGGCCCTACTGAAAGGTAGTTAGTACATGCAGGTCCTGCTTTGCAAACACAATGCGCTCCCAGTAAATCGCTTGATGATGAGTGTTTGCATAACAAGCCAATGATTTCCATTATTTCCTATGGGAAATTTCTGATTTGTCCATTCTCCCTCCCTTTGCCTGATATCTCCTGCTCCCTGATTTGTCGGATCTCTCTCCCTTCCTCTATGTCTGTGATGGGCAAACTTGGCCCTCCAGCTGTTCTGGGACCACAACTCCCATCATCCCTAGCTAACTGGACCAATGGTCAGGGATGATGGGAAGGGCCAAGTTTGCCCATCACTGCTCTATGCCTTCTGCCCCAAATGGCTGCTGCCGACCAGCAAAACACAAATATGTAAGGAAGTGGGCTGTTTGGATATCTGAATCAGCCGTTTGTGTAGCAAGGTTTGGGTATAACTCTGTGTTTGGGTAACTGAAATTTTCAGTAAAGAGCATTCTGATAGTAGGAGGTGCACGTAACCACAAACTGATTAAGTCTTTTCCTCTTGAATTTGGATGGTTACAATAGAAATGATGCAAAATTATTGCCTTAAATTAGTAATATAAATAACATTTTCACAATACACAAACCTGATTATTTCCAATACACTTCTCTGCAAACCACTGCAGTCTGGCTGGTCGAGCTCTTAAACCAGGTGTCTGCAAAACAAGATTTCATAGTAACTAAGCACTTGCTGACTTGGAATAATTCCTTAAATGTGGAGAATTAATATGCAGTTATAACTTAAGATTACTCGAGTGGTGAACTTGCCCAGTAGTTACACTTTTATGCTACAACAGTTGAATATGAGGTTTAACACTTTCAAAAACAGTAGTGGTACTAAATATCTGTGGAACAGCCTTCACAATTGTCCACCACCAAATGATTTCAGTTTACAAGCAAACTGTTCTCAGCTACAGGGCATTTATTTGCTACTCCAAGGGACCCAGGTGGCGCTGTGGTTAAACCACTGAGCCTAGGGCTTGCTGATCAGAAGGTCGGCGGTTCGAATCCCTGTGACGGGGTGAGCTCCCGTTGCTCGGTCCCAGCTCCTGCCAACCTAGCAGTTCGAAAGCACATCAAAATGCAAGTAGATAAATAGGAACCGCTACAGCGGGAAGGTAAACGGCATTTCCATGTGCTGCTCTGGTTTGCCAGAAGCGGCTTTGTCATGCTGGCCACATGACCGGAAGCTATACGCCGGCTCCCTCGGCCAATAATGCGAGATGAGCGCACAACCCCAGAGTCGGTCACGACTGGACCTAATGGTCAGGGGTCCCTTTACCTTTACCTTGGCTGATAGCTCCTCTCGTGCACTCTGGACTTTTCCTCTCGTGCACTCTGGACTTTTCTTTTGTATATCAAACCCTTTATTGATTCTATCAGCGACGCTAAAGTTGTCTGCATTTTTTTTTAAAAGGTTATATAAACATAGTCGAAAAGCAAAATTCCTGCCTGCCCCCCTCCTGTCCCCAAGCACAGCCCCACATTCTGCCCTTTTCCAATGAATAGTAGGAACACTAACTTCATCTATGTTGCAACATTGCAGAGTGGTACTACCAAAAGATCTAATCCAATATTGATGGTGGAAAGTCCGAAGCAAGCTCCAATGTCATGACTGGGATAGAAATGATCAGAACTTTGCTGAAAGCCATCTGGCAAAGTTTGTGGCAGTAGCAGAACCCCCAGTGGCATTTTAGAACTTGGTGGTTCATCTCTCTCAAGCACTCTACTTCTCCCAGTACCCAATGCCGTAGCACTACTGATGCTGTGAATCTGATAAATTACTACACACAGGGAGCCCAATGGCACAGCACTGAACTTCTTAAAGAAGTTAAAAGGGTGACAATGCCGGGTGCTACCTCTGATGTCCTCCCCACAACCGCCAAGACTGAACGTGATCTGGCAACCATAATGTCCGCTGGAAAACCCCTGTTCTAAGATGCCAGGGTTCCCTCCCCCCCTTTCCTATATTTTTAGCATAGGACTATCAAATCATTGTTTTATGTCATATGGATAAGTGACCATCAAGCAAATTCAAGCAAACGATAAACAGAAACCACTTGTGTATAATTTCATAGCACACATGATATTGGCAAGTGAATGCATACAGAAGAAGTGCTTGCTGGTTTTAAATACACCTCTTATGTCTCCCCTCCCATCTGATGATCTCTTAAACAATTTCACAAGACCGGGGGTCGGGGTGGGGTGGGTGGGTGGGGAATCAGTGAGAACTAAAGAATTAACATCTTATACAACATGCCCATGGAAATTAAAAGAGAAGAAGTATGTTACTTGAATCTCTAGATAATCCTCTTTGTGACATAGTAAAACTCAAATGCGGCATTCACTTCCAACTTTCAATATCATTGCTGCTCCAAATGCCAATGATCTAAATGGCTTTAAAAGCAGAAAACTTTATATAGCAAATCCTCCTCTGTTAAAAAATGATTGCTGTGCCCATCACTACAAGGACAGCTGAGTTATACAGTGGATATTCTTGTGTTTCATTTTGAAATTGAGAAGTGTTTTCACATATAGTAGGTTCTCAATCATCAAAAGAACATCTAGGTCAGATTAACTAAATCTCTAGGGCTTGCACGATAGTCCATATTTGTGGCTTATCTCTAACCATCTTACTGAATTTTCAGCATTGTGCCTGGTCTGAAATTGAGACATCTGTAATGCAGTACATTGTAAAAAGAAAAGAAGAAGAGAGAACCTGTGCTGTAACCTACAAAAAAATCTTCAATAACTTGTGGCTTTTATTTTCTTTTACTTACAGATCACTCAAAGTGAAAACATTAAGTTTGCCAGCAACAAACACTACTGATTGCTACTTGCTACTTGCTTTCCCTCTGGAAAAGACAGCTTTTTATCCATTCTCCATTCAGTTTTCTAAAAATGTTTTCTTTTCAATACCATATGAGGCTTAAAACAGTATTCTGCTTTACAATGTAATCTTTACTGCTCTATTGTTTTGACTTCTCCCTATGGATAATTATATATTTGGACAGCAAGCCAAATTGCTTTTATACTGTTGTTTGTTTGCGGCTGTTGTGTGCGCGCAAAATAACTATTTTAATGTCTTCACGTGGAGCTTAACTAAATATTCTTTTACCACCCAAAGGCCTGGAATCAGAGAATGGTGTGGGCACCATAGATTTCCTGTGCCCTCTGAAAAGCCACCCCGGAAGCCACCCAGAGGGTGTGCAATGTTGTGCAGTAGAAGTGCAACTAGGGGGTGGGAGCTGGGAGCGCAGATGAGATGTTGACTGAAATTGGCAAATAAATAAATAAAACAACCACTGACACCCCACACCACCCCCAAATAAAAGCAATAACAAAAAACAAGTTTTTTTAAATCATGTATTCGGATCCAAGGTAGCATCCTACCATAAAAGCATTAAAGCAAAAAAAGCCTTCTGAGAGCCTATTCTGTGGAACCAGTATTCCTGCTGAGATACGGAAGACACCCACAATCAGTATTTTCTGAGAACAACTGAGGTCACTTTTATTTCAGCAAGCCTTGCCAGCTGGATAAAAAAGGTCTCTGCCTTAGGTGTTCATTTTGTATTGTTTTTAAACCTATTTTCAGCCTTGTTGTTTCTTTAAAACTATTTTATCTGTTTTTATGACATAGCTGTAAACTTCCTTAAGACATTTAAGTAAAAGGAAATTCATAAATTATTAAATGGTTGTGGTGGTAGTAGTAGCAGTATTAATAAAACACACCTGTGGGAGCTACTACTCTGGCTCCAATGGGCAGTTGTCTCACACATAAGTAAAAAAAAAACAGCCCTGAATATCCTTTAAAAAATAATAATAATCATTTTTGCATTTTACAATTCTCCCACAGCCAGCACAGAAGGATGAGACCCTTCCTGCATGTCCATCATAGAAATCAAGGGCATGTCGAAGAAGAAGAAGAAGTAGAAGTAGAAGTAGTAGTAGTAGAAGAAGAAGAAGAAGAAGAAGAAGAAGAAGAAGAAGAAGAAGAAGAAGAAGAAGAAGAAGAAGAAGAAGAAGCTCCTGTTAAGAGTAAAATGCAGGTGAGTTTTTCCAGACCTTTAGCTTTTTGGGGCTCACTAGCAAGGTTGCCCTAAAGCATAGTTCAATGCAATGTGGACAAGCAGGAATAAGTTGCAGTGAGCCTTGGTTGGGGGCACATGCACCGTCCCTTATCCCTCTTCTTCCCAAGCAGCCCATAGGAAGAGTTCAGAAAGTTTTGCTTACCTGCACCTTGTAGTGCCAACAGGATCAACAAACTGAAGTTAACATTAACTAATGGTCTGTGAAAAAACAAGCCAACTTCAAATCATAGTTACTGAAGTTGGCATTTTAATTGCAGTTAAGATTGACCATTGTTCGAGATCCAAAATGGCATGATAAACTGTGGTTTATCAAAAGTGGAACAGAAATCCCTCCTCCCAGCTATGTAGAGGAAGGGAGGGCGAGAGGTTTTATAAAAGAACATCAGAAGAGCCTTAATACTAATCATTTATTATTTACACTACGTAGTGCTTTCCCAGCATATGCATTGTATATCATTAATCTATTCATTAGTCACTTTTTAAACAAAAGTGTCTAACAGAAACAAACATTAAAAACAAAGGAAAAGAAACCACATTCTCACCGATAACATGTATAAAAGAGCAGACTAACTAAAAAGATGAGCAGAAAATTAAGGTCCAAGAGCCTGGATGAATATAAATGGCATTGCTTGGTTCAAATAGTGGCATTAGGTGTGCCTCCTTGGGGAGAGCACCCCACAAACAGGGAGCCACCACTGAGAAGGCCTGCTGTCATGTTGCCAGCATCTGCCCTTCCTTCAGAGGGGGCACAAAGAGAAAGGTCTTAAATGCCGAACACGGGGCCTGGGTTGATTTACATGGTGTCCTTGAGGTATTGGGAGTCCTGGGTGCATAAGGCTTTATAGGTCAAAACCAGCACTTAGAAATTGATAGCCAACTGGTGCCAGGATTGGTGTTGTATGTGGCCTCTGAACTATAGTAGCTTCTGAACTGTATTCAAAGGCAGCATATGCCAACATCTCTCTCGCACACACCATGCAAAATAATTTGTTCCAGCCATCTCCCATGCTCAATAGGTCACATCAATAATCTTGGAAGCTAAATTTCTATGGAACATCTATATTAAAATGAAATCATACTTTACAAATAAAGGAACATCTTGCTACAATAGTTTTATCTCCACTACAAAATTGAGTTTCATGTTGATTTTATACAGATACACAGAAAAAGCAATTTGGATGAAAGGGTGCTGTAATCTCTCAATCTCAGGACCCAGAAATATTTTTGTGGTTTTTACAGTAGATTAAAAACATACAAAACCAATGGTATCTTGAAATCGGTTGGTATTATAATGCATGTCCAATGCTGTGTTGAAATCACTGTACTGCTATAATTTCACTAAACATTATCTGTATATAATCAACCCTAAGTAGCTCCCTTGTTAGGTCTGAGTGCCATCATCTACTTTTACTCTCAAGTATCTCTAGAATCACTTGAACATTTGAGTCCTGCCAATATTCTTACACTGAACAGATTCTTTGGGGAGCATAATATTGTACCAAAAGTTGGTGCTACATCAACAGTAGGAAAAAATGGCATAAAGGATGTGGAAACATTAAAATAATAGTTAAATATCACATATTGAACTTTTTAACACAAAGCACAATAGTAACAGCTTTCATCTGCAGCTGGGTTATTCACAAGAATGAGCTGCTGTCAGCAGCACTAAAGATTATTTTTCACAAACAGGTATCATCTTCACATTGTCAGATTAAACCATCTAACAGAGACACAGTTTGAAACATGGATATTCACTGCATTATATCAGGCTGTGATATTCTGGAATATCCAGTTTCACAAATTAGGAAGCAAATGTAACTTATATGATAACTTCTGTGCTGCTACACCCAATGCAAGGTGCTTATTGACTTTCAAAGCCCTGATCAAATTAAGTCCCAAATATTTGAAAGGATGCTTCTCTCCATATGTGCCAGCCTAGGCCTTGGGATCTGAAGGGAGGAGATTCTTGTGGTTTCATTGATAGGCATAGCTTACAAGAGACACAGATACACCCAATTCTGGATCTGCCTCTCTTTTGTTTGATGGCTTTTTGCAAATGGTTTACAACATAGCTCTTCAGGAAGGTTTTTTTACAGAAGGGCGGGCTGGATAAGGGAACTTTAAAAACACCTACCAATGATTTGTACTGTTTGGGGGTTTTATGCTGTGGTTTTAATTTACCTTTAAGCTATTTCTGATGCACTTTTAGTGGAGTAGGACAGCTGGGGGGAAATTCATATCCAGCAACCAATGTGCCCCTTTGGGTTCAGATATTACATGGGTAGACGAGTCAAAAGAACCTGGGACACAAATTTTCACAGCCCTCTAGTGGCTGTGGTGGCTCATTTACCAGAAGTATTGTATTTAGCGGTAACTCTGGAAGTGTGTACACAATTCTGACCAAGCTATGCCTCCTACCAAACTGCGGGAGGCAGTGGAAGACAGGCGTGCTATGGTCCATGGGGTCACAAAGAGTCGGACACGACTAAACAACAACAACAACAACAGAGTAAAATATGCATAAGGATTGTTTTTAATTGGCATTTATTTACAAATGCATTGTATACTGCTTTCTCAAACTATCAGGGTGGTGCACAGCAATTAAAATAAAATAAAATAAACCAACAAAAATTTAAAGCAGTTTAGATCATTATAATAACAGTCTACTCAAGAAAAGTGTTTTTATGAAATTATTTTAATTAATTTATTAAAAATTAATTAATTAATAAAAATAAGATTCAGAACTTTGTTCTGTGAACCACCCTAAGACCTCCGGGTATAGGGTGGTATATAAAATAAATATATAATAATAAGTACTTAATAAACCTATTTAAAGGTGCACTTCCCCCCTCCAAACATAATATCTCTGTACTTCTTATATTTCAAACCACTTCAAACATGTACTTATACATACAACTTCAGTCATATACATTGTCATATACAGACAACTTCAGTCCAAATAACAGGAAGTCTACGAGTCTAGCATTAACCTAAGGTTCATATTAAGTACTCAGGAGCAAACCATGTTAACACAAACTAACTATGGTTGCATATCCACTGGCCAATGCTGGGAACAGGTTTGAAAGGCTGGCTCCCAATCTGTGCCGGCTATTGTCTGCAAGGAACTACTACATCTACACCAGGTCTTTGGAACAGGGAATACTATTCCTCTTGGATGAAACTTGTAAATAAACACTCATGCTGTTTAGAGGTGACTTGTGTTTTAAAACACAAATTGTCACTATGCATATACGTAAACCCCTAACTTGCTCCCTATCTATCCCTTCTAAATAAATTATAGCCCAAGATTTTGTAATTGCTACAGATTGGTCTTTGGCCCACAGGAGAACAAGCAAAATTAAAGAGCTGAAAAGTGAATGAAGCATATTAAAAAAGCTTAGATGAGGCTCCATCAAGATTAGGCAAAACTAAGAAATCTTAATCCAACATAAAAAGGACAAGCAAGAATGCCAGATGTCTACTTTCTCTTCTGATAAACTAGCAAGAGGGAAAGTTTCTGAAATTAATGTTTTAGGCTGTTGTCGTCTGTTGACATTATATTTGCTAATCCCTAAGTGAAACACAAAGTTAAGTGAGTGGTTATTTAGGAAAAACAGAAATGAAAGGAACTGACAATTTGTTTAAAGTTTGGGGGGGGGGTTAAGACAAAAAGTGCAAATAAGACTGCAGGACAAGAATCTACTTGTTTAGATACCAACAGGGCAAGCAGCATAGGGGTGATGGTAGATTAAGTATTATGGGGAGATTGAGGAAAATTTCAATAAGGACTTCTTCTCTCGCCCTGTACACACATTTTTGTTTTTCTAGGCCTTCAGATCTCTAATTCCCTCCCTTTATTTTATTGTTTTATCCTTTTTGATAAAGCTGTTGGTGATTCACAACCAAAATCCACCCAATCAGATCAGGTAGTTCACTCAAAATTATCACTGAAACCATAATTCAGGCAAAGCTGTGACTAGCATTCAGTATTTTCTTTCATTTTTTAAAATTTAAGCAATTATTAATAAGTCACCTTGTGATTTACTAAAAGGACCTTTGGGTTTTTTCCCTTTACATTTGAAAAGCTTAGCCTCATCTTTGCAAAAAGATTAACTTCTCTCTTTTCCTCTCACTAATGTAAACTGGTCAACTAATATGGAGTTTGGGAGGGGCGGGGGGAGAAATGCAACTGTGTTAGAGGAAAATAATCACAATCTGGGAAGGCTCTGAGGCTGCCCTTTTGACTTATCAATTTCAGTAAGCAAAATTTCAATCAAGCCTAGATAAAATATACTAATCCTAAATAGACCAAGTTTGTCACCTACCACTTTCTATAAGCTGCTTACCAGAGTGGGAGGGGGGAAAAATGCTAAATTAAATGCCAAACAGTAGCAGACAGCACTTGTTTGGCTGATTAACTGGTAGACAAGCATTACAAATAAATCTGAGCATGGTCTGCAGCAAATTAAATTCCAGTGCTTTAAAGAACAAAGAATTTGTTGGGAAAGAGGATTAGCAACTTTACACCCAGGAATGCAGGTTTAATTTAATTGTTCCACAATCCGAGATTTAATATGCAAATATCATTTGGATATTTAATAGTGAATTTGACAAAGTAAGGAAACAATTCCAATATACAGCCAGGCCGCCTCGCTTCTAACTGTAATTATACACAATGGGGGGAAAGGCAGCCTAGTCTTCCCCTGACTCCTCCACCCCCCATCTTTCATTACTAGGATTGGATTCTATTAACATTAATCAGAAGAAGACTAATTAAAGGTTAAAAACTTTAAATATATAATTCTAATTAAAACTCTAAAATAGTTGTATGATTAGAGTACTGTAGTTATAGTCTCACCTCAATGATCTTCTTGGCTTCTTTATATTTGCCAGTACTGAGGAAGGCAAAGAAGAGATCATACAGCATCATCATTTCACCTCTCTCTTGGCTCACGAAATCCATTGCTATAGGAACATTCATAAAAAGCAAATTAGGTTACCTATTAGAGTCAAAAGGAACATGTCACAAGGCAAATGGCTGACCCATGCCGTAGCATCATGTGATCACTTATAGCTAGATCTGATGGCATGTTCCATCTATGCACTTTCTTGAGGAGTTTGATTTTTACCCTGTCAGAAAGACTCGCCTTTTCCTGACAGGGTGGATTTGATTTAAATCAAACTGATTTAAATCACGATTTAAATCACTAGTCAGTAAGGCTTGATTTAAATCATAGTTTTCTACATAAAGACTAATTCTTGCTGGTATAACTTTAATATGCAAGTAGATTAAGATTTTTAGAATAACAACTTTTCATATTAGTTTTTTATCCCCCAGTTTAATAGGTTAATCATATTTGGACAACTTTACTGTTGTACTTAGGAAGGAGAAAAATAATCATTACCTTAATAATAACAATTTAAATAGATTTATTCAACTGAAACAAGAACATTACAGCATATGTTATTTGCTTAAACAAACATCCATGTTTGTTAACTAATTTGGCTAAACAAAAACAAAATATATATATTTTAAGAAACTTAGACTGCCAGCCCAGCCTACACATGAAAAACATAAATACTGTCTATTCCAAACAATCAGAAAAATATTGTTTCTATTCTGTTCATTGAACTTTTTGAAACTTAGCACTGAAGGGATTTTTTCTGTATTCATAGGTTTGTAGAACAATAGGATTAAGGTCTTTTTCTCAACTCTGTTCATGTTATAACATTTTTGCTGTGAAGAAGAGGCATGTGATCTCTGTTGAGTCAAATTCAGTTTTGAGAACTGCAAAAGTAAACCAAGCATCTGTGATAATATCTTGTATGCAGAGAAACTGCCCAATAATCTTACAAAAACCTCTGGAAGAGCATGACATTGTGAATGGATTAATGCAGGCATCCCCAGACTTCAGCCCTCCAGATGTTTTGGACTACAATTCCCATCTTCCCCGACCAGTGATCCTGTTAGCTAGGGGTCATAGGAGTTGTAGGCCAAAACATCTGGAGGGCCGCAGTTTGGGGATGCCTGGATTAATGGAATTTATTTACCCCCAAAAATAAACATATACAACCTTATTCTACATAATTTAAAAACTAATCTTTATTTCATGATGGAACAACCTTTGGATGGTAATATATTTTCCTCAAAAAGCATTTTATTTAAAAAAAATCTGATTTAAATCAAAAAAATCGATTTAAATCAAAAAAATCGATTTAAATCAAAAAAATCCGATTTTTTTGATTTTTTAAAAAAATCATTGATTTTTTTAAAAAAATCATTGATTTTTATCCACCCTGTTTCCTGATGAAGATTTATAGGGGGAAATTCATGAATTGTGGAGCTAAATATTCTTCAAGGACAGAACTGCTCAGTTTGGCCATAGATAATATGACATCACTCATTATTTCTAATTTAAATCATCCTGAGTAGACCTATTGGAGTCAATGGATTTAAGTTTGTTTTGAGAGGTCCTTGGGATATTATTGGTATCCCCAGTGCCCCCAAGAACTTTTAAATACTTCTTCTTGATCACAGGACATGGTTTGAACATGTGATTCCAAACATTACTGCTGTGGCCCTCGGTAATAAAAGGCTAAAAAATTGTTGGCTTAAGGTGTCCCCCTACCGTAATGCAGGGCAAGAACAGAAGAAAATCCCAATCCATAATAGCAGCAACCAACCTTTCTGCAACAGTTCGGTGTTTCCCTTCTGTATTAATCTGCACAAGACATCGTGAAGTCTAGGGAAGCTGCCATACTTCCTATGGCAGTCAAACACAGCTTCCACGGCTGCTTCCATGTCATCCCTTAAAAGAAAATCCACAACATGTTTTTAGGTGGAAGAAAAACAAGAGTGTATACACTGAACCTCAGAAACAGTCACCTGTCCAAAAAAGGATCAAGGACATACAATGCATCCAATTCATTTCCTAACACTTTACCTGGAACCCCAAAAAGAGACTTATTTTGACTTTTGTATAATACACAAATTATTATAATCTAAATTTATTCATTAACTGGCAGATCAAAAGAATGGTCACATATGAGTTCTCGTATCTAGATGGCCCTACTTTCTTATACAGGAGGTTCTTTGAAGCAAATATGTAGACAGATCAAATCTGAATGATATGGGGTCCACAGAGGCTGGGTGCATTTTTCTAATGAACAATGGACTCTGCTAACATTGAGTGCGAGTCCCCTCTCATCCAACAACAACAACAACATTTGTCTAACCTATGTGTTTAAGAGAGCTGTGTACAAAACATTTTGATTATATACTTTGCACAGCTAGTTTAGAGGATCCCAAAATTAAAAAGAATATTAGAAGCACAATTCAGTATCTTCAGAAAAAGCTTGATGACCATAGAACACACAAAGATATTTTAGCATTTTGAACTTACATTATATTGTGTTATGCCATCACATAACCAATACAACAAACTATGTGGGTTTTTTAAAAAAAAAGAGAAGTCCATTCCATAACTATTTTTAGAAGGTATTCAAATTCTGAAAAATATTATGAAATTATATACAAATTTAGAAGCAATTTTACTGCATTCTATACGAAACTGTAAAAAAATGAGCCAAGCTTGATGGATCGCTACCTTAACCCCTGTTTACTGTGCATCTTCTGGCACCCCACAGAGTCATTTGAATTATTGTCATTTGGGGTGAAGACTAAATTACAGGTTAATTTCAAAACTGCAAGTGGATGATGCCGGCTAGATTACTGTCACACAAAAGAAATACTATGGTAGCTACCACAGATGGGTATAAAGCTTTATATAATCAGTGTTTTCTTCTGCTCTGGTTGCAAGTTCAGTTAACACCCATAGAAACAGCTTGAGAACTTCCAATAATTCCACCTAGGGTGCAATCAAATTTATACATTCAAGTTCTCAATGTTTATGCTCAGCTTCTGACAGTGACTCTGAAAAGAGCAATGGTACTGTTTCAGCTGCATTCCCACAGCCCTAAATTGACTGTTTAGGTCAAAGCTATCAATAAATGAATGAATGAATTAGAATGCCAATCAAACAGACACATTAATAGTGTTCAGGCTCCAGATAAATATTTCTGAATGTATTTAGCCTGTTTGTGTAAAATAACGAGTCCTAGAAATGAACAGGGGTTAACGTACAAGTAGCCATCAATGTATGTCTAAGCATTTGTAAATGTTTTGCCAATCAGAAACTCAACGTTTCACCTAGTGTTATGAGAACGCTACAATATTACCACGGCTTTTGATGTCTGGTTTCAAGATACTGCAAAAAGATAGTTCCATATCATCCAAGTTTAAGAAGCCAATTATTTTTACCTAATGCAAAGAAATTCAAGGGTGTGGATAAAAACTACCATGTGTGCTTGTGAGGCGTTGATGCTACCCTTCTGACTACAACTGCTCCTGATGTGGGGAGCCACCAAAAGGACCTCGTGCAACACCAGGGGCTTCAACCAGGGCTGTGGGAAATGCAGCAATTGCACATAACTTAGTAGAGAGGATCTTATCGGTCAGGTAATCTACCAAGAAGTTCCCTCGTTCAAAGCTCCACTCAAATGTGTGATATGCAGGAGATCCCTTCCAGCAGGGCCTTGCAAAGGAACATTGCCCACTGGACTACCTTTGGCTTATCAAATGAAGGTGGCTAAGCTAACCTTTGAAGCGCAGATACAGTGGTACCTGTTTTCAAATGTCTCTGTTGACGAACGTTTCGGTTTCTGAACACCATAAACTCGGAAGTAAATGCTTCAGTTTCCAAACAAGCCTTGGAAGTCAAACATGCCACACAGCTTCCGTATTAAGGCTTCTGTTTTTGAGTTTTCAAACATTTCGGAACTCGAATGGCCTTCCGGAACCGATTACGTTTGAAAACTGAGGTACCACTGTATATCTGATCTAAAAAGCTATGATTAAGGTTCTATTTGATGTGAACTATTATCAGATTACATTTACTTTAAAGACACAGAATTAGAGCAAGCAGCTCATAAATTCAAAACACAAAACCGAGCAGTTCACTAGACAGTTGAGCTATTTCATTTATACTCATCTTGCTGTTCAATGTGGGCTTTAGAACACATGGCACTTTGTTGTTCTATGTAAATGCAATCGTATCAAAAAGGAAATCATATCCCGTTCCATTCTAACTTGCATGTCAGCTACAATCACGTGTATTAGTCTCAACACTCACACAATGTCATGACAGTCTTGACACAGCAAAACACATCTTAATTTGGATTTCTGTGACGTAGAAGAAATTTTATCCAGGAGTGCCTGTGGGCACAGTGGTCTTTCCCAACATGCACTGCCTTTAATGTAGATAGAGCTGAACAGTGACTGTCTTTCCCATTTCCTCTTTCCCTTTATGGACTTTTCAAGGTTCAGGTTAATTCTGCTGGATCCTAATTTTACCCTGATCCCTTGACAAAGCAAAACATGTAGCATGTGCTTATTTCCTTCCATCTCTGGGTGGTGTGGGGTGCGGGGCTGATCTGGAGGAAGAGGATGAGAAGTAACCAGAGTGGTGGTACCTATGGCACTCACTCAAAAAATCAAAATGTGACCACAGGCTTAAAATGGTTGATAAGCCCTGGTCCAATCCTATGCAGGCATACACAGGAATAAATCTCATACTGCTAAATGGGTCTTTTGCCCAGGTATGTGTGCTTAGGATAGCAGACCAATTTTTTTTGCTTTGGATAAGAGTAAGGTGCAAGGTAACTATTCCAATCTTGCAAGGAGCCCATATGTGATTGCTCACAAAACTAGCTGAGATCTCAAACTGATTGAACAATAAATTATGTGTGGCCCTGAATGGCAAGAAAAAGTAAAAAATACAAGAAATCTTCTTGCTTAAAGGGTGCCACTTTCCCAACCTTACCTTCTTTACTTGCTATAAACAACTTTTCCAAACCTAGAAGCCTGCTTGATAAAAAAAAAATACTCTAAATATTGATTTTAATTGGAATGAAGTGCTTCAGTGTTCTGCATAAAGTGTTAGTGAAGTGGCAATTTACCTAAGGGGTTTACTGATTGAAAAGCTCTCAAACCTGAAATCGCTAGAGAGGAAGAAATAAAAAAGGGGAGGGAGAAAGGGGGGGAAAGGGACTCTGGGAAAGAAAACCACAGAGAATGCCTCAAAAACAAATCCTTCTGCAAATCTGAAGCATATGTTAGTGTGAAGGGAAATCAATTCAGTAAGGTACAATCAGCTTAAAAAAATATTCTGTTAAGAGAACGGGGCTCTTGAAAGAGCTAAATGCCCCCCCCTCCGTTCATCAGCTATAACGAGGAATTTTCAAGGAGACTGGTGTTGCAATTACAACTAATCCTCCCCAAAAAATTAACTGTGTTGAAGGCTTTGTAATTTCCCTAGGTACAATTTAGCTGTCACTTACTTTAAAATTTACTCAAACATGCGTTCCGAACAGCACTAACTTCACATGTCAAGTGCTTTCCAGCCAATTGAGTCTAAACTGGAAGTCGGTGTTAAACAACTGAATGATTAGACAAGATAGCTCATTTCCCTGCTCTTTTGTTCAGAATAAAATGCCACATTTACATTATCAGGCTCAACAGGATTTTCTGACAGAGGGAGAGAGAGAGAAAAAAAAACCTCTGGTGAACACTGTCCGTACTAAACACATGAAGCCTGTCATTTACCAATCATCCTTCAAAAAGCAATAGCAATGAATGTAACTTAATTACGACCCAATGATCCTTGACAAAAAAATCATCTTATCACTGTCCTGTTCTCCTAGGGCAAATGAACCATTTCTGTCCTTTGGCACTGATGATGCAAAATTCCTAATTGCAATAATGGAGTAAGAGAGACAAACCTTTGCTTCACTAAAAAAAAAAAAAGTATTTTAAAGAGGAAGAAAACAATCTAGAAATAATGTGTACGTTTGAAATGAAGATGCAAAAGAGCTGCTGGGGGAGGGGCGTTCAGAAAAAGCAGTAATTTTTAAAAGACTGCTGTGAGAAATCAACAAATTAATAAAACAACTTGCCGTAATTTTTAATTTAAACTTAGACATGGGGTTCAGGGACACAACACGTCTTAGAAAGGGGACTGCTAAAATTTTGCATCCAGGGATTTCAGTGTATATGAATCCATAAGTCTCTTCAATGGACAGCAGGAGTTGTGATTTAATCATTAACCCATTGAGAACTTACACTCCATTTCCAAGTCAAACTTCACCCAGTTAAATCAGTTGTTTTCACTTGTCTGAACTACAAGCAAGTTTAACATTATGGCAGTGAGGAGGCTTTTCTCATCTTGTGCCTCAAAAAAGGGCTTCTTAAATGGCTGAACTCAAATTATTCACTGTGCTTCAGGCCATGTCTTCTAATGACGTTTTTGGCAATGACTGCAAAAAAACAAAACTCACCTATGCATTCACGTTTCTATCTTCTGTTATCTTTCTCCATTGGTTTCATTTGCCCTCAGAAACATTATCATGTTGTAGGCAAACCCGATGTGCTTTTTAGCATAATCTCATTTCTATATCCAGTGCTTTTATATATATATATATAAAATAGGCGCCGATACTCACCATGAAGTTCTTACAGTAAATGCCACACTTTTTAACAACAACAAAAAGAGGTGCCGGTACTGCGTACCCTTCAGTGCCCCTGGGGGGGGGGGGAAAGCACTGTTTGTATCAGTGTTTCCCAAACTTGGGTCTCTGGCTGTTTTGGACTACAACTCCCATCTTCCCTAGGTCAGGGATGATGGGAATCATAGTCCAAAACCAGCCGGAGACCCAAGTTTGGGAAACTCTGCTTTATATGATCACCGACTGGCTGGGATCACTCATGTGACTGATCCAGGAAGCACTGTCCGTGTTCTCAGTGTGGCTTGAGTTTGTCCTCAGTGACACCATCTTGTAGCTAAATCTGATTCTGTTATCTCTCAGCGACATTATCATGTAGTCAAATCTGATTTGCTATTTTGCATACTACTTACTACATGATCCTCAATTAGTTAGGAATTTTTTTGGGGGGGAATTATACTAGAACAAAAACAGGCAAACCTATAAACTGTGGCCCTCCAGATGCTGTTGAATTCCCATCAGGTCGAGGAATGATGGGAGATTTAGTCCAACAGCATATCGAGGGCTACGGGTTCTTTCTCTCTATCAGGAAAAGAAACACACAGTAGAAAGGGGGAAAACTGGGTGTACTAATGGAATAATTCTCTGAAAACATGAATACTTGGCACTTTAGATTAGAAAGGGGAATGTTTGACAGTGCCCTGTTTTTCTACCAAATAATGATTTTGTTTCAGTAGGTTTGATCCATCGACGAGAACTTAAATGCAAGGAAAATGTGCCCATAATAACTCTTTCCACATTTTATTGTATTCAGCCGCCTAACACCTTATTGTAAATAATAACTGGGTGGGTTTTTTTAAAAGTCTGTTTTTTTAAAACTCCCACCAAACACTTTTTGAAGTCCAAGTATCGAAGGAAAAGTTGTTGCACAAAGGTTTAGATTCCTAAAGCTGAGATAACATGGCCTCAAGCCCAACAATGAAAGGCATGCTATTAGCAGTATGCTGAAAGAATAATACTTGAAATGTCTAAAAGGTTAATGTTGAGTAAATAGTACTACTTCCAATCTGAAGAACAGCAGCAATTCAATAAAGAGCCATTATGAAAAGACATTATGACAAATGTGGTATTATAGTGTGGAGATCCTGGAGGATCCAAAATCTCCAGTTGCCCTTCCCTGGTCTGGGGAATTGCGGATAAGCTACCTGCAGTTTCCAAAACCCTCAGGGCAACTTACAAAAATAGTAAAAAATAAAAAAATATAATCAAGCAAGCCTGTGTACTGGGGACACCCAGATTCTATCTCTCTCTTCATCCCTGACTCTCAGCCTATGGGGTTTTGCAGGGTTCCATATTGTCACCCATGCTGTTTTGCATCTATATGAAGCCCCTGAGGAAAGTCATCCATGGATTAGTGACATCAATATGCAGATGACATGGTTCTCTCTCTATGTATATACCCAGTTCTGTAGAGTTTCTAACATTTTCTGCCGTGTATAATGTTTTAGAAACAGTTATGTCATTGTTGCGTCTTATGGGATTGACAGACAAAGCGCATGTAAAAATAAAACCAATAGACATTTTCCTACTTGCAATAAAGCAAAGGTTTAGCTGCAACTGAACTATGATAGCGTGTTTTGGTTGCCCCACAGAAATCTGTGGGAGCCACTGAGACTCCACTGAGTCTCCCCCGATCTCCACCCCATTTTGAGAACCAAAAACTGGCACGTATAATATACATGACTATCAAAATGTCATGTTAAGAGGAAAAAATTGGGAGAGAATGTATACCGCAGGAACCAGGGGTGTGTGTGAGAGACCTTATTTTCCCATATGGGTCTTGCTGGCGGGGGTGAGGCCTGCTCGTAACATGACTGCGAGATAGGCTTACTCCCAACTGCAACTTCATCCTAGTACTGTTTTCATCCCCCCCACCCCCGCCTGTGAGTAAATGACTGTCATCCACCCCCCCACCCCCCGTGGCAAGATCTTAGACTGCAGGCAAGAATTTGAGAAATCTGATGCTCTAACCCAGGCACCCCCAAACTTCGGCCCTCCAGATGTTTTGGACTACAATTCCCATCATCCCTGACCACTGGTCCTGTTAGCTAGGGATCATGGGTGTTGTAGGCCAAAACATCTGGAGGGCCAAAGTTTGGGGGTGTCTGCTCTAACCACATTTGTCCATACAGTGGTACCTCGACTTACGAATGACTCGACAACTGAATTTTTCGACTTACGAATGGGGGTAATGGCTGCGTGCTTACGAATGTCTCGTCATCCGGGGAAAAACCGTGGCGGTTTTAGATAGGGATTTTTTGACTTACGAATTTTTAGATAGGGTTACTTCGACTTACAAATTTTTCCGTTTCCAATGCATTCCTATGGGAAATCGCGTTTCCAATGGCGTTTTTCAACTTACGAATTTTTCGACTTACGAAGGTGCCTTCGGAATGGATTAAATTTGTAAGTCGAGGCACCACTGTACATTCACCACACAAAGATCAGGAGTAGAATATTTGTGGCAACTGTCTAATATAAAAAAAATGACCAGCATAACTGGGAATTGTTAGCTTGTAAAGCAATCTATAGCACCCTAAGAGTATTTTAAAACAAAATCCCATTTCAATATGTTAACAGTTTGCAATTTATATTTTCCAGTCATAGACTTGCCAGAATAGCTCTTCAAAACCTGAATTGTTGTCCATATTATTGCTGAGGAAACTAGTGCCAGCAGAGGACTATCATCCAACCAATTCTCCAAGCAACCCACATAATACCTGGAGTATTTTATTCTATTGCCTTCAAGGGATCAAATCTCCAAACTCCATCTAAATTGCCTTTGCTCTTAGATTCTGCTGGACTACTTTAGGCATCCCATCCAAATTACATTCCACTAAAGGGTCCCACTGACTGACATTGCATTAACTTCCAATGTCCTTGCTAGGATCATAGTTTGAGGCAGACAAAAAGTGTATGCAGAAGTTTTAAAAAAACAGTGGCACAATCACATAAAAATACAGCAAAATTGAAACATTCTATTTTGGCAAGGAAAGATCACTACTTCTCGCAGGACACTATACTATATGACACCTCTACATAATTGTTTTGGGTGGCGGTATCAGGGCCCAAGAGTAATTTAATGCTGGGGGCGTGCTACTGTGCCCTTGATCAAAATTCTCAAGAGATCTTGAGGAGAAGAATAAAACCAAGGAAGCCTCTACAATAGGAAATATTGTACTGGGTAACTTCAAGTACCTTCACACAAACCAGCTACATATGTGCTGGTCTGGACAAAGACGTAAAAGGTCAATATACCATTTAGGACTATGTCCTAGAACAGTTGGTCATCAAACCGACCAGAGATCCAGCAAACCTGGATCTAATCTTGAGGAGCACAAGGAACCTGAGTTGAGATGTAAGTACTGTCAAGCCTATTGGGAAAAGTGACCATAGTGCTAATAAACTAAACATACATTTAAATGGTCAATTGCCAAGAAAACTGCCCTGACTCTCACTGGATGAAGAACTCAAACTTGGACTTTGGTTTATGCCCAAATCTTTAATGCTGAAATCAGTATTGTTGTGTTTTTGTTTATGTATCCTGTGCTTTTATCTTGCCTTTTTATGCTGTGTGAACTGCCCTGAGATCTTCGGATGAAGGGTGATATACAAATTTTAATAATCACAATCATAGGCAAGGCAAGGGTTAAAGGCCACAGAAGGTGAATGGTAGTGCTTAATGCAAGCTAAGACATTAATCCAGCAAGCTACATGCCCCAACTTTCCTTTGATGAGCAAGGTGAGCACAACCTTCAGCATGGCAAATGGCAAGATTTCCAAGACTGGGCAAGCAATCAGGTTGTTGCTGTTGTTGGTTAAAATAATAGAATTGTAAATTGGAAGGAACCCTGAGGGTCATCAACTAAAGCATCCATGACAGATGGCCATCCAACCTCTGCTTAAAAACCTCCAATGAAGGAGAGTCCACAATGGCCCGACAGAGTCTGCTCCACTCTCTAACACAGGGGTCAGCAAACTTTTTCAGCCGTGGGCTGGTCCACTGTCCCTCAGACCTTGTGGGGGACCAGACTATGGTGTTTTTTTTTTTTTGGTGGGCGGAATGAACAAATTCCTATGCCCCACAAATAACCTAGAGATGCATTTTAAATAAAAGCACACATTCTAGTCATGGAAAAACACCAGGCAGGCCCCACAAATAACCCAGAGATGCATTTTAAATAAAAGGACACATTTTACTCATGTAAAAACATGCTGATTCCCGGGCCGTCCGTGGACTGGATTTAGAAGGTGATTGGGCCGGATCTGGGCCCCGGACCTTGGTTTGCCAACCCCATGGTCTAACAGCTCTTACTGTCAGAAAGTTCTTCCTGATGTTTAATTGGAATCTTGGAATTCCAATTCAATTTCTTGGAAATTGAATCAATTCGTTTGAGTCCTACCCTCCAGAGCAGGAGAAAACAAGCTTGCTCCCTCTTCCATATGTCAGCCCTTTAGATATTTGAAGGTGTCTATTGTATCTCCTCTCAGTCTCCAGTTTTCCTAGCTTCTTGTATCTTTATTTTAGATCTTGTGATTTATGTGGAAATTCTTCAGTTTGGTTGTGTATTTCTTCATGTTTTATTTCTTGTTTATGACTACTTTTATTATGTTACAGTTATGTATTTTTTCATGTTGTAAGCTGCCTTGAGCATGGTTTGAATGGTTTCTTATCCATTAAACCTATAAAAAGGACAAATTCTTACCCCACCAATATACTTAAGTGTGTCTTATAACCAAGCCCTCCTTTTCACATTAGACTAGTAACATGGGAGCTGCTGCAGCCGAACTCTCTTCCATGCTGCATACAAAGCAGGACCCTCTGACACCTCGGTTTTTACTGTTAATATGTTATTTGATTCCCTTTTGATCCTTACAGTATATTGGAGAGAAATACCTAGCATGAGAGCAAGTGAAACCAACTCACCGCATTCAGGATTCAATTTACACCATTTAACTACTGAATTAAATTTAGACAGGGACTAACCATTTCTTGAAATCTGCAGAATCATATTTGTACTCCTAATTAAGAATGCTACCAAGTTTAAGCCTAAAGTTCTTGGTGTTGGGTTTTGGGGGTTTTGGGAGTGACTTAGCAACATTTGTTTTGTGGTCCACCTGATTCTATACATCACTGGGATCCTAAGCATGCAACTCAAGTCCAACTCAAGGGCTTGTTGCTAAGTAGACAAGGCACAGGACTGCCCCCTAAAGGGCAGGGATACTATTGTGCCCACAAACCTGAAAATAATGCGCTTTCAGCAGCTACGTACAGGCTGAGGCTATACCAGCACAGGCCCTTTGCACTGCACTGCCACTAGCTCCTGGATTGTTATGGGCTCAGAAGGCTTCATCCCTAGATGCAGTCTAGACTGCAGCCTGACTAAAGGCTTCTAACACTTGGCAATCACTGCTGATACCCAACAGATTCTTGAGCAGCTTTCTGCTCTTTGACTCCCAACCAGCATGGCCAACTGTCAGGGATGAGGGAGCTGTAATTAGCAACATCTGGAAAAGCAGCAAAATGGGGAGGGCTGGTTTAGGAAGGTAACTGATTTCAGTCCGCCTGCTTCTGCTCAATTCTGGAAATGTGTTCCAATTTTGCTGGACTTGTCCCAGAGAACAAATTGCTTTTGCCCATTAAGCTTTTGAAATACACACACCAAAGTATAAATACATTTGTTTCTGACAATAAAATAATCAGGTTCAGAACTAAGGAAGGACAGGAAAAGGTGTTAGAGGGTACTAGGAACTGTGCTCCAAATACAGCATATTAGGAGTGTATGACAAGAAGCATGGTCCGTGATACTATGAAGCAGACAGGTTGCTGGATGACCAACTATACCCCCCCCCAAAAAAACAGCTGTCTGATACATCCCCATCCAGAGTACAAGAGCGGACCACTTCCAGTGGATCAGAGCAACTTTTAATTGTGAGCATAAAAGCCAAAGTACAATTGTTTCTTTAGTTAGATCCAGACTGCAACCAACTTACTTTTCAAGGTGAACACCAACGAGGGGAGAACACAGGTTTCCAGTAGGCTTTGCTAGACCCAGGGACACAATGGTCTCGAGTAGCCGATTCACCACTTCAATGTCATGACGCAGGGCAGCAGCATTAATAATGTGGAAAAAGGATGTGGCTGATATATATTGAATAGGGACATCCTTCTCTTTCATCTCCTTTAAAATGTTAATAGCATCTACAATGAACCACCACAAAAGACCCTTAGGTAATTTCATGTACAGAGAAAACAAACTGCTATTAAAACAGCATTTCAAAAAACCAGCAGGAATGTAAATTCTGGTGTATAATGCCAATTTCAAGTTAATTACTACTTGCATTTCTAAACGAGACTACAATTATGAATCCACAATAGCATGGTTTTATCATTTTGCTGCAACTTTGACTACAAATTACAGATAGGAACTGTGTGCCCACTCTGCACTACGTAACCCTGTAGAGTCTGCCCTATAGCAACAAGATCCTACTAAATGGATGCTTTTATCGTTCAGTGCTAACATCTGCTAAATCACACCATTGTTTCTTCAGCAGATGGCTTGTCACGAGGCCAGATAATAAAGATGTGTTTACACTGTATATACAGCCAGACTAATGGTCTGATACCGATAGGGCCTGTTTGCTGTGTCGATACTAATTAGCCAAGGAGAGCCAATGAAAGCTTTCTAAGAGAGTGCATGTTAAAACATTAGGTTCATTAAGCTTCATTAAGAAGGCAGAAACAAACATTTTGGTATATGGAATAAGTGCATTTTTTGTAATGTTCTTAATTATTGCACAGGCAAAATGTTTTGACCATTTTACATAAAAGCAGGGCTCATCTTTTGAAAGTGCCTGCTGCATGCAGCACGCTGTGTGCTTCAGAAAATCAACACAATGCCACCTTTTAATTGCACAGGTAGCCACAATCTGGTTTTATCATGTTTTGGGGTGAAATCTCACTCTAACAAACAATCCAAATCTATTATGAACACCCTTTCAATTAAAGGATTTGGAAATAAATTTTCTGTTTAATAGAACAAATGCCAATTATAGTTGGTTAGTCAGAAACAGACTGTTATTTCCACCCTCTAATTAATGGCGGTGATAACCTAGTGTATAAACTTCATCGATTACTAAATACATACCGTTTACACCCAAATGCATTAAATACATTTACAATTAAAGATCTGATTAATTTAACAATATTCTTCAGCTGTTGGTTATAAAATGTTACATTAATAATATATAAAAGACAAATTTAAGATCTTAATATTATAATACATTTATTAAAAAGTTAGAGGGTGGCTCTCCCCCCCCCCCCCGAAGTGCTTAGACCCTTTACAAGGAGGTTATGTTTATAGGCTTTATGCTAAGACTTCAGACCTTCTTAAGCAAAAACAAAGCCATTAGTCTAGGCACATATGCAATTTGTGCCATAAGTCATGATCTTCAAACTCAATCCAAACAGCAATGCTAATAAAAACTAGCTGCAGAAATGCAAAAAGCACTGAGCTGTGCAAATGTAAATGACAAGCTTGCCAATCCATTAAAACTAATGGCCTGCACTGTCCAAGTATCTCTGGTTGAATTCACATGCAAATTTGTATGCAAAATGTTCAAGCACTTTGCAGGACATGATATACCATTAATATCAACTCATATTTTTATTCCGGTTGCAAGATACCTTCATTATATAGCAAAAATATACACTGTAAGAAAGAGCACTTACCTTCTACTCTGCCACATTTGCACAAAACTTTCACCAAGGCTAAGCACTTGCCCGCATCAAGAGCAACAGATGAATCTTTACGAGAGCTGGGGTATATAAAAAGAACTGCATCAACTCAATTTGTGCCAGAATATAATAATCTCACAGCGCAATCATGTAGATGTTTACTTAGAAATCAACCCCACTGAGTGCAATGGGGCTTAAAGGTAAAGGTACCCCTGACCGTTAGGTCCAGTCGCGAACAACTCTGGGGTTGCGGCGCTCATCTCTCTCTATAGGCCGAGGGAGCAGGCGTTTGTCCTCAGACAGCTTCCGGGTCATGTGGCCAGCATGACAAAGCTGCTTCTGGCGAACCAGAGCAGCACACGGAAACACCGTTTACCTTCCCACTGGAGCGGTACCTATTTATCTACTTGCACTTGACATGCTTTTGAACTGCTAGGTTGGCAGGAGCTGGGACCGAACAACAGGAGCTCACCCCGTCGCAGGGATTCCAACCACCGACCTTCTGATCGGCAGGCCCTAGGCTCTGTGGTTTAGACCACAGTGCCACCCACATCCCTGCAATGGGGCTTACTCCTGGCTAATTCAGTGTGCGATTAGGAAGTAAATTTATTTCTGGTATATCACGGAGGCATCGGCGCTATGAAAGGATGCGCTGCTTCTTGAAGACATTGGGTTGGAACCACAGTTACATGAGTGGAAGGCCTAGAATGTGGTGTGGGAGCCTGCAATGGGAAGAGGGTATCTGCGAAAATCAGGAGTTGCCCTTTCATGAGCAGAGCTCCAAAAACATCCAAAGACTTATTTATTCTCTCATTTATTCATTTAAAATGTTTTGCAGGATTTCCGGGTCTCAATCAAATAGGTAAACAAAAATATGAAGAAAGTAAATCTTGGGTGTGTTACCATCAACAAAAAAATAATAGGTTCGATTCAGATTAAGCAACTCTTTATTTTATTATATATATAAATTTTCATAAACTTTCATCTCATAAGAAAAATAATAATGGTGGTGTACAAAATATAATAACAAGGTAAATCCCATTGATGAAAATGGAAATTAAGGGTACACCATTTAGGCTATAATCCTATGGCCATGTACCCAGAAGTAAGCCTGAAAGGACTGATTGTCCAAATCTAAACCAATGTCAACCAGTCTTGAAATTTATCCCAAGGCTACCATTTAATACTGATTTTATCACCACCACCACCACCACCACCACCACCATAATCTAACAGACCACAACTTCCTCAGTTCACAAGGAATTATGGAAAGGGACCGTTGCTCTTATCTGAAAGATATTTCTACGTGGTGTTACAATGGATTCAACTGGGTTTGGCTTCCTCTACTGCTCAATCAGTAGGACCAGCCGAACCCAACTGAGTCCATTATACCACCATGGGAGAAACTATGTTTTTCCAAAGCAAATTACTTATTGGAATCAACTTGCTTTTGGCATAATGCAACATACCTATTAAACTACTCTGCACATCTTATAACTCATCGCCGTAGTCATAATTATGGTAAAAAAGGATGAAGGGCTGCTTCTGTAGCAGCAGGTGTCTTTTTATAATAAACTACGTACGATAGCACATTTTCAAGGGCTGCCAAATAGATCATCTTAAATAAATTGAAGGGCCAGTTCCTTCTTGGCAGATCTGGACTGATTCTTGCAGGTGAATCCATAAGAGAACACTGGACCTGTATAGACTGTCTAAGCCATTCATTTGTAGATAATCCGGTGAGCTGAACATAGCCTGAGCAAATGTACTCCGCAGGATCATCTATGAGCATATTGAATTAATAGAAGATCCCTTCTCTTGAAACATGGCCCAGGATTTGTTCAAGAACACAGAGCTATCTAGGAAACACCTGACTTATGCAACTTGGTAATATAAGGAAGTTGTTTCACAGCAGCTAAAAAGTCTTATTTGCACCTGAGGCCTTTCTTCAGATGAGATAGAGTTAACAAATATAGTTACAGAATTACACACACACTCTCTCTCACACACAAATATATCTATATATATCTACAGTATATACATCTATGGTATATATCTATATATATCACCTCTACTCATGTGCAACGTAAGCAGGGTTTTGGAACCTGTTTAAAAATGGGTTTTCAATTAAAGTTTAGGAATGTAAGTTCATTTTAGCAACAGGAGAACACACTGAACCTGCAGAACCTGCACGTATATGTGTGAAACAGAAATATACAGAGAGAGAGAGAGAGAGAGAGAGAGAGAGAGAGAGAGAGAGAGAGAGAGAGAGAGAGATTCACACATGACCGGGCATTGGGAAAATGACTGACTATCCTGCAGCTCACTGTCAGTTGCGAAACTCTCATCAACACTGGTCCAACATCATGCCAAAAGACCAGAAAGAAGCTCCTAAATATGCGAGTGTGTGTGTCTGTTCTCAAATTTACCTTAACATTAAAATTAAAGAAATAAAACTAAGAGACAAGAGGAGGAAAAAATGGGGATCTGCAAAGTACTTTGCTAACAAACCACGCATTACAGGTATTGGCTGGGAGCTAATTTTCACAACCAAGATATTATCTCTGGAAACAGAGACTTGAAAAGGAAATGTTTGCAGATAGGTATTAGAAGCATAATGTCACTTACAAGCGCTGTAACCCGCTATACTGCAGCTACATTACCCAGCTCAGAAACCAAATCTGAATGCCAAGGTAGCTGCTAAGAGCTTATCATAAATTGATTTATTAAAATACAACATAGAGCACCACTAATAAACATGTGATTATATAATCATGACAACTTGTTACAACCAATCTCGAATTTCAGCAAAATATTTTTATCAGGGGAAAAGCTAATTAAAAATGTATGAGGGTTGGAGTTTTTTTTTTTTTAATATTCAACCTACTTAATTCAATAAGGTCTGTGCATCAGCATAAATCTCTTTGACATCTTTCAGGGCCGGTGTACTTACAGTTCTTCTTTAAGGTTCATTGCCTCCTCTGCATTATCATGTCGACAGCACAAATGTATTAAGGCTGCATAGCCACCAACAGACATGTCCACTTCGTATTTGGCTTTCACTTCAAGGGCTTTCTGCATATTCTAGGAGGAGCATTAAGGAAAAGATATGAACTAAAAGAGAAAAGTCCACATGACATTTTGCATTCCAGGGCTTTGCTGCGAAACCACATTTGTCTATGTATGCATAGCCTGCGTGCTGATTGTTAAAAGTTCACGTGCTTTACATCTGCAAAAATTACAGTTATTTTAGCAAGTGACCTGAACTTGTCCAATCGAAACCTTTTGTTTGAGGAGCGGTTTATATGCTTTAGTGGACATCTCAGGTAGGCACATAATTACTATTGTGATTTCTTGCTTGAATATATGTTAGCATTCGTATTCGGTTGGAAGTTTTATTTTAACCGTGGGCAAAAGCAGGAACAAAGTGTCCAACTTTTAAAACCAAATAAGCATTCCCATATCCTTTTTTAAGGCAGCTGCTTGGCTACATCTTGAACATATGCTTATGAACAGAGGTCATGTCAAAAGCTTCCCCTGTCACTCTTCTTATATCGAGTAACAAAATGAAGCGAAACCTCTTCATGGCCTAAATTTCTGCCATTATAGAATACAAGCTATAAGGTTAACCATATTCCAGTTTGCTGTATAATAATGGGCATTATGGCACAGGCACACAAACAAGAAATTGGACCAGAGTCTTGGAATACACAGCAAATTGCAGACCTACACAAAATATGAACTATAGCTGGATGCCTGCTGATGAAGGCAAGAGCCTCTTTATCTCAGAAAGCTTTTCTCCAGCAGGAAAATGGAATTTCAATCCCCGCATTAACCACCTTGTAATATTTGACTTGCAAATGACTATTGCATGTATCAGTTGCTTGACAATCTAGATGCAAGAGACCAGAGCCATGGCTTGAAAGGACATTTGGCATGTATGATAAACCTATCACAGCTGTTACCATCATTCACTTTGCAGATTACCATTAAAAGACCAGAGTAATCCCAAAACATGCCATTCAAGAGGTAACTGAAATGAGTTGACTTTTTGGGGGGCTTTAATTGCTTTTTTGTACTTTGATATGATTTACAAGGGCCAAAACCAGAACCCTCGAAACATTATTCTCCCTTGCACTAAACCCCCACCTGAAATGAAGCCTAAGTACATGCAATTACATTCGCAACCCTTCATCTCTGGTTATCTTCACTTGCCTCTCTCTGTCTCCCTCCCACTTTACATCCCCCTGCCTTCACTTAAGATTTCAAACTCCTTGGAGCCGGGATTTGTCTTTTACTTAGTAAACATTTCCAGAGGGGTGGGCATCTTAGCAGGAAAGGGTCTTACAACACCTTAAAGACAAACCAATGTCAGAAATTGAGGAGGTGGGAGAGAGAGGGCATTCTCTGCAGCAGCTCCTAGGTTGTGGCATTTTCCGACCTTAAGACACCTGAGATATGTGTTTTCAGGACCACCGCCCCTAATTTTGTGACTGCAATTTGTATTAACTGTTCGTAATGTTAAATTTAAAACTGCTGAATCCCTACCCTGGGGAATACTGGTGAAAGGCGGGTAATCATTTTAGTAAATAACATTACCCTCCTCAATAACAACATGTCTTAAGCTTTTGTGGGCGAGATCCACCTTCATCAGATGCATGTCATGAAGTGGGCTCTTGTCTATGAAAGCATATGTCTCAAACGTTAAGATGTCACAAGGCTCCTCCTTGTTCTTTCACTTAGATTACTCTGTATACTACTACTACTACTACTACTACTACTACTACTACCACCACCATTCTGGTTCACTGCCACGTACATTGATGGGTGTTCTATAGATAAGAGTCACTGTCACTGAATGCTGCAAATTAAACACACAACTATTTCAAAAGTTACCTCTTCTGCACACAAAGCAAATATAAGCTGCTTCAAAACATCTCCAATAGGCTGGTTCTCAGCTTTTAGTTGTTTCAGTTTCTCCTCCAATTCAGACACTCGAAGTGCAGGGAACTATGGCAAGAGAATAAGATGTTTACTAAACAAAACATCCCTGAAAACCACTTGAATTAAGAGAGAAAACATTCAGACATGTGCCAGCAAGAACATAAATTCTCTGCAACTGTTCAAGTCATAGCAAAAATGCATGACAGTTCCTTTATATTTTCAGTTTGCATACACTATAGAGGAGGACAACTTAACACCAAATTTGCTGTGGTGCGTCTTCCCTCACTCAGCACGAGCATGTGCAATTGCTTTGAGCTTTAAGTGCTTTTACCACAGAACCATTAAGGCAAATAAAAAAATTCCTTCAGTAGCACCTTAAAGACCAACTAAGTTTTTATTTTGGTATGAGCTTTCGTGTGCATGCACACTTCTTCAGATACCTGAAGAAGTTATCTTCTTCAGTTATCTGAAGAAGTGTGCATGCACACGAAAGCTCATACCAAAATAAAAACTTAGTTGGTCTTTAAGGTGCTACTGAAGGAATTTTTTTATTTTTACTTCGATCCAGACCAACACGGCTACCTACCTGTAACCAGAATTAAGGCAAATGTTTGTGATTATTCCTAGGGCATGCATTGCCCAGAACCTAAAAAAAAAGGGGGGGGTTCACCATCGAGTGCAGATGCCACATCCATTTGCCCCACCCTGGTGTACAGGATTTCACATGCACTTTTGATGCAAGTGAGGCCAGGCAGGGTTTTTTGCAACTTGCCCTTCCCTTTCCAAAATGGCAAAAATATAGGCTCGTAACCGTCCATGAGTTCCTCTCTTTTCTATATGGGGAAACTGAGTCACAGCAGCTGTCTCAGGTGTTCGAGCCAGTTTCTGGGAAGGCCAAATATGCAGACGACATATCCAAACTAACAGACACATTATGCTTCTACTGTTATTAACACTGAAGCTAATTCCACGAAAAGACTGAAATGTCAGCTTCACAAGAGAACAGAATACCTTGGAAGCAAAGTATCCTTTTTGTATACATAAATTATTTGATTACTAACAAATAAACCTAGATAGCCAGCCTACTTACTTTTGATATTTCTCCAGGCAACAATGTGTCTCTATCAGTCAACATAACTACATCCTAAAAGATAATATATATAGTGTAAGAAAATGTATGAAATATATGACAAATAGAACTGAACAAGATCCCATTTCAGCAATATCATGAAGCATGCTGTTAAGCCATAGAAAAGAGTCTCTCTGTCCCTATTTATCCTCATAGTTAGAGCTTTAAAATTGTCTGTCCAAAACACAAATGCTTCCAAATTAAATAAAAAGGAGATCAATATGCTATTTTAAAAATCAGAAACAGTTCCTTTTAAATGTTGTTTCTCTCTAAACAGATCCATGGGGAGTACAGACACATGTTTTATATTGAAAGACAACATTTAATTTACCACTACAGACCTTAATTAATTCAGGAACGTGGCGGCTGTCCAGTAGGTTGCGAATACCTCTAAAGATGTTGGGAGGGATTACTATATTCTGTACCAAGAGGTGGAGAAAATTACATGAGTTTTAAAAACACAACCAAACTGAGATAATTTCTGTTAGACAAATTTCAGACATAATTTAAGTCTCCAGCACTCGCATGTCATTGAGAAGTGGTCTGGTTGTACTTAAAAGCTGCAATTTCAAATCTAATAGATACATGTCAGGCAGGACAGGCATTATGTAGCAAAAAATGAAATGGTACCATCTTCTTCAGCTGATGGAAGTATTGTCTCAACCGCTCCTCCTTGGCCTGTACCTCTGAGTCACTCATGCTGTCAATCAAGCTATAAAGAAAATAGCCAACAGCTTCTGCAGGGGGGAGGAACACAAGAGAAAGCATTCCACTAAAATTACTGACACTGTCATGTTATCAAGATTAATTTATAAGAAATCATTTTGGTGTGAGATGTCACCCTGATGAGAGGCTCCAAAATGGCAACAATGATCACTGAGGCATAGAGATTATGTGGTTTGGGAGCACATATCTAACTGGTGAGTGAAAGGAATATTAATTATTTTCAAACCCGGTGACAGCTTTTCAGTACAGAATCTATCTTCAATCTATTTTTTCTCACTGCTGTGTGACAGAAGCAGTACTGCCCAAGGCCTCTCCCCCACTTTCCTGCCCACTACCCCAAAATAGTTGCCATAAATATTTTGTCATTTATTCAAAAGGAAATAAAGAGCTTCCTAAAGCATCGCATACACAGCACTGTATATTTCACATTATTTACCACGCTTTCTGCAGCCTAGCAAGCGAACGTGAATACAATAAGGAGTATTAAATGATTTTTAACAACCAGATCGAATAATCCTGTGGAGAGCTGCTTATTAGCCAATGAAAATCAAGATTAACAAAAGATGCTACATAGTGAACAGCACTAATTTTCTTTGGCACTCAAGCATAAAATGTATAGGAGCATCAGGAAGAACTAATGAGCTTTTGATAAGACATCTACTAGTGACATGTACTGCATTCTTTTATTATTATTTATTAAGAGTGTTCAGCAGGTCTTAAGTCACTTTATTCAAGATACTAAGTGGCATTTTGCTTTTTGATATGACAGAAAGCAATTAAAATGCTATTTTAATAGTTTTATGTTTTGTTTCGTTTTAATAGCTTTCTGCAACACTTGGTTGTAGTTGTAAAACATTTATTTAAGGGATCTGATTATGTTATCAGTGTTGCAAACCTTATTTAACACATGTGCACTCTATGAATGGAGAACATTTTAATTAAAGAAAGAAAAGGGGGGGAAACCCCCCCCCCAATCTCATGGATTCCATAAAATATACTGTGATCATCTGGATAAAGATTTTACCCAACATGTTTTCCAAATTTCACTTTCAAAAAGAAGTAATCAGTGTTTATGGTTGTAATCCCTCAAGCCCATCATTACACAGAAGAACGGATTTGTGGATAAGTTACAATCATAGAAATTGAAACTCTACCAGTTGGTCCCGGAGGCGTCTGGCAATAACGTCCATCCTTGTACAAGAGTTCTGTTATCTGGTAAGACAGAATAATCGTACATTGCAGCCGAGAAGAAGAAGCAAGGGCAAATAGTATCTGAAATTGAATTCTACAAATAATAAAGCATCTCTCCACTAAGCTATTATTCTATGCCACATCATAGCAATTCGCTCTTTAAAAAGGAAGACTTTTTGTGTGTGTAAATATGGTATTTAAAATCAACACCAACAGCATGTATGCTGCACACCAAAATGTATATTGGAAGTTGGGGGGGGGGGCGGAGAGAGAAAGAAAGGAAGTCTTTCAATGATTCTGTTCCTAGTGTCTTAAGCCACAATAGAAAGTATTGCTTAAAGCAATCATTAAACACGGTCACTTTCAGGTGTTAAAATTAAGAGTCTTTATAGTTTCTCAACAGTTTTTACATATTTGTAAATAATAATAAAAATCCACATTTTTAATTAGTACATAACGCCGACACCAGCAAAGTGGCCCACTTCTTTAAACAAGGCAAAAAATATATCTTACGGGTTATAGCCAGTTAAGTTTTACTTAGAGTAAGCCCACTGAAATTAAGGGATCTAAGTTGGCCATGGCCATTCATTCAACTGGGTCTACTCTGAGTAGGACCAACACTCGATACAACCCTAAGTCTGCAATCTTAAACACATTTACAGGGAAGTAAGCCTAGTTGAAAACAGTAAAACTGACCTCCAAGTAAACAGGAATAGGACTGCATGGCACACTTGGAATGCAAAACTGAAGATGTTTACTACATCCAGACTTTGATCTGATTTTCCTATGGCTAACTTATTTGACAGTTTGGCATGTGAAGCAACAGAATGAATTGTGTTTCTTCCCCAATATTAATTAGCTCCTAAAACACCTCCCACACTCTCCTGAAGGGTCCCCACGCGCCCACAGGAGCAGATTTTAGAGGCACAGGGGGGACAGAGGTTAAATTAGTAAAAAGCCCCCCCCCATGGAAATCTCCTAAATAAAAGCCTTCTGCCAGCACAAAGGGCACCAGAGAGCACAACATTCTTTCTGTAGCTCTGACCCACTTCTGAGTTTAGTATAAACTTTGCCTCAGCAAACACCACATCTGGAGCTGTACTAGCAGCCTGATTTGCAAAACTTCATACAGGCAAGAAAACTCCGGTGGTATTTCCTATTTAAACAGGAAGGTGTAGATTGTCAAGATGCAGAAGACAGAAAGAAAAGGCTCTTTTGAAAAATAAGCCCTACTTCTACATCCAAGAGGAATAAATAGAAGAAAAACAACTAAGCTATGCTGTGCCCCATGTAGTGTTTTGCTGAAACATGGATCCAAAAACTCATTTTAGAGCAATCTTCCTATCACTTCATTATCTTTCAGGGAACTTGCAGCCTTCTAGAAGCTGCTAGACCACAATTCCCAGTATCCCTGTCCACTGCCCATACTGGCTAGGCTTGATGGGAACCGTACTCCAGGAACATCAAGGAGCCACAGGTTCTCCAACAACTTTAAACAGGGTGTAGGAAAATGCTGTGCAAGAAGGAGCCTTGGTTATTTTGTAAATGACTTCCTCAATTGTTTGGTTCACTTCCATACTGCTTATTCTCTGAATTTTAAACTGGTGACATATAGAGATGTAAGGCGCTTTTGGTTTTCCCCTCGAGCCTAACAAATGGGTTCAGTCTTCTTCCCCACCCCAATCCTCATCTCTTTCGCACATAATTATTAAATTTGCAAGAAGTTACTTTGGCAGAGAGCCCAACTTTGAAACAACCCTGCAGTCCCTTACCACTGTCCAAGTTTCTGCCCAAGTTTTTTTTATCAACAAACTTCATCCAAAGCCAAGCATGTCTTAAATCCAATTAGATATGGGGAAGTGAAGGTGGCTGGGAGTTAAGCACGTGCCTAAATCTCCCCACTGAGTTAAATCAGAATTAGCTTAGGTTGAATCATGCCCTAAATTTAAAATGCACCGGACAAGATACAACACTCTCCAAATAAGTTACTGTCAAGACTGTGAGCATGCAACTTCCTGTTACTTATACTTCCGTAATATTCTGTACCCAAAACATTTCAAGCAGCTCTACTTTATTTCAGTTTCACCGTCTTACCTCGCTCCAGAGATCTACATCAAAGGACCTGTAGAGGGCAGCAGAGGATAATTAATCGAAGGCCAGAAATATTTGTTTAATTTAGCTATTTCTTTAAGAGAAAAAATTACAGCTAAGCACATGCAGATTTGTTTGGGTAAAAGGTATTAAAAATAAATTAATGATTTAACATTTTGTCACGTTTATTTTTGAAAAATGATTTGACGTTGTATATAAATTGCCACAGAAAAGGAGGGTTATGTTAGAATCCATTGTTTCAATGTGTTTCAACCAGTTTCTTGCTCGCATTTACATGGGGGAGCCTGGAAACAAAAATATCAATGTGAATGTAAATGTCCATTCAGCAGAAAATTAAGGTTCCTCAGACCTTCTGGTATCTACTTCAGATGATTTTTGAGAGGGTTAACCACAACAGTAATTTGCAGCTTGTACATGAATAGTTTGCTGGTGACATGAAAAACGTACTTTCCAACATGCTTAGTCCATTTCCTTAAAAGTACTGCTGAAAGCGCTTATTAATCTGCATGATTAATCTGTTAATGTGTGATTAACCATTCAACTCATTATCACACATTAAACGTAAATGCATTAATCAGTTTTCAACTGTCCCCACTGTTAAAGGTTCGGGGTTGTAACCTATCTGCATATCTAAATTCAGGCAGCATTTTCAAATTAAGTAAAGTCATACACTTGTATTATTTAATATCAACAATTACCTTCATACTCTCCAAAATACAGTAGTGAGCTACTGTAACATATATCTCCTCTCCAGACTGCCAGGTTGAAAGAGGATTGCATAATTTCATTTTTATCTGCTTTTATATATATAAAAAAATCTTGGCAGTTTTGTGAAATACCTGTCACAGTCTCTCATGAAACACAGTCCTTGAGAAGAGACAAGACCTCACCATATATGAGATGCTCCCTCACAAGCAGAAAAAGAGGTATGCAAGGATACTTAATTTTATTTGCTAAAGACTGCTGATTTTAAAACCTTAATTGTTTGGAATCCTAAACAAAAAATTCCAGCAGGACATACAAGTCCACAGAAACTGAATCTGAAAAATGAAGGAAGATGTTCCCAGTTTAAATAACCAGAACGACACTGCAATATTTACTGCGTAGTGTGAAATTGCTGGTCCACAGCTACAGATTAAAAACACTGCCCTGGATTAGGAACAGTGCACTGGAAGCAAATGCAGACGGATTCTAGCTGTTCTTGGAAATCGGTAGGTTAAAATCATGACTCTCTTTATCAGTGTAGGAACTGCCTTGTTGACCAAACAAATCTGAGTAGTTGAATGTTCTGTTTCCAACACTGATCAGCCAGACACCTGAAGTTCTCAAACAAGCCATAACAGGAAAAGTCCTGCCTCCACACCTCACTCTGCTGACAATATCCAGCCATCAATATCAAAACATAAAAATGTTGCATTGGTGTCAGATGGACTTCCCAAAAAGCATTTGGTTGGCCACTGTGTGAACATAATGCTTGACTAGATAGATCTTTGGTCTAGTTCAGCAGTACTATTCTTTTTATTCTTTATTTAATATTTTTATTTATTTTTAATTCCAGTTAACAAACATACCCAAACAACAGCAGGATTATTCTTAAATTCAGATGCTACTAGACCTGTTCTTCATGAATCTGCCCAACCCTTAGGTCCATCCAACCTAGTGGCCATCAGTGAGACTCAGCTATGACCAGGAACTTCCCAGTTCAACTCTGGTCTCTGCCATGTGGCCTTAGGCATACCCCCTGTCTTGCAACTTCAAGTTCCCCCATCTGCAATATGGGGATAATAATACTGACAGGGCTGTTGAAGGAAATACAACTATAGAGCACGCATGACACTCTTCTGGAAATGAACTCTACAAATTAATTGTGCTTTGTGCAGAGAAGCACTTTGTTTTTTGTCTACTGATGGGACATACATCCATATCTCACTCTCTAATTCCTAACTAAAAACTGATACTGAATTGAGTGTTGATATGGCTGTGGGTAAAACTAATCCAGCTTCTCCTTGATTAATTACAAACTGGCGGATTCACTGAAATGTGTACCCATCCTGGCTTAATCTGCCAGACCTTTCACCTTGCATTATTTATTGGTAATGGAGTAGAGTAAAGAAGTCTCTATGTCTATTCTAGGGTGGCATTCCTGTCCAAGATATGACAGGCACCCACAGTCTGCACAGCTGAAGACATTTTTGCTCCAGCAAGTTTTCCCAGCTGGATAAATGGGTTTTTAGCATGTGTGAATGCAGCAGACTCAGAGGGTGAGAGAGTCCCATGAATGAGCTCACCCTACATTGTCTTTAAATGCTTGGCGGGGGGCGGAGGGGCATGTTAGCTATAGAGAGACATCTTCAAAGCTTCTGTTGAGTTATAAGTCTTGCTCATGGGCCTTGGCCTCTTGACTTTTGCTTGTGCTGCTGAGCCTGTACTGCTATTAGCCTGAATAAACATATTTTCCTTACTTTCAAGAGGGCTCTTGCCCTCTGCTGTACATTGTAAAGGTCTTTTGGCTATACACAATAAATTGACTGATACTCAGTAATGAGAGAAGCTCCCAAAAACGCCACATACTTTCAAGTAAGAGTTGCTGCCGGTGTGTTTTGAGGTGGGGGCCTGACAACCGTGAACTGTCACCAACGTTTGCCTTTCAAAGGGTGAGTATGCTCACCAAACCATAATTATCTACACTCAACTATAGCTACACATAAAGCCTGAATTAATAGCAAACTGGTTAGCAAACCAAAATGGCAGATCATGGCTTATGCTAACCGTGGATTGAGTAATATTGAATTTGAAAAACGTAAGTTACAACCATCCTACCCAAAGTTCCCTTTCCTGGAGGGTTATGCTGCTTTACTTCATGAGAAACTGACCAGAAGCCTAGTACTTGCACTGTTTGCCTCTTCACCTCCCACCTCCTTGGAGGGTGAACGAAACAGGAGTTCAGTAGCAGAAAGGCCGTGTTGTTCTCCGGGAAACACATAAAGAGGCCAGGATGGAGGTTCTCTTTCAAGAAAAGCAAGCATATGGCCTGGGCACTGCACTGATGGTGGCCAATGAGCACTGGAATACACTCTGAACTGCCAGAGGTAAAGAGTTATGCAAGCATCCAAGGAAGCAGACACTTTCATATGTGCATGGCTAGCTGTACTTGTCACTTCTCCAATGTTTATCCCTCTGAGTTGTGACGTTCTGAATTTACAAAACATCTCTCAAAATCTTCCAAGATTATTCTTGGAATGGGGAGGTGTCTTGAAAAAGCCCTATGTCACTGAAACACGTACACAAGGTCTGAAATTTTAATGGACCTATTTTAAAAACCTAAAGCAGTCTATGGTTGCTGCGCTTATTTAACATTTTAAGGCATTGTTCAACAAAACAGCTGATTTCTCTCCATCAGAAAGGGGGTGTCAGGAAATATTGTGCTATGGTGGCTTTTCAGAATTTCTCCCTTTTTCTTCCTGTCCCATCCTAACTGCTTTATTCAATACAGATTCTGAACAGGATTGTTCATGCATGATGATCTGAAAACGTATATGACAGAGGGGGCGGGTATAACTTAAGCATTTTGATCTCAAGTAGAGGTAGGGCCTTTCAGATGTTGCCAAACTCCAACTTCCATCAGCTACAGCCTGTCCAGCAGTCTGGGATGATTCAAACTATAGTTCAACAATACCTCAAGGTCCACAGAAAGGCACAACTGGTCTGATATGGATCTTAAGTATTGGCCGAATACTTCACCAATCATAGTGAACACATTTTTAGGCCCTGAAAACAGATGGAATTACCATATAAAAGGTACCATAAGATCTAAATCTGCTAACTTTGGCCAGAGAAAGAAATTTCAGAAATGAACAAACCTAATAGCACAAAATGCATTTCTAATGCTATAGTAAATAATTGTCTCCCGTGATTTTCAAAAATCTCCTTTTACATACTGAACTAGCATGACGAGAAGATGATTTAGGGTGTTGTTGTTTAGCATGTGGAATAACTTGCGCTCTGATATTGTAACAGTCCAACAACACAGCCTGACGACACATGACTGTGAATCATGAAGCTGGGCTTTGTCTAAATAACATAACACCTACTATGAGCATGGATTAAGTAAAAACTGGACAACAACAACAATTTGTTTATACCCCGTCTTTTGCCTGATGGGACTCAAGGCAGCTTATATATAAAAATGAGAACCACTAAAAACACAGAAAAACAAATTAAAAAACAACTGAACATTGTCAGAAGTACAACTATGTACATAAAATAAATTAAAACCATACAAATAATTGCAATAAGCACAGCACGGCACCAGCCCTTTCTTTAATAGCAGTCAGTTCTCAAAGGTCTTCACCTACCAGTGGAAGGACCACAAGGAGAAAGCCAGTCTAGCTTTTCTAGGAAGAGAGGTCCAAAAATTGGGAGGAGCCATTGAGCAGGCCCTTCTGCACAAGTATTGTATGACAGGTGGTGTGGTAGTACAGTACACTGGCTATAAGAATGAGCCATAATGAGGAAGGCTGCAGGCCAGATTCAGTTTCTGGGTTCTATTAGCAGAAGCCAGTGCAATGACACCCACTAGGGCAATGGGGCATCCCCTCCTTTACTCCCTCAAATCCTCCCTGGAGGACCGGGAGAAACCCCTGAACAGCACGGAGGGGGAGACAAGAGATTATTAGCGCTATACTGAATTTTGCAATTTCATTGGGTACCCTTAGGCAAGCACAGCCTTAGTGCTTCATCTGAGATTGTCATACCCATTTACTTTCAGGGTTGATGCCATTATGGCAACAACTTGCACAAAACACTTTGAAAACTGAATGCACTATATAAATGATAACTATTACAATTACATAATCACGCATTAAGCTTTCGATTCACAGAACCAAAAATAATTATGCTATAGCCAGTGATTGCATAGGTTGAACGTTTCCCACCCATGTCACTCACAAGAGTGGGAAGTAATAATAATAATAATAATAATAATAATAATAATTTATTATTTATACCCCACCCATCAGGCTGGGTTTCCCCAGCCACTCTGGGCAGCTTCCAACAAAATATTAAAATACAATGGTCTGTTAAAATACAATGTAGGGTTCATTCTGGCTCTTTAAACCTTAAGAGAGATGATAGGCCTGCACTGGTTCTTACAGCCACAGATATCCTCCTATCCAGCTCCTAAATATACAGTACTTTCATTCCTCACCCCTTTTTTCTTAAAGCAACTGCCCAAAATACCATCCTGGGATTAAGGACCAAGGGCATCCAAGGTACAAAGGTGGCAGTGAAAGATTCATAAACTCTTACCGCCTGAATCCAAGGGTTAGACTGCCTCTGAATTGCACTTGATCCATGGGTGGCATATTTGGAGAAGACACTGCAGAATAAATGAAAATTCTTAGAATGTGTTGACCCTTGCTTCTCCGAAAAGCATTAAGCCTTCGGTATCAAAAGACATTTATTTAAAGAGAATCTGTTTAGTAAGATCATCTTGGCACATGAATGCATGATCTTCCAATAATTTCAAGTTTTAAATACAGAGAGGTCTTTCTTTGCTGGCTAGAAAGAGAAAGATATACAATACCCTGGAATTACAGTGCATTTTGGAGTTTTTTGTCAATTATTAGGGAATGCAGTTACTGCATGTTCATCTCCGTGCATACTAACTTAGAGCAACAGTCCCTGTTGAATCAGTCTCCACCAAGTGAAATACATTTATTTATCTCATACAATTTACACGTATTTAAAAAACCATCAAAGCGGTTTACAAAAGATAAAACAGAATCCACAACACTCATTAGCTCTCAGTAACGTATCTGGGAAGCTAAATTTCATAAGCCTAGGCTATGTGTGACAATGGAACAGAGACTGCTATGCAGCACTAGGGGTGGGGGGAGTTGGCTTAATTCAAGCCAGGAATGAAACACACAAGCTGGTATGTGTGGAGGGGAGGTGGGAGAGCAGACAGCTGACGGAGGAAGAACATGGACATTGAACGGCTCTAAAAATCAACAGCTAGGCAGAATTTCTAGTAGTTGAAACATCAGTGCCCATCTGTCTTTCAAATGCATGCACTCTGGCAGAACGCATTACTTCTTCCATGCTAGCTTCCAGACAAGCAGCGCAGGAGAATCCAAATTCAGTCCCTAGACCAGAGCTTTCCAAACTGTGCGTCGCGACATGTTAGTGTGTCGGCTGCAGCGTGTAGGTGTGTCGCATGAACACTCCCCGCACTCCTCCCGGGGCTGGAAAGGGGTTACTTTAACCTCCGGTTTGCTAGTAAAACTGAATCACCGTGTTGTGAAATGATGCAAGTCTAAAAAGTGTGTCACCAACATGAAAAGTTTGGAAAGCTCTGCCCTAGACCAACTGGGCCTTACACTAAAGAACTTCCCTGCTTCTTTGTTGTGATCCCTCATGATTTTTGTTATCTAAATGTAGAAATGAATAAATGAGAAAGCAATCTTATGTTTAACAAGTTTTTGTTTGTTTCAAAAACAACAACAACACGGTACAGCTCTGTATGCTCAACCGCTGTTGCTGCCGCTGACAGCCGGCAAAGCTGGTTTCCTTAGCGACAAACAAGTCTGGGGGGGGGGGGAATGAAAAACAGATGACAATGAAGTGGAATGGGGCAGTTGAGAAAGGGAGAACAGGCACCCTTGTGCACACTGTCTAATGCATCAAGATTCCTTCATAGTTTTCATCTTCTCAGTTTTGGGAATCTATGCATTATACAACTTTATAATAGACTCCAATTAAAATCCTGTTTATTTGTATATATTTTTTAAACAAAAATTATATATGGATGTTTTATGATGGCCTATATTTGTAATGCCTAATAAAGGTTTGGCGGAGTAAGAAGCATTATAGAAACCTGGAAGCTGAAATCAATAGCCCTTTTGTAGCAGTCCGCTTTATCAGGTTGCCTTCCCCTTAACCAGCTGCACCACAAAAGGAAGCTTTAATTTGATCTATTAACATGAAACCCTTTCTGGTAAGACTATCAGTATACAGCATGGGTAGCCAAACTAAGGCCCGGGGGCCGGCCCAATCGCCTTCTGGGAACCGGTGTGTTTTTACATGAGTAGAATGTGTCCTTTTATTTAAAATGCATCTCTGGGTTATTTGTGGGGCATAGGAATTTGTTCATTATTATTTTTCCAAAATACAGTCCTTCCCCCTCCCCCAGGTCTGAGGGACAGTGGATCGGGCTAAAAAGTTTGCTGACCCCCAATATATAGATTCAATAGTTTAATGTACAAAGCAGTATTTCACGAGTATTTCACAAGAGTTGTGACGCTACTAAAGTAAAGACAAGTATGCACTGATGACTCTTTGGATGTTGTAGCAGTTTAAACTGGAGTGGGGTGGAGGAAGAAAAACATTCATAAACACAGTTACAGGTAGGTAGCCGTGTTGGTCTGACATAGTCAGTCGAAACAAAAAATAAAAAAATCCTTCCAGTAGCACCTTAGAGACCAACTAAGTTTGTCATAGGTACGAAAGCTGATACCTATGACACAACCTAGTTGGTCTCTAAGGTGCTACTGGAAGGAATTTCTTTATGCATAAACACACATAGGGAAAGCAAAGGAGATAGACAGTGATCCCAAGATCATTACGCTCCACACTTCGAAGTTGTGCAGCGTATCAGAATCTCACTTATGAGCACTATTGTGAGCTTTGACGTCTCTGGTTACCTAGGAAAAGTGCCTAAAACCATCATTCTTTGTTCCCTCATCCCATCAATAGATAGCCACGTGAGGGAAGAGGTCAGATCACTGATTATTTGTTGGTGAGCATTGGTGGAGAAATTTGAACCACCTCACCTAGTCTGGCACCTGGCAATGCAAATTGTCTGCTCCAATGCTAATCAGAGCGCCTGATGAGCAGGGAGGGGGAAATAGCACACAAACACCCCCCCAGCTGATCAGCTGAGGAGAGGGCTGTGTGTCCACTCTGTCAGCAGCGGATGATGGGGTACCTGGCCTCTGGTTGTCCAGTCACTGCTGCATACCAAGATGGGGGGGAGGGGGGGAGCTGCAGGGGCACTGGCAGAGCCCATCCAGCACTCGTGCTGGCACCAAACACACTGCAGCCTTGCTCTTCCACTGCTCTGTACCAATACACAGCAACAATGCGAATGCCACTGCCACCCCCAGTCCGTCATCCGCTGCTACTGCACCTTATAGATGAGTGTTTGGGGGGGTGGGGGTGGCTACACCACTGCTTGCATGCAACCCCCGGGAGGTTGGCCAAGACTGAACACAACCCTCAGGCTAAAGAAGGTTGGAAACTGTTCTCTGCAAGATCAAAGTGGGAAACCACCCCATTGTCTCTTTCCCTGCAAATCCTGTCCTCACAAATCCTGTCTAAAGGGCACATTCAAGATATGAAGACGGTGTGAGCCTGTGACCCAAATTCAGGAATTATTTTGTTGTTGTTGTTGTTTAGTTGTTTATTCATGTCCGACTTTTCATAACCCCATGGACCAGAGCACGCCAGGCACTCCTGTCTTCCACTGCCTCCCGCAGTTTGGTCAGACTCATGTTGGTGGCTTCGAGAACACTGTCCAACCATCTCGACCTCTGTCATCCCCTTCTCCTTGCGCCCTCCATCTTTCCCAACATCAGGGTCTTTTCCAGGGAGTCTTCTTTTCTCATGAGTCTTCTCTTCTCATGAGCCTCAGCTTCACGACCTGTCCTTCCAGTGAGCACTCAGGGCTGATTTCCTTAAGAATTGATAGGTTTGATCTTCTTGCAGTCCATGGGACTCTCAAGCGTCTCCTCCAGCACCATAATTCAAAAGTATCAATTCTTTGACAATCAGCCTTCTTTATAATCCAGCTCTCACGTCCATACATCACTACTGGGAAAACCATAGCTTTAACTATACGGACCTTTGTTGGCAAGATGATGTCTCTGCTTTTTAAGATGCTGTCTAGGTTTGTCATTGCTTTTCTCCCAAGAAACAGGAGTCTTTTAATTTCGTGACTGCTGTCACCATCTGCAGTGATCATGGAACCCAAGAAAGTAAAATCTCTCACTGCCTCCATTTCTTCCCCTTCTATTTGCCAGGAGGTGAGTAGAAATGCCTCCATTTCTTCCCCTTCTATTTGCCAGGAATTAAGTAGTTATAACAACAAAACAATGGCCCAAACCCAGATAATGCAATCTGAGATTGTGGATTTCATAGAATAAAGTTAAATGTGATTTTATGGATTTATTTTGTGCTTGTTTTAATCATTAATTCTGTATTTATAAAGAGGCAAGGCACACTAGAACTCCAAGTCTAGGGAACTGGTGAAGTAAATTTTATTTATGCTATCAAGGAGACTTTTTTAAAAAAATTAAAAAGTACGTTTTTCATTCTTACATCTAGCTTCAACAGACAATGGCTGTACAAATAATAATCACAACATCAAGGATACTTACATAAAGCTAAAACATCCTCCAGTCTCCCACTGGCTGCTGTGTATCTGATTTCTGCTGCAGAGAATGATTTACTATCAATAGGAAAGTTCGCTTCCTATGGAAAGATCATAATACAGAGACGAAATGCAGGAACAACTGGTAGAGCACAGTGCTTAAGACCCCAGCATGAAATCCAAACTCTGGTATGAATTCAACAATCAGCCTTAGACAAACCCCATCCTCTTCTTAATGGAAGGTTGGCACTGGCCTTCCTAATAAAAAAGGTAAAGGGACCCTTTACTGGCCAGGGGAGCTGGCATTTGTCCGCAGACATTTTTTCTGGGTCATGTGGCCAGCACGACTAAGCCGCTTCTGGCGCAACAGAACACACAAGCCAGAGCAGTGCACGGAAACAGCGTTTACCTTCCCACTGGAGTGGTACCTATTTATCTACTTGCACTTTTTTTGGCTTGCTTTCAAACTGCTAGGTTGGAAGGAGCTGGGACTGAGCAACGGGAGGTCACCCTGTCACGGGGATTCGAACTGCCGACCTTCTGATCAGCAAGTCCAAGAAGGTTTAGACCACAGCACCACCTGCGTCTCTGGCCTTCCTAATAGAAGGTTGCAAGTATTTCTGAAATATCTATGTATTATGCTTGCACATCAGACTCTTCTCACTGTGTACCCTTAAATCTGTTCTAGGTTTCCCTCAACCTTCTGGAGCAGATCTGGAGAGGGCATGAGGTGCATACAGGCAGAGGAGAGGGAGTTCCACTGTACAAGCATAAATCCTGGTGCTGACAGAGTTAGTTGGATATTGTCTAAAATAATAAAATGTGTATTTAGTTGCAAGCCAATAACTTTTAGTTATTACAGCAACTATTTTATATGCATTAAGATTTAAAAATTAGAAATGTGATTTAAACGAATGGCTTAAAATTATACTGGTGTAAAAATGATTCCCTCCTGCACCATCCACTACACAAATAATTCTGGAAATTTCAACTCCAAAATAAGTCATTAATCATTCTTAATGCCTCAAAGCAGCTTTCTGGAAAAATATGGAAAATACATTAAAGATAAGGTATAAAAAGTTTATTTAGGAGGCATGTTTCTAGGGCTAGTACAGCATCAAGATCACCACAAAAATAAAATGAAACTTGGTAAGTTAACATCACTGGGATATGAAGTACGGTAATAAGCCAACTATTTAACTCACCTGCAGCAGACGGCGCGCAGAGCTGATATCATCAAAATTTGTCAAAACGTAGCTGGAATATGTTTCTATATCAGGCTCTACCTGCATTTCATGCATTGCTTTGAGGACTTCAATTGTACCTAAAGGGGGGAGGGGAAACAGATGCTGAACCAGATGTTGAATTTCAGCTACCTAGAAACTTTGGGCCATATTCAATGTGTCCATATGTGAACAGATCAGAGTTCTGCTTCTCCAGTGGAACCTCTTCACCTACAGTCCCTCACATGCCCCAACATCTGCCCCGGAGGATTGTGGGACTCTCCAGAGCAGATCTGGGGATAGTACAAGGGGTTGCAGAGGGAGAAGGTGTCCCTTTATGCAAGCAGAAGTGCTCATGCTGCATTAGATTCAACCCTAAAACTATAGATCTCCATGCAATGTCAGGAAAAATTAAAAGATTGGAAATGGCTTTATAGAAACAAGACTTTGTGATTGCTTTGTTCCAGTTGCTGCTCTGTCTCGTCCTCAGGAATCAGGTTCTGCTGTGAAATCAGCTACATTCATGTGTATCTTTACCATAAGCACATACAGTGAAGGGGGAAAGTATTTGATCCCCTGCTAAATTTGCCTGTTTGCCTTCTAACGAAGAAATAACCAGTTCATAATTTTAATGGTAAATTTCTGTGAGAGACAGAATAACAACAGGAAAACCCCCAGAAACCCAGAAGACAAAAGTCAGAGATTGATGTGCATTATAATGAGTGAAATACGTATTTGATCCCTTAACAACCAGCCAGATGTCAGGCTACCTGGTATCTTCACTGTATGTAAGGAGCTGAGATTAGAAGCACCTGCTGTAAGGGTATAAAAGGTATAAAAAGTTTATTTAGGAGGCATGTTTCTAGGGCTAGTACCTGTGATGCCAGCTCGTTACAGTACCTGTACAAAAGACACCTGTCGACAGAAGCAATCAATCCAGCAGATTCCAAAGTAGCCACCATGACCAAGACCAAAGAGCTGCCCAAGGATGTCAGGGACAAGATTGTAGACCTGCACAAGGCTGGACTGGGCTACAAGACTATTGCCAAGCAGCAAGACTATTGCCAATCTACCAACAGGTAGATCTACCGGTAGATCACTGGACGCCTGTGGTAAGAATCTTAACAACTTTGGCTCCCCTAAAAAACTTTGACCTGAACCCCCCCAAAAATGGGGTAGATAACCGCCAGTTTTTAACTCTGAGTAGATCGCAGTCTCTTGGGAGTTGGCCACCCCTGAATCCAAACCCTGCAGTACAAGAATCTTTCCCACAATATGCAGCTCAAACCCACAACCCTGAGATTAAGAGTCTCATGCTATACTGACTGAGCTACACAGGTGATCACAGGGTGTGTGTGTTTTGTCCACTATAAGGAGCTGGTGGCTTTCCTGAATGTGTATGTTTCTGATGAGAGAAGGTTTGGGTGGGAGTTGTCTGTGAGAGTGATAGAGGAATGCACTTGGGTAGAGAAAGGGAGTGGTGTGTGTGTGTGTGTGTGTGTGTGTGTGTGTGTGTGTCTGGGAAATGCTCCTGTTATTAGACACTCTTGCTGGAGGGAAGGGGATCACTATTGTGTGATCACCATGATTAGCTACAAATATGAATGCAGTGTGTGTAAGTTTGCTTGCGGATCGGTCCAGGATCAAGTCAGAAAATGGGAAACCATTGAAGATAAGAAGGATCACACGCAGCCTGCCTGCCAGGAGTGGAGATTTAAAATCCCAAAACTTCCTTGAACCTTGTTGATTGCAGGGCATGTGAGTCACACAGCTCCAGACTGTTATCTGCCAGAGTCTTGGGGATTCAAAGTGGATTGCTTCATACAAGCACACACTAGGGCAGTTTTAAGTTTTAAAATCTGGGACTTGTCTAGAGGAGGGATTGCTTTATTGCAGGGGCGTCCAACTTCCAAGAGTCTGCGATCTACTCACAGTATTAAAAAACTGGCAGTGATCTACCCATTGTCAAAGTTCCTTTTTTTTTAAAGGAAGCCAACTTGTTGAGCTTATTTTTAGGGAGCCAAAGTTTATGAGCTGGGGTGTGTGTGAATTTTGCTGGGGGTTCGACCTGTTGGGCAATCGACCTGTTGGGCAGCCCTGCTTTACTGTATTTGTAAACCTACTCATTTTTCAGTGCATTTTTGCTCCACTGGTAGCATTGTGAAAGTAACATAAAACCAGCCTAGATGAAGTCATTTTCCAAAGAACTACCGTATTTTTCGCTCCATAAGACACTTTTTTCCTCCTAAAAAATAAGGGGAAATGTCTGTGCGTCTTATGGGGGGAATGTGTGGTCCCTGGAGCCAACTTGCCCAGGGGCAAAAAGCAGGCTGTCCTTTTTTACTTAAAGAAAGAGCTAAAGGCTAACAAGAGGGAAAGAGGGGTGTTGAAAAGCAGCCGCTCAGCAGCTGATTGCAAGAGATCCAGGAGAGATAAGGGATGCTAGCTCCCTTCCAGGCCCCACCCCTTGCCCAGGCCTCCATTGTTGAATGTTCTGCAGAAGGAGGCTGTTTGTTTCCCCGGCAACATGTGACTGACTGATTGGATTATCTGGCTGATTAGATTATCAGAAGCTGTAGAACTGTGAGTCGAACAGGATTTTTCCCCTCTGCAAAGTAAACTCAACAACTTTGAGCTGATCCTTTAAAAATGGGGCTTTTCCTGTTTGCAAAAGAAGCTGTACAACTGTGAGCTGATTCCCCCCCCCCCAAAAAAACGGGGCTTTCTTATGGTCAGGTGTGTCTTATGGAGTGAAAAATACGGTAACTAAAAACCTGTGAACTTCATTTATACATCACCTAAGTACAGCATTTTAAGTTGTTATTGGGGAGGTGCCGGGGGGGGGTGTTTTTAGGCTGTTTGGTGGAAGGCACCTGGGCAACATAACTCTTCTACTTGATGGCAGCAGAATGGCCTAAAGGGAAGGGTGTGCACACTGTTCTGACCAGATCTCCCTTCCCAACACACTGTAGCAAGGAAGAAAGTTAGCAAATTTAAACTTGGTTACAGTGGGGAACAAGGATTTAGGTGTTAAGACAGGGGTAGGCAACCTAAGGCTCAGGGGCTGGATGCGGCCCAATCGCCTTCTCAATCCATCCCACGGATGGTCTGGGAATCAGCATTATTTTACATGAGTAGAATGTGTCCTTTTATTTAAAATGCATCTCTGGGGCATAGGAATCCGTTCATTTCCCCCCCTTCAAAATATAGTCCAGCCCCCGACAAGGTCAGAGGGACAGTGGACCGGCCGTTGCTGACAGCCTGTGTTAAGACTTATGTAAAATTTGGGTTTTCAAAACTGATCTGAAGAAAGAGAAGTGGTAACAGGAACACATTCAGCAAAAGTTTCACATTTATTGGCATGCATAATAGAATGCATGGTGGGTGGGGTTGTTGTTGTTTTTTGTAAAACCAACACCTGGTTAATCCATTTAACTAATTTAACTATTAAAAAGAAAATGTAAAAGTCTTGCATCTGGCATTTAAAGGTTACCACAAAGACACTATGGCTAAGTTCTTGCCTTTTAAAACATAATGCTGCATTTTATTACACCATGTCTAGCTAACCAACTCCGGAATTCATGTCAAAACCTATACAGGTACTGGAATTTTTGTAAGCATAAAAATGATTTGTCAGATGCTGCAGGATACCAGATTCAAGTAGCATATGCTTTTTTCTCCTTTTTCCAAGTTGCCTCACATATTTGTTATTATAAAAAATTCTAAAGTTTCCTGAAGTCCCTGTCTTTGCCCTGGAGTGCCACCTATGGAAAAGTGACACTTCCATGAATATTTTATGCAGTGCACTACGGTGCAAATAATCAAATGTGAATTCCCTTTGAGCACTTAAAAATACATGCCAACAAGTCACACTAAATTAAAGTCGCATCATTTGCTCAAGTTTGCCTTAAAACAGAAGACTGACTGATTTTGGCCAAGAACCGGCAAATGTATCCAGAAAGAATTAATTACAATATAATTTTGCTCAATACATTTCAAAATCTGACAGCAAGCTTATGCTTTATATTTATAAGATGTCAAAAAACTGTGATGAAAACTCAGCTGAAACTGCATTTCATCAGCACTTCTATACTTTGAGAAAAGTGTTTAGATGCACGTTATCAGTAACATCTGTTTGCTTTTAAAATAACTGCTACAATAAATTAGGCCCATAATAGCCAGGAGATGTGGGTTCAAAGCTCTATGCAATCAAGCAAAAATTGCTTATGGCCTTTTATACCCCAAATTCACATCTGTTACAACCCTATTCTTGCTGGCTTTATTTTTGAGCAGATGCAAGTGTTGTAATGAGGATTAGAATTTAGGATACTATTAATGTTTTATATAGGGACAGGCGTTTTAAGGGGATATGGATAAAGCATCCAAGGAAGATGGGAGTGGCTATCAAAATGTGCACACATAGTGGAATTATGTGTTCTAAATATATGCTTGCAGGGATAGTTTTCTCTTTTAACACTTTGGCCATCTATCTGCACTTGCAATAAATTCCTATTTTTAAGTCTCAGAGCTTCAAACCGGTGCATACTACTGAACTATCTCATTAACTGACAGGGCTGGTTTAAACCATGAGTCTGAGAGTAAAGGGCATACTAAATTTTGCTACCTTATCCTTCAGTGAGTGGCTGCATTCACACGTAACGCTAAACCATAGTTTAGTGTTGCAAGTACAAGCAGAAAAGAGCTGCTATGGGCCCTTGGGACTTTTGCTCTCTTCCAGCTGTACAGCAGGGAGGAGAACTTTGGCAGCATTCTGTATGAATCACAGGTTGCAGCTCCACCTGCCCGCAGACTGTCTTGCCAGAGTGGTGCATGCTCTGGTTATCTCCCGCTTGGACTACTGCAATGAGCTCTACCTTTGAAGGTGACCCGGAAACTACAATTAATCCAGAATGCGGCAGCTAGACTAGTGACTGGGAATGGCCGCCGGGACCACATAACACCGGTCCTGAGAGATCTACACTGGCTCCCAGTACGTTTCTGAGCACAGTTCAAAGTGTTGGTACTGACCTTTAAAGCCCTAAACGGCCTTGGTCCTGTATACCTGAAGGAGCGTCTCCATCCCCACCATTGAGCCCGGACACTGAGATCCAGCACCAAGGGCGTTCTGGCGGTTCCCTCATTGCGAGAAGTGAGGTTACAGGGAACAGACAGAGGCACCCGCCCTGTGGAATGCCCTCCCAGCAGATGTCAAGGCAATAAGCAACGATTTTACTTTTAGAAGACAACTAAAGGTGGCCCTGTTTAGGGAGGTTTTTAATGTTTGATGCTGTACTGTTTTTAATATTCGGTTGGAAGCCGGCCAGAGTGGCTGGGGAAACCCAGCCAGACGGGCGGGGTAGAAATAATAAATTATTATTATTATTATTATTATTATTATTATTATTATTATTATAAAACAAACCCTAGTTACTTTCCCGACTAACAAACTTATTTATTATTTATAATTTCATAAACTTTATATACCACTTGCTTGTAGAAAAACCACAAAGTGGTTCAAACTATGGGTTATAAATCTGGCTTGTTTAAACTACAATCTCTGGTTTGTATTCAAAGACAGCCTAGCTTTCATGAAATGTGAAAACGAATTCTGCCAAAGTCCTCCAAACGCAAGTCTTATAGTAGATTCTTACTGTATGCTGCCGTAAATCATGGCTTACCAGCATGTGCGAACTGAGTTAATACCACAAAGCACACCCATATTGAGGCTTTGCTTTATGAAAATGCATTAAAATTTAATAAATGCATTAATCAATTAAAAGGCAGGTGGCCAGTGCAAATTTAAATTAGTAAACATATTTGCCGTTTACTGGTCATACCTAGGTTAGTTTATCCAATATAGATAGTACTGCCTCTTTAGCAGCATACTGCAGGTGAAAAGGTCAGGTGACAGTTTTGAATGTTTCCCCAGATAGAAGATGCCTGAATATAATAAACTAGTATATCAGGGGAAAGACTACACAAAATTCTTCCTCTCTGATGAGCTCATCTTCTTTGTAGGGGGTAGAGACATTCAAAACACAGTACAATCTGATATTCTATCACTTCATTCAACATAATCCGAGCTTTGTCAACCTAAGCAGCAGAATAAGGTAGCAGTGTGGTTTGTACCCTACAAAGGTACAGGCAAACTATTTCATATTTTTTATTGCTCTCCCATTTACCAAGAGTAACCAACTAGCATATCAGGAGGAAGGTTTTGTCCTAGCCCACACCCTGCTTTGCAAGCTTATCGACTGCAGAACACTTTTTGACATGGGCTAAATGTGTAAAACAGGCAATCCACTTCAAATGCAACAGTGACTGCAATGAACTGTGAATATTTTAAGATTAAAAAGCACATACACACAAAACATTCTTAGCATCATGCTTAAGCCAGGATAGCTCTAGCAATGTCATAGTCAAATCTGTGTCAACAATGATAAAAGACAGAGACACAGAATGCATCTACTTATATGTTCACATGCATTTGAACGTGTGTTGATGTATGATGAAGGAATGCTTCTGGGGGGGGGGGTATTTTGGCAGTGGATCTGGAATTTTGCTTTAAACAGTGAATAAGGATGTAGCAGTATCTGTCAGTGGGTCCAACAAGGTCAGGAATATCCTTTATGCCATTAGTGCCACTAGAGAAAGGGGTGTCACACCTTCAGAGATGTCTGGAATTTATACCACTGGTACAGATGATTGCTTGGGAACTTCACATCCCTCGTGTCTTTACTAAATTTGCAAATGTTTACAAATGATGTCCATAACTGGTTTCTTGATTTTCTTGACTGACTGGAAAGAAGCTTCTCACCTTGTGAGATGTAACTATCTATTATAGAAAGCATGTCCATTACAAACACACCAACCATTTTGCATAACCAGCATGTGCAAACAGACTTTGCACAGATTCTTCCCAAGAAATGCGATGCACAAATGTAACAGACCAAAGAAGCACGCAGAAATTTATTCTGCATAAGCTTCCCTGAAATGTGGGAGAAACTCATGGCACAACCTGTGACTGATTTTTCTGTGCAATTCTCTTTGAGGAGATGTGATTAACAATAATGTAAATGGTTTAATCACTACCTTAATTTGCATATGTGTTCTCATCTTTAACCTTTCTGTCCTCACAACAGCTTCATAGCACACTGCCATTATTTATATCAGAGTGACAGCTCAAAATCTAGGAATGAGGTCTAGTGACAGGGCCAAGGAGACAGCATCCACATGGTTTCTGAGCTTCCCCTCCTCCTTCCAATTATGATTCTTCACTTTCCCTGCAAACCAGAATAGGCAACTCACATCAAACTGTGGTTTCCAATTCTAGTACAGAGAAGAAGTTCAAACCACAGCTTGCCAATTCAGATGTAATGACAAACTATAGTTGTCCAGAGAAGGAAGTCAGGGAGGAAGGCAATGTGCACAAGGACAGCTGAACTATGGATTTGTTATGATTACTGAGGACCCAAATGGGTTGGGTTATGACCCTCGTCACGTGATGGAGGCAGGAGAGCAAAGAACTCTGGGAAGCAGGTGCCGTCCCCTTCAGTCCCGCCCCCCACCTGACAGATCAGGTCATTTTCTCCCAGCTCTCTATGTCACCTAAGTGTTTTTGCCTTCAACAGTATTTCATTTCTACTTCTTTACAGAGAAGATCAGAGAGATAGTCCCCAGAACCTATCAAATCTACACTTCAGGTAAGACCAATCATCCTTTTGCGGTTAATGCAAACTGGTTCAGTCAGTTTATGGCTGAGTAGGTATTTCAACTCAAAGTCTCAAAAGGTGTAAGTCTCTCACTCTCAATTCATCTGAATACATTGGTACAAAAGAAACATTCATGTGCAAGAAGTTGATTACCTTGGTAATCAAAGTTCAGGATCTTGCTGAAATTGAAGATGTCTTAGAAGCTGAAAACAAACAGCTAAGAATGGAGAACTTTCCAAACTATTAGCAACTAGTTTCTATCTGCGATAGGGTACAAAACTATGTGGAGTGTTGTTTTGGCAAGGTATTCATGTAAAAACAAAAACAACAGAAAATTCTAGGGAAGTCTGTAGATTAAACACATGTCACTGCTGTTAAGAGTTTTTAAGGAAGTTCACCACAATAAATATTATCTGCTTCATCTTTGAAATCCAAAATAGAACTGCATACTGAACTACCAAAAATTAGCCTCTCAAATAACATTTTGTTTACATAATACACTGAAAGTCTGCCCACATACTAAACACCATCAAGTGAAATTTTAATGCAGCACTACTTTCCCCCTCTATCTTTATGAGATAACATTTATTTATATTGTGCTCTTCTCCCCAGGTGCATCAGTTTTCCATTTTACAGGTTGAATTTGATTCTTCCAATTCCTGTGATCTTACAGTTAAAACTGCATCATGAACATAGCAATATGCAAGAAAGAATATACATTAAACCTGTCTGAAGAAAAGAGCATTCGCATTGATAACTTCATGCTGAAGATAGCACAATGTAAAGGGAGACTGGATGGCTACAAGAACAGAGAATGCTCTTGGTACACACAGCCACAACTTCTTGAAGTGCTTAAGTACAAACTTAGAAAAGATTTTCCTTTATGTGGCCAAAGACAACCTACACATTTCTCCTTGCTGCTGTTTTTAAACTGATGTTTCTTAGGGGTTTGTGGCACTGCTAGACTTCTGAATTGAAGATTCAGTATCATCTGATGTCACAAACCTCACTTCCCATTTGCCTTAAGCAACAACTGTTACACCTTCTGACCACTGCATAAAAGCAGAGCAAATTGTTCAGGTATGCAATAAAATGTTTTACCAGATGAATATGGCCACATGTATGCATGGCTTTTCACCCATTTATTTGTGGATGGAAGAGAACTTAAGCCTATGCTGAAACTCTGAATTTCTACAATGTATTTGCAACATGCTGGGATTCAAATGCTATGCTGGGGAGCAATTTGCCCAGTACTTTTAAGTGCCTTCAGGGACCTAAAGAGTTAACAAGAACAGAATGTTGTTTTATAAAGGTTTTTCTAAAAGGCTTGACACACTTTTATAGCCAGAAACAATTAGGGAATACTTGTTACAGCATTTCTTCTAAACTGGGATGCGACTGTATATTTAAAATAAAATTGCAATACAAACTGCCTGCTAAAAGCACTTTTTTTTGTTTGTGCATTTTGTTTGTCACCCAATGTCACACTAACAACTCTGCATCTCATTCTAAAGCACATTATACTGTGAGATAAGATGAAAAAGACAGTTTTTAATTTCCCCAAGGGGAAAGTACTTCTGTTAAAAGCATCTTTTTATCAGACCACTCTTTCTGAATTACCAATAATGCAAACCAACGAATTAGATATTGTACTTTAAAATTTAATATTTGTTCAATTCTTATTCATATCCTATAGACATCCCCATGTGTAACAGGGAAAAGTGTGTGCTAAATGCTTAAACCTACTTAAGAATCCCAAAGATTGAACATTTCAGTCCTTCAATCAGTGTGCTGTCAGGTCATGATCATTCAACAATGGAGGTTTTTCTGCTTTCATTATTGTAACTAAGCTCACATTTAACTTATCACTGCATAGGAATGAGCAAACCTTGTCAAAAAAAATTCATTTCTCTATCTTTAAAACAAGGGTTCCACAATGTAACCCAACTCTTAAAAGCTTCCTTAGATTTTGGTGAGCAGAAGATATATTAAGAGAGAAACAGCTAAAACAATCACAACTCCTTGAAGAGTTCTAAATTTAAGATGGTCACCAGTGGCATATCAAAAAATGCACAGTAAACTAAGGTTTGATTTTTAAAATGCTAACCTTGAACATTTTTCTCTTTCTGGTGGTTAACCAGCAACGGCCAAAAATAGTGAGGTCTGACAGGTCCGCCTTCTTCTTTGATGGCCTTCATTAGATCAATAGCCAAAGCTGAAAAGATTGAGAAAGTCAAAGAGTCAATAAATGGGGTTGTAACAGGGTTAAGTAGTAAAAAAAATTAACTGAGGTAAGCAATAAGAAAAAGTACCAGTTCTCTTTAACTCCAACGCACACAACAGAGTCATCTGCAGGGGAGCAGTGTGCATGCTGCTTTCTTTCATGTCACTGCAGAACTGTTTCAGTTTAGCCACCGGCTGTAAGGAAATGGGAGGTTTAAGAATTTCACTGTTCAACTGGCAATATTCAGCACAATTAAGTGAATGAGTACAGTGGACCCTCCGGATACGAATTAAATTCGTTCTGGGGGTCCGTCCACAACCCAAGAAGTCCGTAGGCAGAGGCGCCACTTCTGTGACACATGCATGGTCTGATTGAGTGCTTCTGCGCACACACGCAGTGCACAGAGCGCTTCTACACATGCACAAAGCGTACAGAGTACTTCTGCGCATGCAGCGAAACCCCGAAGTATACACTTCCGGGTTTACCACATTCGTATCGAGAGCGGTACGTAACTAGAGGGTCCACTGTACTTCAAATATTCTCGAGAAACAAGAGAGTGGTGGCTTTGATAGGGAACTGTGGTTGGCTACCGTGGGAGACAAAATGCTGAACTAGATAGGCCTTTAGTCTGATCTTCTTAAGTTCTTATGAATTTATCCATGCATCCAACACATACTAATCCAGTAGCGATAAGAGAAGCAGAGTCGCTCATGTAACTGCGTGCCAGCAGCTGGGAAGCAAGGCATAATAAGGGTGGCAAAGGCAACACAAGGAAGCCAGTGATCAATAGGGAGGGACGGGCTTATTTGCAAGGAGGAACGGGCCAATTCCAGCTGGGGAACTTGAACAGGAATACAAAGTGGAACAAAGGCCATGTATGAAGACAAGGGAAAGCATTTCTTGCTTCTGGGTAAAGATGTGGATATCAGAGTAGGATTCATAGGGTGGAATGGGGAGAGACATATGAGGGAAAGAATACAGCTTTGAAAAAGGGAGAGGAGCAGACCTTGCGAGTGAACAGTTTGCTTAAGAAAAAAATATTGATTTAAAGCAGGGGTGGTGAAAATGTGAACCCCCAGAAGCTGCTGGACTCCAACTCCCATCAGTCCAGGACAGCATGGCCAAAGGTCAGGTGTTACAAGAGCTGGAGTCCAGCAATATGTCAAAGGGTCCCCCTCCCCTGCTTTAAGGGTCCTTTGTAGGACTTCACATACCATGTTCAAATTTGCACAATGCCGTAAGAAGAAGTTGCCACGGTCTATGCTGCCTTCATTCTGGGAATCTGACAACACTGAAGGAAACGACTTCAGAACTTGAAAAGCTGTATCTTCTAAGCCATGCGTTAGTAAACTCAGACATAGATTCATTGCATCTAGGTAGTTAAGTACAGGGGGGGGGGGAGAAAAACCAAATACGATTAGGAAGAGTCGGGGGGAAACCAATACATTAATGTGCAGAAGTAGTACGCTCAATTTGCACATTATATGGAAAATGATAGCATAATAAGCAAATCTAACATTATGGTCCAGTTATAAAGGCATTATGGCCAATAGATGTGCTTAACAATGTATTGATAAATTGTCAGTTTACAGTGTGCTACTTACCAAGCAATGTGGATATATTTCAATGCAACTCTAGAAGAAGCCATGTATAAACTCCACTGAAATTAACTAAAGTTCCAAAGAATAACTACTCTACAGATCTACAAGTTTATCACTCAGTGCTTCTTCTGGCTTTCACTGCTCAATGAGTAAGGATGATAGTAGCCATTTTTAAAGTCAGTAGCTATATCCATGTAATCTTTAACTATTTCTGCTCATGTGCCATAGTGAGAACTACCAATTCCTAAAGAAGTACCATGTTCTAACCAACTGAGCTAAGTCTAGATTAATATCACCAAGACTGTGTAAAGTCAAGCCAGAATAACCACCAATTAGACATGATTGTGGTGCTGTGGTTAAACCACTGAGCCTAGGGGGTTGCTGATCAGAAGGTCAGCGGTTCGAATCCCTGTGACGGGGAGAGCTCCCGTTGCTTGGTCCCAGCTCCTGCCAACCTAGCAGTTCGAAAGCACGTCAAAATGCAAGTAGATAAATAGGAACCGCTACAGCGGGAAGGTAAACGGCGTTTCCATGTGCTGCTCTGGTTTGCCAGAAGCGGCTTTGTCATGCTGGCCACATGACCTGGAAGCTATACGCCGGCTCCCTCGGCCAATAATGCGAGATGAGCGCGCAATCCCAGAGTCGGTCACGACTGGACCTAATGGTCAGGTGTCCCTTTACCTTTACCTATAAAAATACTATGTATCATTTTACTATTCTATTTGAGAGAGACATTTTATGTACATCTATCTTCCACAGCTACTACCCTGAGCTACCCAAATGGATGCATTAGTTAACTAAATAAGAAATAACCATGCATTTTCATTAATCTCATTTTTTGAAGAGTAAAGGCTAGTGCCAATAAGCAAATCAGATTTGTTTGCATCTTTCAAAAATATTACCTGGAATGTATCCCCTATCATGTCTCATCTTCTCCAAAATGTTCTGTACATACTGAGGATGTCCAGCCTTAGCAAGAGTAAAAATGATGTCCATTAAGTCCTTGTCCAAAAGGTAGGCATCACTTTTTTCAATGTTGCCCAGGATCTGCAATAGCAAGGAGAAACAATGTAATAGGAAACTAAATATAGATATAAATTTTCATCAGTATTAATCTTTTATATTATCATCAGTTTTGTTATCAAAATGTAATACTTTGCATCTACATGGAAAGAACACAGGAAGCTGTCTTGTACTTAGCTCAGTACTGTCTACAATGCCTAGCAGTGGCTCAGTGGAGATGGGATTTTCTGCATGTGAAGCTAATGCCCTATGGCGTTTCCACAAAGAGGGGATCTGGATTGACTTCTGCGGATGTGTTGTACGTTAAGGTGTTTAGTCATAACACAATGCCCAAAAGATCGAGGATGGATCTACGTCATGGGATAGTTGAGAATATACTATGCCACTATCTGCAAAATGATTCCAAAAACCATTCAGTGGAAGCAAAATATTGTGCTGGAACTGCCTTTTCAATGTGCAAGTAGGCTCCAATAGCATTGCATTCATTCAAAACAAAAGGCTGATTTTCCAAATGGTAGATTCAGGAGGTTCCAGGCATTAATCAGCCAAATGAAACTGTGTGCTGTGTTACGCATGGCACAATTGTGTTTCTGAATGTTAAGGGACCACTCTGGAGAAAAAGCCATTTCAGAAGTGTTAGTTCTGAAATATACGATCTTGTAGTAAAGACTGCAGAGTATTGATTTTTGTGGTTTAAGAAAAACAGCAGAAAGCACAGGTTACAAGTAGGTAGCCGTGTTGGTCTGGGTCAAAGTAAAATAAAAATTCCTTCAGTAGCACCTTAAAGACCAACTAAGTTTTTATTTTGGTATGAGCTTTCGTGTGCATGCACACTTCTTCAGATACAGTGAAATAGGAGTCCCCAGAAAGCACAGTTCTGCTAAACTTAAGACCTTTTAGATTGAAAGCATTGTAGTAATCTTTAAATTCATTGCAGGTGGAGAGAAAGAGGTTTAAACTGTCACGGTGTTCAGTTTAATTGCATTGAAGACCTGTCTAATAAACAACACTTTTTATCCCATGATAACTATAACCCAACTCACATCTTCAGCACAACTGTCTCTTTTTCCAACACTGATCTCAATTAATGTTTGGATATGTTAGATGATCCACAGGTATCAAAAGACAGAGACACCATATTATGTACAGATCTCCACAGTTTTTGGGATTCCACTACTGGTAGAGTGTGGTTACTAAAAGGTGGTGTAATGAAATGACCAAGTGTGTAAGTTGTGGAAGTCTTTCGATTTTCTTTTTTAAAAATATTTTTGTAAAAATGTATACCACTAACTCACATAGAAAACAGATGTGGGCAGCAAATGTAAAATCACAAGCACCAGAAAAATACAAAAGCAGAAAAAGCAACAACAAACTGGTGAATCACATTAAATTCGTTCAACTGAAAAGGCCTGTTGTCTTCAAAAGATGTGCTTGACGAAACATGCTATATTCTTGATTTCTTGTAGATACCAAGTGGGGCTCATTTACATAGGGGACAATTAACAGCATTACTCAGTGTATGCAAACACACAAATGATCTAGGCACCTTTGAGTAAGCCACCACCTTCTCTGCTTACCAAAGAATACCAGCTGCTGCACAATTTCAACATATTACACTTCCTATAGAATTAGCTACTAGCCATTTGGGAAAAGGCATGAATGAAAAGTGATGGCTATTATAAAATCTTTTCTGGACAGAGCTGCAGCTTTGCAAACGGTGTGTATTACCTCTTCAATTTTGCTCATGTCACCTTTCTCAGCATATGCATTCAACAGTGCAACGTAAGTGTCTGGACCAGGTTCAATGCCGGCATCTCTCATCACAGAAAGGATATTTTCAGCATTCTCCATATCTCTGAAGTGTAATTTAAAAAAAACAATGCTATAAACAGGTTGTGCTTGGTATTAGACTTGAGCCTATTGGGATGGGGGGTGTCACAATTTATCAACCTTAACTTATTTTTTAAATTAAACAGCTGGAATGAATGAAATATAGGACAGGAACAGACAGAACATCTCTGGCAAGTCCCAATAAGGATCATCAGTGGAAGGGAAAAATTCACCAAGGCTGGCTCACCTGCATGGCTACAGTATCACAATCAAATCTTGGCTTAATAATACAACCCCATTGCTACCGGTTCTCTACTCCCCTTCTTCAAGTGGCAAAACCGGTAATCTGCAGTTAACCAGAGCTTCCTGCTATATCTGAACTGGGAAGCTATAGCTACTGGTTTCTTAAAAAGGCAAAATATGAAGCATAGTTAATATGGCTTCCAAATCCTTCACAATTTCCCAGTCTGAGTATAACAGGAAGCTACGGTTAGTTGTGGCTTCCTGCCTTGTTTCATTGCTTGTATGAAGGAAGGGGGCAATTAGGACCAAAGCGGCTGTACCTGTCACCTCCACCCCCTTTCAGCTGCTATGTGCATGTCTAAAATTTTCCATGCAATTTAACGAGATACACTTAAGATCGTTTTTTACATGTAGTTTGGCCCTTAAGCATATGCATCAGAAAACCAGTCAAGGTTACAAATTTTGAAACTGTCCCATGCAAACAGTCACCTGGTTGGGGGGCGGCTTTGTGTATTCAAGAGATCCCTGCACACCATTATGCGTACATAAGATCTCTGCATTGTGGGTCAGGTAACTGTGGCTGATATGAAAGGTGTAACTATTTGTAACAATTCAAAAATTAGAAAATGCATTCACTTAACTCAGACAAAGTAGCAATTTAAGCAGGAGAAGAATAAGAACTATAAATTACCCAGATCGCGCATGGCCAGTCACAAGTGCGCTGAATACAGACTCTGTGATTGGGAGCTCCTTGCTTTTCATAAAACCTAGAATCTTGCTGCAAGATGAAGAACTAAGTCAGCTATGTTTTTCTTTGGAAAATGTAAGTAAAACAAATGTACTTTATACCGAAGACTATATGCATTAGTAAAACAAAATAAGATATTCTTTTTTAAAAAAAATAACAAGGACAATCATTTAAGTCTTGTAATACTGAGTTAGCTAAGACCTTGAGATTACCAGTTTTAAATACAAAAAGACAATTAATCCAATATTTTAAAACATATTCTGGAAAAAGTGTATGTTCATTGCTCTTATATTCCTCTTTTAACCTAAAATGGAAATTCCTGATTAAATTAGTACTGTGCAGCATAAAAACACATCCATGCTTTCTCCACTGGCTAGGTATTTTTTCTTGTAACTTGTTCCTTTCAAGTTATACAAATTCCAATTCTTCACTTGCATACAATGGCTGCATTCACATGAATAATGTTGCATACTAGCCATCGTTCAGAACCAAAACTGTGGTCAACCTTAACTATGGTTAGTTTCAACAAGCCCATTTCAGAAGCCACAATATGCAGCTGGCTTGTTTGAAAAGAACTATAGCCAAGTATTGTTTCTTTGGATAAGGTTATCCCTTGTATATATATTTTCTCTTTTTTCCTTTATTGCTAAAGAATTTATACATTTTCAATAACTATCTTTGAATTAATGACAAATCAAATCAATCCAAATTACAATAATAACAATACACAAATTACTGCATATATTCAAATTATAAAAATATTCTTGGGACTACCCATGTTCTAGATGTCTAGAGATAATCATCCTCATTCTCCCTTTTATATTTTTCAATGGACTTTCATTATTCAATCAGTGAAATTTGTTTCTTTGTTAAATTTTTGTTAAATTTTATTTCATGTTTAAAAATATCAACACTGAAATAGTATATACTGGGGTGGAGAACTGAATCTAGCCAAATCGTTGCCTTTCTTACTCCCCGTGGCCCAAATCTTACAGGCAAGCAGGACTGCTCACTTCTCAATCACCTAATGTCACTATGACACCAGGTGATAAAGGGCCTTGAAGTCCCAAGAATGAGTTGATTGTCAGCCCTTCAAAAGCCTCTCTGAGCCCAGTTGCCTTTTTACTTGCTGACATCATATCAGGTGTCAGATGATTGGCAGGTGGGCAGAGCTTGGACAAAATGGCTAGGCAGATCAAATGGGGAGACCTTGGGCCCCTCCCCGGCTAATAATGTCTAAAAGCCAGTGATTCCCCACCCCTGCTATACATACTTATCTAAGAGTAAATGCACTGAACTCATTGAGACTTCTGGGTAAACATGTAAAGGATTATGCTGTAAGATGCATTTTAGCTGTAAAATATTTAGGCCCGTTTATGCAAACCCTTACCTAGCACCATCAATATCACCCTTGTTGCAATAGGCAGCAATCAGCCGCTGGTAAGTGACCTGCAAAAAAGATGACGAAAATAAGACTTGCTATTTACTGAGTGGTGTTGAATTAAAAGTTGGCCCAAAAAATGCCTTCATGAAAGAAGTACATACTCGATTGGGGTGAACATTAGCGTCTTCCATTTTTGTTAAGAATTCAGTTGGAGAGAATGTATGCCCATTCTGAAGGTAGACCTTTAGCAAAGCATTGTAATGGCTTACATCATACACAACACCTTGGCAAGAGATAATAAAGAAAAAATAAAATTCAGTACATTAAGAAGTTCAATACAATAAAATAATTCAATGCAAATACTATCATAGCCACAAATTTAGGCATAGATAAGAACACACAATTTCTGAAAACACACGAAGCTATATTTCAAAGTCCACTAAACAGAGTGTACCTTTGTAATACAACGCCTGAAACAAACATTAAACATGTTTGCAACACAGCACATCTTAAGTCTACAACTTGTTCATTACACTGAGGAAGTATGGATATTATTAAGGTCAGTTCACACATAATATTCTCAACCCTCCTTCTATACTCCCATTTGTGACTATGGTTTGCAGCTACATGTATTAAGAGAGGAAATCCAAGCCATGGGGGGGGGGGAGGTCTATGCAAGAATAAATATTGTTCAGGTAGCATCCAACTACTGTTTGACATTATGTTTAAGCAAAGTCTGGTATTTAACACAACCACTATTTAATATCTACTCTCAAACCAAAGCTCTTTATTAAGAACTATTACCAGCATGAGCAACTGGGATATTGAACAGAATTCTGGATAATTGTTTAGCAATGCAAAAAGTAGCAATATTAAACTAAAGTATCTCTCTCAAAAATGTTAAGCAACAAAATAACTGACTTCATTGCACAAAAACAAAGCTTGGTTTTAATAGTAACACCTCTAGATGTCAGTATAGCTCTTGGAATCTAAAAACAGATTTCCACGAGTTGTATCTGCAAGTATTTAAAGAATGTCAGCTACACATTTAGTATCTAACAGTATTTTAATTCCATTAATTTTTACACCAGAAGAAAAATAAAGCACATGCTAAAATAACATTCATACGACTTATTTAAGAAAAAGAATACCTAGTCCTTTCAACTTGGTCCATATGGTATGGGCAAGTTCTGTTCTTTCAGCCGGATGATGCTCAGGCAATAATGAACCACAGGTTCTCAACAACAGCAGGGCCTGGTTACTACTTGGGTATCCTAAATTAGAACAAGATACATGAAACTGCAACATGAACAATCACTACGTAACCTAGAAGGAATGAAGACTCAACTCTTAAAATCTTTTAAAGGGGGGGGGGGGACTACGCATAGCTTTGAAAAGCATATCCACACTGTTCCATGACAACTGACAACAGAAAAGGAGATGCAGGTCAAGTTTTACATGGGGGAATTAAGAACTTAATCCTATGTGTATCTACTCAGACATAAGCCCCACAATGTTCAATGGGGCTCGCTTCCTAGTTTAATTTAATTTAGAACTGCTTCTTAGACATGCCACCTGGGAAAGTATTTGAACATGCATGCATTTAGTAACATTTTCTAGGATACAGGTAGGTAGCCATGTTGGTCTGACGCAGCCAAAATATATATATAAATTTTTAAAATGTCCAGTAGCACCTTGTTGTTGTTTAGTCGTGTCTGACTCTTCGTGACCCCATGGACCATAGCACCTTAGAGACCAACTAAGTTTGTTCTTGGTATAAGCTTTTGTGTGCATGCACACTTTTTCAGATACCAGCACATGAAAGCTTAAACCAAGAACAAACTTAGTTGGTCTCTAAGGTGCTACTGGACAATTTTATTTTTTTTAAAAAATATATTTTCCAGGATAGTAAAACTAGAGGCATTGGGTTGTATCCAAGTTTTACTCAGGGTTATGACTAATGTAGGGTGTTACCCACCATGTCTTCCTGATGTGTCTCAAGCTACTGTTGAAGAGTTTGACTTACAGTAAGCATCCCAGATGGTATACTTTAAATGGAGCAACTATGTCCTGCAGTACAAATATGTGCAGGCAGAAAGTCATCTTAAAACCAAAATTCTGATAATGTGGCCACTGCCTATGTACATAAAGTGTACTCTAGTGCCATATATATGCACCTGAGCCTGTTTTGCCTATAGTTTGTAGTATGCAAGTGCCAACGTGTATATGCACACACTTGTTCCTAGAACAACTCAATACCTTTGTAGCATATTTATGAAGGATTTAGTAACACATGAGTGCACAATGTCATATTTCTCAGGAATTCTTTTTTGAAACAGTTCTTTTGAAAATGCTCACAGATAGCACCCCAAAGGAAGCCAAATTATGCATCAGATTTGAGAACAGAAGAGAAGCAGGTCACCAAAAGAATGTGTTTTAAGCAACCTAACTGCCAGAATGAAGTGATGCAATAAGCAGTGCAGACATGAAAAGAATCACATAAATTAATGATTTAAGTTGATCTCTATTTATGCAAAATAGCAAAATATATATACTGAGCTTCTGCTCTTCACTGGGAGCAGAGCCCGGGGGGGGGGGGGTCCAGTGCTCTTTTCATGTCAGCTAAACAACTTTGCCAAGCTGAAATAACACCCATGTTCTTTATTTCAATTTAGCAAGAAACAAGCTACTGATCCCACTTTTACAGGGAACTGCTCAGGAACTTCTAAAGAGTTTTCCCCAATGAAAGCTTTACGTTAGGAAATCATACACTTCCTATACATACTGCCTAATCAGCCTGTAACCTCAAAAGACTGGCTCACTACTAACTGCTGACTGAATACATGTGCAAGAAGAGTAAAATTGGGCTCCATAACATCTGATGCAAAGCGGTATATAACTTTTCGCTTCTCTTAGCTATTAGCCATCATTTCTAGTTGCCACTGACCACCCAATCCTTGCAAAGAAATTTCTCTCTCGCCTCACATTAGGAGATGGGGAAAGAGAAGCAGCAATGAGGACTCTTTTATTTTCCAAAGCATGAGATAAGAGAAGAGATTTGGCAAACCAAGGAATAAGGTGTGAGAGAAGACCCTTACCCAATGCTCATGCCAATTCCACCATTAGGAAAAGCCTAGGAAGAGTTATGTCCCCTTCTGAGTTCTGAGAATTTGGGGCAAAAACCAGTCACCAAATGGTCCATCAAGAATTGGAGATGTGGCAACTAAATAAGTGGATGATTACAGTTAAGGTTAGCACTACAGGGAAAAATGTCTCCAAAACGTAATGGTGGTTTTCTTAAGCTCTGTAACATGCAGATGAAATTGCAACCAAAATAAGGTTTGCCAAATTAAGAAACAGACTTCTGTGTCACACCTGAACATGTTTACGCAGCAGTGGCACGGGCAACAGATATGTGCACCAGCTGCTCAGTCTGTGGAAACTCATGCTCCACTTCAAATACTGTATATGTCTTTTCCTATGTAGGAATTACTCCCATGTTAAAAAAGTAAAATACAGAGTGATCCTAGAGACAAGGAGAAAGGAAAGGGATTTCCCCCTTTTAAAAGGACACTGATATTGCTGCTTCTTAGCAAGATGTGACACTGGAAAACCGCAAGCGAGCCCAGCTTTTATGTCCATTATTTCAACTCACACTGTAGACATGTAATCCCATACAGTTGGCTTTTCAACCTCCAGGAACGGGTGCACTGCAGATACCCTGATGAACAAGCCACAGCTATGTACACTTTGGGTACAGAAACAGAACTTCTGCTATGGTTTAGAAACTTGGTTGCATCCATGTAGCTAATATCCACTTATATTGATCCTGTTAATTTTTCTTTTTCCACTCTGTTTATGTCTTAAAAGAGCTAAGAAAACCAGCAATGTACACTCCAAGAGTTGCTTGACCTGATCAAGTAAGGGGGATCTACGGTATGCAGTGAAACGGCTATCCATTTGTGTAGCTGTCATACATGTATCTGCACCACTACCACAGGCCACGCCGTGACTGGATACACCTTTTGTTGTGCACAGCTTGTGCAACCCCCCCTTAGGCCTGCCGGTCTTTACGTGCAAATTGTTACCTGTGTTTTAGGAGCAGGAAATCTGGTGGGGTGGTGCGACTCTGCCACCCTCCAGCAACTTCGCTGCATATTATGGGATAGTGAAGTGGCAAGATTGGGCCTAGGCACGTGGATGGCCAGAACCAATCTGGGGCTCCCACCAGAGCACCTGTGCAGCCTCAACCCCATTGCTGCCCTGACCCCTCCTTCTTGTTAAGCGACAGCAAGGGGAGTGGGGTGGCACAGCACAACTTCAACCACACCTGCTATGGATTTGGTCTGGGGCCAGTATAAGCAAAGTGAGTGGTAAGCAATGGTGCAACCCTATATTCGTGGAGAGCAGGATATCTCTGTGCATCATGTGCTATTGCTATTCAGAGGGCACTGCATCTTGGAGGGCAATTCCATTACAGCTGAGGCTATTCAACTGTAGGCATCTTACTGGCCTGTTGCTGGCTCTTTGTTCCTGCTTCTGCAGGGAATATGCTGATCCACTGCATGCTAATGCTTAAAAAGCAGGATGAGCTTGTAGTTAAATTGACCCTGCCAAGGCACAAGAGAAGGATTATAATAGGACTTCATGAGGGCAGGGAGCGAGCTTGACCTATACGAAACCAGACCCATGGGTACACCTATCTCATGGTTGTCACCAGCTCTCCAAAATTTTAGGGAGGAATCTTTGCTTGCAAATTATGTGCTCTGCCACCGAGCAATGGAGCCTTTCTCCACGTTTATACAAATGTGCATAAACATAAGCCACCTGCTTTTATTTTGGAAAAGAACAAGCAGAAAGCCAGCATGGGGCCCCCAATACAGATCAGGAGTACATTTCAGACTGGAGACCTGTGGCTGCTTTTTTACAAAATAAATGCATCCAGGTTAAGCACTCTTATATAAACATGCCACATGAAATTTAGTCCTTACTGTCAATGCTAGTTAAAACAAGAATACTGTTAAAATGTTTGTGCTCTACAACCAATCAATTTTCACAAATTAAATCTGTAACCCAAGTAAACAGAGCTCAATTTATTACTGCAGCCACCAAACTACTAGAAATAATGTAAGTAAAAAATGCTACAACTATTTTCGAAGCATTTTAAAGACAGTATTAATAATTGCCAAGGATTTTAACAAAACGTAAGGCAAAACCATGCTGTTAAGCAAAAACTTGATGTTAGGTAAATATAATGTTAAGCAAAATAGTAACACTTTACCTGTTCTGCACACATCATGAAATATTCTTAATAGAAGGTTTTTAGTAATGCGCCCCGTTCTTCGGATAGAGTCATCCAGTTTATTCAAGGCCCAATCAAAATGTTCTGTCTGCTTGCTTTGAATAGCTGAAGGTGGTTGCTCTTGAACTTCTCCCTTCTCTTTAGTTGCAACTGTAAAGAGCCTTGCTTGGTAGATCAGATGCCTACAAAACAAAACAAATCCCACTTTGAGGGCAGATAACAGCTATACTTCTTCATATCTGAAGAAGTGTGCATGCACACAAAAGCTCATACCAATAACAATCTTAGTTGGTCTCTAAGGTGCTACCGGAAGGAATTTTTTATATTTTTTGTAGCTATACTTGTGTCTTAACATTTGCTGAGCATTCAGAGCTGAAGCAAACCTCAAGAGTTTTAGGGGTAGGAAACAACAAGAGCTAATAGTTCTCTGTTTGGAAAGCACTGAAAGAAGGAAGCTGGCCTTAGAACACTGGTAAGAGAATTTTAGAGTTGGAAGGGACCCAAGGGTCATCTAGTTCAACCCTTACCACATGGAATTAAACCTGCAAAGCAACTGTAAAAAAACACTATTGTGCTCTGCCTGTACATACATACATATGTATACACATGCACACAGAAAAGAGCTGCCAAGTAGTAAGTGGAAGTTATGACAGCTGGCGCTAAAGAGATTGTGGTAAGGAGGGCAGAAGAAACATGGGGGCCTTAAATATAATGGACTGTCACCTTTTCACCAGGACCTCCCAACTGTTTTAAACTATCTAAAGCAGAAATGGGCAACATTTTTGAGTATGAGACCACAGCCCCTTCTTGGTAATCCTCCAAGGGCCACATGTTAGGGGTGGGTGGGGTCAGAGGTAAAAGTGGACAGAGCAAAGAATGTCACTTTTACCCCTGTAGAGTAAGCCTACACACAGACCCTCTATCTTCCCATTCAGGCAAGCAAGCCATTATCAGAGATCAAGCAAGCATTTCAGCCAGGCACAAAACACTCAAAGAAGGTATGAAAAAGGCCAGTAAGGGATGTGGTCTGGGGAAAGTCCCAGGACCAGACGGAAAGACTTGGAGGGGTTTTTTTCCTCCAGGCCTGAGGCTTTCCACCCCTGATCTAAAGTCTACCCTAGCTGCTGAAGACAGCTATGAAGAAATGTAAACTGGGGGCTCCATGTCACTGGTTGCATTTAGACATAATGCTAAAGCATGGTTCAGCGCTACATAAGACATGCTTGAGCAGAGTGCTACAGGCTCCCCACTACTCCATCCTTCTGCATACCTGGAAGGACAACTTTAGCAGAGGTTCTTATTTTTAAGAGTCTGACAAGTTCATAACCAATGGTTCGAAGTTGGCTTATTAAACTCAGCAGAGGTTGTTTCAAATCGTAATCTCTTGGCTGAATGTAACTTTAAGCTGAAATTGTGTAAATTTAAAACTAACTCTGCCAAAGACCTCCTCGCAACTGTGTGTGAAGAGTGCAGAGCATGCAACACCAAGTGCTCATTAAGGCATTCCTATGTTGCACTCATCCATAGTTTAGCATTACGTGAAAATGCATCCATTCTATTTGACAAGAAGCAATATAAATCTTGGAGGGAAACCGATGAGATCTCCTGCAAAGGTATAGGAGTTTAACAGGCTCCATCAATTTTACTGGTGCTGCCTCCTTCCATTATTAGCAAGAAAAGAGGTTTTCACAGGTTTCATATTCTAAAACCAAAACAGTCTACTTTGGGAAGTTTTGATACTCACAAAATATTTTGCGCCAAACATTTTCAAAGTTAATTTGTATGAAAAGACTCACTTTCAGCCCACGCAGTGGAGTTTTGCATAATTCAGCTACCTATATAGGCCACTTTTAAATACTTGTAAAATAGATTTCCTAAAAAATACAATGCATTGCCAGCAGCAGGAGAACCAGCTGAGCATTTAAAGAATTTCTGCAGCACTTACTTTCACATTCAGCAAGATCCAAGCTTGGGGAAGTTTTAATTAGGACTGGTATGTGTCACAGATCAGAAGCATTTTTTTTTAGTTCAATGGCAATATCTATGTTTATAATGGTGGCAATGAAGTAAGACAAGTTTTGGGAGAGGTGATGGGTTGAAATTTACAGCACAAGCCTATGTCTACTCAGAAGTCAGTCTAACAGTATTCAGTGGGGCTTGCTGCCAGGTAAGCGAGGTTAGGACTGCATTTCAATTAAAGGTAAAGGGACCCCTGACCATTAGGTCCAGTTGCGGACGACTCTTGGGTTGCGACGCTCATCTTGCTTTATTGGCCAAGGGAGCCGGCATACAGCTTCCGGGTCATGTGGCCAGCATGACTGAGCGGCTTCTGGCGAACCAGAGCAGCGCGCGGAAACGATGTTTACCTTCCTGCCGGAGCGGTACCTATTTATCTACTTGCACTTCGTGCTTTTGAACTGCTAGGTTGGCAGGAGCTGGGACCAAACAACGGGAGCTCACCCCATCGCGGGGATTCAAACCGCTGACCTTCTGATCAGCAAGCCCTAGGCTCTGTGGTTTAACCCACAGTGCCACCCGCATTCCAATTAGGCATGTGTTAATTCTAGACAAAGCTGCTTATAGTACTGGTAAAACTACTTGCACATTCATTTCTGTAAGAAAAACAAGGTATTTTTAAAAAATGAATGGGTTTCAAAAACAGAAATGTACCTGTTTAGCTACAACTTGGATTTTTTGTTCAGCTCTGTTTCACGTATGTTTTTTCTGCAAACCTATTGGTAATGTCTGCTATAATTTACAAACAGTTCAAGATTCTTAATAGTGCAATCTAATATCTACTCAGAAGTACACCCTTGTGCAAATAAATTGAAACAAAGCATGTTTTCTATCTTACTTGTAATCCTGTACTCAAAACTAACACAAAAAGTCAGTTGATCATTATGGTGTCGGAAGCCTGCAGCCAATAGAAGGAATGATGTGCTCACCACAATATATTGAGGTTCTACGGAAGAGTTATTCCAGAGCTGGAAGAGAGGTATGCTGACAGTACTGCGATATTGCAGCAGGACCTAGCCCCCTGTCACACATTGAAAGCTGTGAAGAAATTCATGACAGAGCAGCAAATACAGGTACTTGATTTGCCAGGGAATTCCCCAGACGTAAATCCCATTGAGAATTTGTGGGCTATATGCAGAAGTCGCCTCCGTGCTGTAGACTGTACGACTATGGAGAAGCTCATTCAGGCGCTGATTCAAGTGTGGTACAGGGAACCGAAAATCAAGTGACTGTTCGAAACTAGTAGACCCCCATGCCAAACAGTGTTCTAATGCTGCTTTAAAATAATGGAGGTCATACTAAAGTATGTATATGTGAGTTTTGTACAATAAACTACATTGTTTGTTTCAATTAATTTGCACAAGGGTGTAAGTCCCACTGAGTTCAATGGTATTTACACTCAGCAATGTGTGTGCAGGATTGCACTGCAATCCATTAACTGTACTATGTAAAACCTAGTGATTCCTAGTTCTGGAGCTACAGAATATTAGCAACAATGTGCGATTGAGTTATGGTCTCTTTTCTTCAACGTGTTTGGAAAAAACAAATGGATGCATTCTGAAAATAATACTTGATTACAGAAAATAGGCATCCTGTGATTCAACCAATACTTGAAAAGACAGATCCTAATCTTTAAAAAAATTAATAGTTTGGGGTCAGAGTACCTGAAGTATCATCATTTCCTACATGAAGCTATCTGGACCTTGAGTTCCTATTCAGAACAGCTTCTTTAGGTGAGATGGAGAGGGTGGCTACTGGGAACAGAGCATTTTGGTAGCGATACATCAGCTTTGTAATGCTCTCCCAAAGAGAGGCTCAACAGGCAACTTTGTTGTGGTCTTTCCAGCGCTGGGTGGCCTTATTTCACAAGCTTTTTAAACGTCTAACATTTTAAAGCCTTAGGGTTGAATCCAATTGTGTCCTTCCATTCACAGAAGAGTCTCTGATCGAATGGAGGCCACCACCAGTGGAATAGAGAGGAGGCAATTTTCGCTGATTCCTCTTTTTGCAATCTTTCAGATCACCTTCCCTTCTGCTCTGGAGGGACCTCCAATGCTCTGGAACAGATTTTCAAAGGTGGGGGACCCAGAGGAAAGGGGCTGAAATCCACCTCCCCTTATATTCTGGTGTGGGCAGGGTACAAATTTATTATGATTATCAACTCTCAGGCTTTTCATTTTGAAATTTAGTTACTGTGCAGGATTGCTAGTGTAGCTTTACTTTTTACTCTCTGCTTTTGGAGTGACACACAGTTTTACATTGCTTTATGGCTCATAAGGGTATTTTAATAGATTTAATATATTTATTGTCATTTTAAGTGTGTTTTGTGCAAACCACCCAGATAACACTGTTATTGGGCAGCATATAAAGACAGTTAATTAACCAATACAACTTCCAGTAAGATAATTCAAGGAGACCCTACTCAGAGTACTTACAAAGATATGAGAATTTATATGAGAAGGGACTTCACAGCAGTCAATCCCAATGTTATAAAAATGCTTCCCAAATAAATATGCAATAGCCCTTGGCCATTTTTTTTCATGGAAAAGATGGTGGTCCAGATACAATCTACATACTCCTCAGAGTTTGGGCCCCATGTATCTTACAGATAGTTCCTCCTTGTAAATATATCTTGGTGATGCCTCACCAACAGGCAAATAATAGCACCCATGATAGATGGCAATCAGAACCTGTTTTGTGCCATCTCTGTGGGAAGTGAAAACTATGAAGGCTAAAAGCAGTTATATGAAGGCTGTGGGTTCTTCCAAGATGCATAGCTTCTGGGCTTTCTGGGCTTTTCCCACAGGCAGGAAGGTAAAGGAACTGATAGGGAGGGACTGCTCTCCCACTCAGCTGGTCACATTCAAATCTGATTGGTCCTGCCCAGTAGAGCAAGTGGGAGGACCAACCATAGAATCATAGAGTTGGGAGGGACCAGACGGGTCAACTAGTCCAACCCCCTGCAATGCAGGAATTACTCATCCATGAATCCCCTCCTTCACTACAGGAAAAATGTCTCTCTTCTATCTAGGCAGATCTCACAGCTCTCTTTTTGTTTGTTTGTTTTGTGCTATGCTCCTGAGGTTTTGTATCTTTAGGCTGTTTTGATTAGAAAGGGGCAAAGGAGGTAATTATTCAGGATTTACTACTGGTAATTTACAGGATGTAAATTAACTTACATCACTTGCTGGGACATTAAATTTATTGTATAATTTTATCCAGCTCTTCCTCCAGTCACCTCAGGGTAGCAGTCATCCATATCTGCCATTGTATTATTTACCCAGGAACACAGATTCAGAATAGTGAATATTACAACTATGCACTGGATTCAGCTAAGAGACAAATCAGGCACATTCAGAGAGACTAGAATGAGTCCGGTATGCACAGCTACAGACTGATGCAAGTCGAGTTGCAATGGCCCACGGCAATCCATGACAGTACGGGGGCAGGGCATGAGGCAGAAAGGGTGGAAAAAATATGTGAAAAGGCAGGAACCTACTTGACCAGAGGCTGAATCACAGTAAAGCCACTTGTGAAGCACCACCACACAGGATTAAATGCTTCCACTTACCAGCTGTTAAGGGGAAAGTTCCAATCCTTTGCAGTGCTAGTGTACTCTCCTAAACTTATTTAACCACTGTTTTAACTATGTTAAAAAACATTTTTAAAACCCTTGTTTGGGGGACAGATCTGGAGTGGGGTGGGTGGACCTCAGGGCAACACAGGATGCCAAAGAGTAGATTGTGGGGTCCTTGCACAGTCCAATGAAAAGTGCCATCTTCTGTAGTCTGTGTCCTTGCTACTCCCAGATTTTCTACAGCTTATGCCTAAACTCTACAGATGTTGCTGAACTACAACTCCCATCATTCCTGGTCACTGTTTGTTGAGACTTAAGGGGATTGTGGCTCAGCAACATCTGGAAATCCAATGGTCCCCCCCCAACTCAGCCCTCCCCTCCCCAACTGGGTGTCCTGCAGATGTTTTGGATTACGTCCCTCATCAGACCAAGCCAATATGGCTGTGCCAATGGACGCTGTAGTGCAGAACATCTAGAGAGGACCAAGCTGAAGAAGGCTGGTTTAGCCGAACAGATAGAGAGAAATGTGGTGGTAAAAGGTTTGCAGCATGTTGTTTTATACAACAAAAACAAAAAAGTTTATATTTAAAGAGAACACTGTTTATATGCAACAAAATGCGACACCTTACTTTTAAGCTTATTCATATGCCTACAGCATGGGACGCGGGTGGCGCTGTGGTCTAAACCACTGAGCCTAGGGCTTGCCGATCGGAAGGTTGGCGGTTCGAATCCCCGCTACAGGGTGAGCTCCTGTTGCTCGGTCCCAGCTCCTGCCAACCTAGCAGTTCAAAAGCACGTCAAAGTGCAAGTAGATAAATAGGCACCGCTCCGACGGGAAGGTAAACGGCGTTTCCATGCACTGCTCTGGTTTTGCCAGAAGCGGCTTAGTCATGCTGGCCACATGACCCGGAAAAACTGTCCGTGGACAAACGTCAGCTCCCTCAACTGTCCGTGGACAAACGTCAGCTCCCTCAGCCATTAAAGCAAGAGGAGTGCCGCAACCCCAGAGTCGTTCACGACTGGACTTGTCAGGGGTCCTTTACCTTTTTATATGCCTACAGCAGCATCAAGGCTGGAACTTAAAACTCATAATGTTAAAAAAAAGTGTGATAACTAAACTAAAGTGTGAGCTAAAGACAGAAATCAAAATTCCTCTGTGCCTCCCCACCAGCAGAAGTTCAAGCAAAAGACATTCAGCCAGGGTAATTTCTGCTAACTGAAAATAGGCTGAAGAAGTATTAGCTCTAGAGACAACTTACTTTAGTACAAGCTCTTGAGTTTCAAGTGATACCAAAATCTAGAACAATATTCTAGAGTACAGGTCTTCAACTGGTGGGTTGGGATTCACTACTGGTTTACAATCTGAGCTAAGGAGGGTCTCAACAGCAGCACTACCATCAGACAAAGCGGTCAGCACTTTAGGGCAAAGAATCCTAAAAACATTGGTATCAAAAAGGTACATGATAGCCAGAGCTATCTGAAAATGAAATTAAGAAAAAAAAACTTAAAAGCATTGTAATTATTAAATCCTTTGATATGCAACGTCTAACAGCAAGAAAAGAAGTGAAAACACAAGTTAATCCAGCATCTTGATCAAAGTTCTGAAAAGGTCAATTCAGAATTATTTCAAACCTAACTCAGTCTACAGAGCCTGCTACATTACCAGCAGTACAGCATAAAGCCTCTGGAAATGTGACTTTGGTTCAGTTGTAATAATGGAACCTTCAATTTCCAAAGAGCAAGTTCTAGCATTCTTGCTGTCAACAAATTATGTGAAAATTTGATGGTAGTGGTATATCCTAAAGGGGTCTTAATCCAAGCAACAAGAAAGCAGGTGAAAAACCATTGCTCCAAAACACACCCCCTGTAATTAGTTTTAACCCCATTCATTGAATTGAGGGGGTGAAGTGGCTGTTGGAGGCTCCAGGGAGCCACACTCGTAATCTCATTTGTATTTGATCAACTACAATGATTGAATTCAAACTTTTACAAACAGGAGTTTAAAAAGAACATCAAAACTGAGTGTTCTGGGTCCTAGGTGTCTATTGAACTTGAGAGATGCTGCACCATAGTAAGCTTAAAAGGTAGCAGTTTGAGACAACTGTGTAGTGCAATGGTGACACAGCTTGCTGATAAAAACGAGCATGGCAACTTCTGCCAGCAAAATCTTTGCTTTTCATACATAAATTATGTAAACACTGCATGCTGCAATTTTTTAAACAGCAGGCAAGTCTAAAAGCCCAAAGTAAATGGAATGCCAGTCAATGACCTCATGTCTGTGAACTCCAATCTGAATTGCAAATACTTTGTGCACCTCCATAGCTGTGGTAGGGAAAATCTTAACACTACTGAACCACTGTCCTTGTATGCTGCACACTTCTTTTGTGCAACCAACAGAAATAACTTTTCTTAAAGGCAGTTTCCTGGGTTCCTCTTCAGTTAGCTTTAATGCTTGTTGTGAACCCGCTCTTTTCTTTCATTCCGCCTGTTCACAATCTACTACTAGCAAGGCAGAGAATATTGCCAGCTGCCACCAATCTTTACCTTTATTTATGGAAGCCCAACTGTTCCTTGCTCATTAATGCAATGTTTTGAGTGCCTTTGCATAGACAGAATAGTCTTAACTATTCTGATGTGTTTTGTTTTCATGTCATTTCATTATCATCCATTATCTGAACCATAGCACTATTACTGAACTTTAAGTAAACAGCCATTCTCCCTGACACATATCTCAAGAACATTAAGTTTCAGGAAACCAAGTAGTGATTTTTTAAAAAATAGAAAAGTTAGTTCTCTTCTTCTTTTGGACCATCAATGTGCCCCAAGCAGCTGGAGGTCAGTAAAAATGTTAGCAGGTTCATGAGTTCTGGGGACTTATTTGCAAGGATGATATTTATTCTTTTATTATTTATACTGCTGCTATCCACTTTGAGCTGTTTTAGAAGACAAAGCAGGATACTTTTTGGGGGGGAGGGGCTTTAAGCAACTCTCTTAAAAGTCATTGCTGCAGAGGAGCAGCATGTAATTGCCAGCTGTCACCAGGGCCTCACTTTTACTTATTTGCAGCCAGGGTGGAAGAGGAGAGCTGGCACAGCGATCGGCCCAGTGTGACAGCAGTAGGGTCAGCTCAGGACCCAACAGATCTTAGACTGGCTAATTTCCACCTTTATCCATTTAGCAGGTAGAATGGGGAGCTCCATGCTAGCTGAGCGATGCTCATGTCACTTCACAGGCAAAGGCTGAGAGGGCTGCAACCGTACACCTTCTTTCTTCTTCTTCTCTGGCCTAGTAAGATTGCCTTCCATGAAAATGTCCACAGTGGGGACATAGGTTTCTGGGTAAGTGTCTTTTTGATCAGACCAGTATTACAGGTTCCTCACTCAGAAATTGCAGTACCCCGTTCAAATCAACTCTAGCATTTGAATAGCAAATTAGTATAGGCAGTGTTTAGTATCACCACCTCACAAGCCATTTTTGTAATGTATGTAATGGTGTGTTCTCTCAGTAGGATTCACACTTTTGTCATCCTGAAGCAAGCCTGAGACTTTTGTCACTGTTTTCTCAACCTGTGTCAGACATGCAGATGACTATGTGAACATTCAGATCACAGGCCAATCTGTTTAAAAGAAGACCCACATGTCACTACTTAGACAGCAAGTCAAATTGTATGTAAGGTTATTTACCATAACCATTCCATGTTGATCTCAAGAGCAAAATTTAAAGCAAAATGTGTGCAACTCTGCAGTGCAATCCAAAGTACATGTTTCCAAAAAGAGGAAGCCTAACTAAGGGCTTACTCCCTAGGAGGTATGATCAGGATTGCAGCCATTGTTCACAATTCCAGATTAGTGAGGAGTGGGGAACCTGTTATCTTCCACATGTTGTTGGAGTCCATGAGCCCCAGCTGGCATGGCCCACTGGTCAGGGGTGATGGCAATTGGCCTTGCAGATGTTGCTGGGCTACACAGATGCCCCATTCTAGGTCTGTATCAAATTTCAGATTATATTACCTGAAAACAATGTAGAAAGTCATACCCCAAAAGTTATACTAAGGAAGGAAATTTTTAACAAGAAAAAGGGCGGAAACACCACAAGCCACTCAAGAAATTCAGTAGCAGCTTACTGATTTATTGCAGCTTTAACTTATACTAGATTTCAACAACATTTCTGTGCTTCTGGTGATCATTTGCATGTGGGACTGAGCCAGGATAGATGTAACATCACAGAAAGAATTTTCACATCACTTGTAAATATAGTGCATTTCAGAAAACACACAGCACATCAAGTACCGTATATTCCATCATATAAGACGACCCCCAACTTTTCCAGTTAAAATATAGAGTTTGAGATATACTTGCCGTATAAGAAATACGACCTGGCATATAAGACGACCCCCGACTTTTGAGAAGATTTTCCTGGGTTAAAAAGTAGTTTATATGCAGGAATATACAGTACTCAAGAACTGCAAGTGTTTACAAACCAGCCTCTGAACTCTTAGTGATCAAAGTCATGAAGCTATGTGCGCTTCCACACAGATTTACTGTGGATTTCCTCCCATGCCTCCCAGCAAATACAGGATGATATTCAACTAAATAATTTTCCTGTATCTGCTCCAGAGGCTTAGAGGATTCCATGGAACATAGGGGGGAGGGGCTATGCCAGCCCCAAGATCTGAATCTCTTCAGGGCTTGCTTATAGATGCATGCCCTGGAGAGAGATAGACTGACTGATTTTACAGTATATGCTACCCTTCATCCAAGGATCACAGGGCTGTTTACAGATCCAGACCTAAGAGCTGGTTTAAACATTCAGCAGAATCAAAGTTAGGGCTTTTCAGACATAGACTACATCTGCTTCAGGCTACAGCTACAGGGCTGTATGTTGAATGCTTCCATACAATGCACCTCCCTAAACCAATTCAAGCAAGGACTGTACTGGTTACATGAGTTCCCAGGCCCAACCAAAATATACATAATTATCTCATTATACCAGCTCAGATCAGGAAACCAGTCCCTCTGCGAGCCTTTGCTTTGGGAGTTTAAAACACTGAATACTAGGAGCAAGGTTTTTAGATTTGAGGGTGCTCTACCCAGCAAAGTGAATGAACTTTTTTGCATTTTTCCAAGGCTTGCAATCTCAACTTATAATAAGGTAGGTGATTTTCTGGTGTACATGCTGGTATGTTTTGCCAATTATTTAAAAATGTACCACCGTGTGGTTTTACTTTAATGCTTTAAGCCATTTTAAGAAAGAGTCCATATGTTGTCTTAAAAAAACATGCCAGGAAGGAAAAAAAGCTTGTCTGAACCTTCCTCCCCAACATGCTAATTTTCCACATGCAAGGAGATGTTAATAGAGGCGAGCTTTCAAAGCTGTAATCTCTGCACTTGTAGCCTGAAGGCAAACATGGGGGGGGGGGGAAACGACCCGTTTGATTCTGCAATTCTTATATACACTTACCTGGGAATGAGACTGTACAAACTATACCTTTAAAGTACATTTGAAGCACATTCTTTTCCTTTTCCTCAAACATTTCTGGGCGCTACAGTTTACAATTCCCAAAACTCACAACCGACTACAGCGAGGGAACAGGGTCGGGCCAATGGCCGACCAGGTGCCTCTGGCAAGACCCCAGCACAAGAGCCCTCTCCCAGCTTGCGGTCTGCAACGACCTGGCACCCGGAAGCATTACTGCCTCTGACCTTTAGAGGCACAGCATAGCCAGTGGCTAGTAGCGCTATACACGTGCTTTGAGGGGTATCGTGGGCATACAAACCTAAGCCTCGTCGGCCTCAACAGCACTTTGCTTTTCTGAGCAGCTGTGCAAACGGGGTTGCAGCAAAAGCCTTTTTAAAAAAACTCGACACCTTGTGCCCTGAAGTAAACCCCGGCGAGTGCAACTGCGTTCTCACGTGCACTCCCGATGAAAGCTCAATGCGATGGTTACGGAATTCGGGCCCCACTCCCCCACTCCTATTTTGTTCTCGTGAAAGGGGTCAGGCCGACAACACTTCGGACCCCCAGCTTTGCGAGGATTTGAACGCCGGTCCCGAGAGCAGCGTGGGAGCCCCCCATTCCTGGCCCTGCCAGCACCCGGCCCCCTCTCTGAGGGATTTACTTCCGAGTAAACGTGCCGAAGGCCGGCTGCCCACAAGGCTAGGCCTCCCCCGGCTACTGAGAAGCCCAGAGGGACCCCCATGACCTTCCCCGCCACCCGACTGACTCTCGCCCGCCAGGCCGGAACCACTCTCACCTGCTGCCGCGGGAGGCTGCGGCCTGTGCGGAGGGCAGCGGCGCCCGGGAGCAGACCGTTGCCACCAGTGCGCGACCCCCTCTCAGGGGCAAGAGGAGCGAGCGGAGCCGCGAGGCCGACCTGAGGAGCCCAGCCATGATCTTCCTTCTCACGCACGCACCGGTCAAGGGGGAGCACGTGACGGAAGCCGGGCGCAACCACGGCGCGAGGAGAGGGCGGGGTGCGCGTGGAGGCGGCGCCGCTTCCGGCTCTCCTGAAGGGAGGAATAATCTGTCTCCAACGTTACTCAAAAGGCGGGATTCTGTTTTTTCCGCCGCTCTTTAAAAGGGTCTCCCTCCGCTTTGAGGCGTTGTGGGAGATAAAAAGGTCTTTCCCCCCCAAAAAAAAATGGAACAGTCGGGTTTGTTTCAACGGGAGCTGGAAGGTGAGCCCGGGAGGCAGCCTCGGGCCAGTCAGAAGTCTAACCCGGAGTTTCGATATATAACTTGTTATCGGCTAAGATTTCTAAGAACGAAGGCCCTGGCTTCTCACGCGGGACTGCGGGGCTTCCGGTAGCGGTTTGTCGATATAGGGGTGTTATGTACTGAAAGGAGTTTGAAAGGCGACTCGCAAAACTGAGCGGCAGTTTTCCAACTTCGGGGAAAGCATTGGTTGGCCTCGCTGTTCGCTTCCCCCCTCCCCTTTGCGTCAGAGGGAATGAAGTCACGTGAGAGGATCCCTCGACTTCTGCTTGAGCATGCGCCCTTCCCGACTGCGCGTGCGCGAAACGGAGAAAAGTTTTGCTCATAGCAGAAGGTGGTTTGACTTGGCCGCGGGCTGCTCGTAGAAGATCCCTGGGACGTTCTTTGGTGGGCAGTGACCGTAGTCCTTTTCCAGCTCTATGTACCGCTGACAGTGCAGTCCTTTGCTACTCAGAAGCTAGCGCCACTTAGTTCTATGGGACTTACTCCCAGGTAAGGGCGCATTGGATTCCCCTGAATGCTGCTGACCTATATGCTCTTACTTTTACTTTATTTTATTTTTATTTATTAAATTCCTATACCGCCCTTCATCTGAGGATCACAGGGCGGCTTACAATAGAAAAACACAAAAAACCATAGTAACGAATACACACACACCAGTTTAAAAGGCAATAGATTGTTTAATCAGCCAAAGGCCTGAGAGAAGAGAAATGTTTTTGTCCGGCACCTTAAAGTTATGTAACAAAGGCGCCAAAAGAGCAACCCTGGGGAGAGCATTCCACAAATGGGGAGCCACCACAGAAAAGGCCCGTCCCCAATCATAGCTGCCAAGTTCTCCCTTTTCTCACGAGGAAGCCTATTCAGCATAAGGGAATTTCCCTTAAAAAAAGGGAGAACTTGGCAGCTATGTTCCCAATGTTGGGAGTAAGTAACATCAAATTTAATTATAAGTACAGTAGGTAGCCTTCTGTTTCTGCTGAGTGAAGCTGACATTGTGGTCTGTTCCTCATGCAAATACTGATGTATCACCCAGGCCTACCAGTCACTCACTAAAAAGGTAAAGGTAAAGGACCCCTGACAGTTAAGTCCAGTCGCAGTGTTCATCTCGCTTTACAGTCCAAGGGAGCCGGCGTTTGTCTGCAGACAGTTTCTCCGGGTCATGTGGCCAGCGTGACTAAGCCTCTTCTGGCGCAGCAGAACACCAAAACCAGAGCAGCGCACGGAAATGCCGTTTACCTTTCTGCCGGAGCCGTACCTATTTATCTACTTGCACTCTTGTGCTTTCGAACTGCTAGGTTGGCAGGAGCTGGGACCAAGCAACAGGAGCTCACGCCGTCGCGGGGATTCAAACCGCCGACCTTCTGATCGGCAAGCCCAAGAGGCTCAGTTGTTTAGACCACAGCGCCACCCGCATCCCTTAATCACTCACTACCAGATCTTTTTAACTGGAAATGCCAAGGATTGAACCTGGGATCTTCTGTATGTAAAGCATGACATCAGCCCCTAATCTGTGGTGCCTCCCCAACAACGCTCCAAAAAAGGTAACAAGTCCCCATGTATATTTCATACACGTGTTGCATTGCTCTGTATGTTTTGTAAAGGAAGAGGCTTTCAAAATCTGCCTCCTGAGAGGATTCTTCAGGAAGCATATTCAGTCTTCAGATACTACTGTATATAAGAAGAACCTGCTTATGCTAGTGACCCATCTAGTCCAGCATCCTGCTCTCACAGTGGTCAACCAGATCTCTATGGGAAACCCACAAGCAGCGCATGAGCCCAACAGTGCTTCCCCCACTTTTGATTCCCAGCAACTGGTACTAAGAGGCTTACTGCTCCCAACAGTGGAAGCAGAACATAGCAACTGTAGCATGCAGCCGTTGATAGCCTTATCATCCATGAATTTCTCCCATCTTCTTTTAAAACCATCCTAATTGGTGGCCGTACATGAAATCATTACTGCAAGGGGATGGCAACTCAAATCTCAACCATCCATGATGAAGACTGATATGTTTGGTCCTTCAGTTGGTATCTGGGGATCAGAGTTGGCCTGAAAGATACATAAACTGGCAGCCCCGGAAGAAAAGTTTTCATTTTTGTCCCCCATGTTCATTGATGGGACAGACTTGCAGCTCTGCACAGTCTTCACTGTATCAAACTTAAATGGAAAAGGTTTATTTTCAACCAGGAAACAGCTTGCTTCAAATGGCCTTTCCTTCCTGTTTTCATAAAAAGGTGGCATACAGTTTGCCTTTTGGGATGAACCTATTTTATTCAGGGGCAGTGGGTCTGCTGAACTCAACATTAAATATACTTGATTAAACCTGGATCTTTCACAATTCTGTGTGGTCTTGAATTTGTGTGTGTTTGTTATTGCAGTAGGGAATACTGCATATCCCCACATTTGATTATTTTCAACTAAAGAAAATAATGGATATGGCATTTAAGGGATGGTTTCTGTTTATGAAACCGTAAGTTATTTCATCCTTGGTGGATGGGCAGCTGACTTTCATATGGCCACTTCCTTTTTTACTTAGCCCCATAAGTGCACAACACTTTACAGACTACAAAAGGACAGATCTCTTGGCCCCAGGGAGCCTACAATCTAAAATCCAACACAAGAAAATTATACTAGTCCTTTCCTCTACTGTGCCTACTTATTATTTATACCCCGCCACTTCCCCAGCCACTCTGGACGGCTTACAGCATATCTAAAAACATAATAAAAACATCAAGCGTTTGTTTGTTGCATATATTTATCTCACCTTACCTTTCCTCCAAACTTGATGTGGAATGCATAGTTTTATTCTAACAACAAAGTTGGTTACGATAGGGTTGCCATATTTCAAAAAGTGAAAATCCAGACACAAAAGTTGTTGAGCTATTTTTGGAAAGTTGTTTGTGGAGGGCAGGCAAAATTGCTGAGCCAGACACCCAGGTTTTCCTGGACATTATTACTGATTTTTGAACATTTCCGCCCAGACACTTTTTCCGACGGGCAAATCCCATATGCTTCCGGGAAGTTCCAGACGTATGGCAGCCCTAGCTAAGATAAAAGATAGTGACTAGCTCAAGGACACCCCAGTGAGCATGGCAGAATGGGGATTGAACCCGGGTCTTCCCAGTCCTAATGTGATACTTTAAGCCAGGTGCCCTCCAGATGTTATTGGATTATAGCTCACGTCATCCTCAACCAAGGTAGGCTGCGGCTTAAGGATGATGGAAGTTGTGGTCTATGGGGCACCTCATTGCCAATCCCTGCTCTGAGCACTGTGTACCATATTGGCTGTTTGCATCGTGTTTGCTTAGCTTAGCAGTTAAGTGCATAAAGCACTGTGTTGGGGCACAGAATCTTAGTTGCAATCCTGTCCTGTTCATGTGGAGCAGCAGAAGAGAGCACAGACGTGTAAATGGTTTGCATTAAGTGTGGTGAGAAACAGGTGAATTTGTTGTTGCTGAAACAAAATGCAATATATGTACGGGATCACCGAAGTCAAAGAAAGAAATGAGATCCTCCAGAGGGTGGGGTGGGGGACATAAATATTCTAGTCTGCACATTGATATGCTTTGGATAATATTAGATTAGTTATTTTACTATTGAAGTCATGAGAATGACTTGTATTGGAAGTAACAATAATCACCACCACTTTCTTGATTGGAAAAAAAAGTATTACCAGATTGTTCCACTGCTGTTTGATAACCCTCCAAACCTCATTATCTACTTACTCTGTTTATATATTTTAAGCTTTTCTACTCTGCTTCTTAGTCAAGAAGGCACCCAAGAGTAGCTTACAAATATCAGTAGTATAGCAGTCCTTGTGCTTAAGCTTACAATCTTAAAAAAAAACACCACTGGAATACAAGGAAAGAGGGATGGGCAGGGAGGAGGAAAAAAGCATGTTCAGGCACCAGTGTTTAAAAGTTACAGTTCCTACAATGAACAGCTGATATAGAAACTGTTCAGGAAGCTTGAGGGAAATGGTTGCTGCTAGGTGGCTGCTGAGTGCGAGTCAAAAGGCAGCAGATCTCGGCAAAGTGATAATTTTTTTTTATCTCCTTACCTTTATAAACTGTCCAGAGAACTTGATTGATGAGTTGTCTAGAAACGGAGTGAGTGAACAAATAAATAAATAAATAAAAACAAATAAATTGAGTGTAATAGAGTTCCATTAAAATTAATGGGAGATTTGCTACTGATTTCGGTGGGATATTGATTGCACTCTTTGAATGCTCCGAAGCATTAGACTGGAGTGCCACTTCAGATCTGATTAAAAATGAACATGATACGTAAGACTAGCACCGTATCTATTAAAATGTGTTAGTCATCATGTCTCAAAATAAAACGTAATTATTCGTAATCAGTGACTTATTTATTTTTTAACTTGCGTTTCCACTGGGATCTAATATGATCTCAAGGGTGTTTCACTGTTGACACTGACAATTAAGAGGGAATATTGTTGTCTAATGCCTGATCATTTCCCCAGAGTACCACGTGGTGCTGGTTTTTTTTTTTACAAGCAATTAAATTATCTCCACAGCTAAGTATTCAGCAGCAATGTAGCAGACATTTCAAATATGAATGTGGTAAATATAAATCCAAACATTATTTAGATTTTTCTAAATTCATGCCATTGCCTTGCATCTCTACCCACATCTTCACAAGGAGCAATATCTGTGATGTGTGATAATGCAAAGTACAATAAAACTAGGTATGCCTGTTCATGAAATGCTTATCCTGCAACTTATTAATAGGGCGAGTGCCACCATTAAGAGGCAACCTATTTGCCCAAAGCACAGGGTTCAATAAAAGGTCTTGCCCTGGCGCATAAGACGGAGAAAGATTGTGCCGGGCATATCTCCCTGAATAAAACAGAGGGCAAGAATTAAAAGGCCCAGCTGCCAAATGGCTGGCAAAGTAAGACAAATCATATACAAAGTAAGACAAATCATACAATTAGGAGGACCAAATTGGGTTGCCTGTTATATTCATGGTTAAAGTAGCTATGAATTGGTTTGAATACAGCCAGCCCTGGTGAGGGTGAACGATCAGGATTGATGGCAGATTTCCGTGTGTCCTGCTCTCACTGTCTATTGGGTCATATAAACTCAAACTTGCCCAATAATTTCCCTTCAACAGTCTTGGCTACCGTTAACAAATAAACCAGCAAACTCTTTTGGGCAAAGCGCTGCAGGCATCCCTGGGATAGGTCCTCCACATGGTCCTCTGGGATGGGTGTCACCATCCTTTTTATGTATCCTGGCTGGCTGCTCCATCCTCTTTGCTCTTCATGTTTGCCTGGCATGGATGCACAGGCTGAAACCATTTGTGATATGCTTACTCCTCCCCCTCCCCCCCCAAGCTCTCTTTTCTGAATAATTTAGATGGCACCATACTAAGGATTGAGAATCTGGGAATCTTATTTTATTTTCAGGATGACAAATCAAAAGGTTGGGCAAGCATGCCAAGAGCGGGCAAGACATAGATGCTTTCTCCCCACTTTTTTCTGTTTAGGTTTGCTTGATTTAACATCCATGATTCCTCTCCTTTCCTTTCCCCTCCACCTCCTCTCCCCCCCCCCCCCGCAACCTTCCTGATTAGATTACATTACACTTGGTCATGGGAATGTGCTTTGAGTCTGAGCTGGAAACTGCAGGGAATAGCCTGCATGGAGGCTGAGAGGGGACGGGGGACTCTTCGTGACACGCTTTCCAGTTAAAGCAAGCCGCAATTGACCAAACATGCCGAACATCCTATGCTCAGCTGTTGCACGAGGGGCTAAAGACCAAGTCTTTGATTCTGCCCTCTCCTCCCTTTTCTGACATCCTTGCCTTACTGCATTTCCCGCAGGGCATTTCCCTTTCCTTGACAGGCTCCGTCCATCCCTTGCATCAATTAGGAGGGCTGTCCTCTGGTCCCTGAGGCTGCGATCTGGACTCCTTCCATTTCATTCCCTGCCTGCTCCCTTCCCCCAGCTCTGACTTCCGCCTCTCTTGCTGCGCTTATTTACCTTGTCTGCATCATTACTTTTCTAAAGAGGGAGGAAGCAGCAACTAAAAGGTCAGACATTAGAAGTTCTGCAAGATTGCAAATTACGCCATGAGCCAGGTGTTTTCAAAAGCGTTGTTGTTGCTTTCCTTTTTATTGCAATAAAATCATTACAAAAGAAATAAAATATGTCCTCCATCTATCTATCTAAGCAGGGAATATAATTTCATAATATCCTGTATCCATATACAGAAAGTCACTTATGGATTACATAGTATGGCTCATATTAAGAGTCCTTAGTTACTATTAAATTTGAAGCGGAATGTCAAATTGGGTGACTGAAAATAATAGGATTGGACATTGTCTTGGAATTTACATTCTGATAATTATTCAATCAATTGTATTGATCCACATCCTTCAGTGTCTCTTCTATAACGAATAAGCTTTCTCACCATTTTTAAAAAATCTCTTACACTTTTATACCATTGAAAGATGTCAACAGAAGTGGAACTTCTAACCAGTCTTTGTATCAATAAGATTTTTTTTAGGAGGGTCCTCTTCAATTTTCCATTCGGCACTCTGCACTTTTCCATACAATGGGTTCATGAGTTCTGATTGGTGCCAGAGAGGGACTGGGATCATAGAATCGTAGAATTGTAGAACTGGAAAGGACACACAGGATAATCTAGTCCAGGGGTCAGCAAACCTTTTCAGCAGGGGGGCCGGTCCACTGTCCCTCAGAACTTGTGGGGGGATGGACTATATTTTGAAGGGGGGGAAATGAACAAATTCTTATGCCTCACAAACCCAGAGATGCATTTTAAATAAAGAGACACATTCTACTCATGTAAAAACACACTGATTCCCGGACCGTCCGCAGGCTGGATTTAGAAGGCAATTGGGCCGGATCCGGCCCCCGGGCCTTAGTTTGCCTACCCATTCTAGTCCAACCTCCTGCAATGCAGGAATATGCAACCTCGACATTACTGGCACTGCACTCTAACCAGCTAAGCTATCCAGGCTTTATAACTGCTGGCACCTACATTTCCAAAGAGAGAGCGACTAAGCTGTCCTCCAAACGCCAAGGTTTCCAGGGGTGCGGGAAGAACGCCACACAGTAAAAACGTGTCCCTTTTGAAACAGGGAGGTTTCGAGAAGGGGAGGGACCGCTTAGCAAAGGTTTCTTGGGAAGGAAAAAGTAGGTGCCAGGATTTCATGAGGGGCTGAAAATCAGGGCCATCTTGGTGGGCTGACTGAAGACAGGCTGGAGACAGAGACACAGAGGTGCCTCGGAATCCATTGCTGCATTGCCAGCCCCAAAAAAAATTAAAGGAAAAAAACCTGGGTGTCCATTTCCAAAATATAAGATCAAAAACAAATAATAAAACCTACATAACAGCAACAGTGTTTTGTGCTGTGTAGACTCCTATGATGTAAGTAATGGGCCCCGCCTGCTAGCCTGCTCCCTAAAATGTCACTATCACTATGGATATACTTCTTAATTGTATTTCAGTTCAACAATTACTTTGATAAAATACATATTTTGTTATGTGCAAATGGCTTTAGATACCTATTAGGTCCATAAATTACCATACAGCTTAGAATCAACATAAAACAGCGACAATTTGTTGTTGACAAAGGACAGCTGGGCATATAAAGGGCCCCATTACCTTCAGTAGCTGAGGGCCTCATCAAACCTAAATCCGGCCCTGTGCATTGCTGTGGAGAACAAGCCCCTCTTGAGATGGCGGGTGCTGTAAACTCCGCCCTCCCTCCACTGAAAGCTTCCGGTGTAAAAATGTGTAGAATAAACCATATTTCTGAAAAGACGTGGCAGTCTCCACCGTGTCTTTGTAGCAGGGGCCCCAAGGGCCCCAATTAAGGTGATAATGTTTATCCCTATAAATCCTGGAATATGCTTATATTAGTGAATTATGGTAACCTGTTGCTTTAAAGAAACTGATGATTCAGCAAGAAGCCGTCCCTACTGGGATAGAAGGTCAGCTAATACGTAAATCACAAAGAAGCAATTCATAAACTAGAACATAAATTGTTACATCCACACGTAACACAGGTTCCCATACATGCAAACTAACAATATGTAACAGATCACGGTAAGAATCAAAGGTTAGTTAGCAATGCTTATTGCGCATGCATATCAGATTAGGTAATGACATACGCATTAAATATGAAATGAGATTATGAATATTAAATATAAAATGATGTAATGATTTATGTGACTGGTTAAATTGAAATCCTTTGTCTGAAATGTTATAAATACCCCTGCCCGACCTTTGGGCGGGGTTGCAGTATTCCGAAAAGATTCGATTGTAACCTTATTGCTTTGCAATAAACAAAATGGACTCCTAACTCCTCTTGTCTCTGAGCTTTATTGGTCTAACTCAGAAGATAAGCCATTTTTGGCTTACAACATCTTGACCCCCAACGGAAACACGACTGAGCACCTGGAACCGTCTGAAATCTCGCTACCGCTCAGCAGAGATTGGGGGTGGCGTGCAACCTTTGTAATGGTATGTAGGTAGTTTCAGCAATAAGCAGTGTGGAAGGGAATTCAGTGCATTTCTGGCACACATTCCATCATCTCAACTTGGTCCCCAGCACCCAAGCTTTCAATGATTTCATGCCTGAAAAGCCCCTCTCTTAACGGTTTTTGCAGCCTGTGAATGGGTGCTTGTGTGTGTGTGGCCTTGTCACTCAGCCCTAGTGCCGTAGAAACCCTTACTCAGCACGGCGCTACATTTCCTCCAAATTCTCCCACATCTTTCCCTTTCAGTCTACTACAGTGAGACAATTATTCATTATTAAACTCTAGCCCCGAATGACAATGCTTTTCAGCACTTGGTGCCAACCGCTGCGAAGAGCGGATCTGATAGCAACCGGTCTCGAGCTGAAGTCTACCTTGATTCCTGCTGGCATGGCAAAGCTTCCTTCAATTCACAGGGGGCTCGAGAAGCACTGAGATGGCAGAGATTGTTGTGGCAGAAGCAACTGGAAAATGTCTTGAGATTGAAACACAGACATATTAACATCACCCTTGTGGACGCTAATGACTTGCACTTTAGAACGCCAGAGGCTCATCCTGTCAGCTAAAACAAAGAAAAAACACATTTTTAGTCTCCAAAGACCTTAGATCTTTCCAAACTCTCCGGGCAAATCCAGCCATAATGTATCTTTGCAGCAGAACGGGGCAGCTCATGCATGCCACTGGGGGAATCATTGCCCAGAGTTGCTGTAGGCAGTGTAGTTGGTATAGCTAAATAAAACAGCAGCGGAAAGCCTGGGAGAGGTTCAGCTAGTAACGGCGCGTCATATAATGCATTGCAATCAAATCTAAACAATTGCCAATCAAGAGGGCATAAGCTTACCCAGGCACACTAGGCCGCCCCTCTCATTTTGTTTTTATTCATAATATATTTCCGTGGCCAAACATATAACACAATTGGCAATATCTCATAATAAGCTTTGCCCTTTAACATATGCTGGCAGATAATTAGTAAGGCTGCCATTGGGTTAAAGTATTTTGATGAAATAAATATTTTACCCGAGACCAGCTAGGGTAGATGTGGACAGCCAGACCTCTGCTAGGGGAATACATGTAACTGGAGCAGGTTTTTGCATGGGAATTGCCTGTGTGTTGGGAATTGCATGAGAATGCTTGCTACAGACCCTCCAAGTATCCTTATTTTCCAGGGACAGCCCCAGATTTGCCGAAGCCATCCCGGTTTCTTATTTGATCCTGGAATGGAATAGGGATGTCCTAGGACATCCCTCTTTTCATCGGAGAAATGTTGGAGGGTATGGAGTTATCTCCTTGGCTTGGGGGTTGCATAAGTAACTATACAACCTTTTAGAAGGCATCTGAAGGCAGCCCTTTATAGGGAAGTTTTTTAAAATGTTTAATGTTTTATTATGTTTTTAGATACATTGGAAGCCGCCCAAAGTGGTTGGGGCAACTCTGCCAGATGGTGGGGTGTAAATAATAATAATTTTTTTACAGGTAGGTAGCCGTGTTGGTCTGACGTAGTCGAAATAAAAAATAATCCTTCCAGTAGCACCTTAGAGACCAACTAAGTTTGTCATAGGTATGAGCTTTCGTGTGCATGCACACTTCTTCTTTGTTATTGTTGTTGAATAGGACACCCCCATTTTTTGGAGGATATGTTGCTATGCATTCACTTCTATGCTGCATCCAGCTTCTTATCTAGAGCATTGACTCTGGTGTTCATTCAGGGCTGGCGCAAGACATTTAGGCACCCAAGGTGAACCACAAAATGGCACCACCCCCTGCCAGGGAGAAAGGGGTGAGGGCAGATCTACATGAGGAACTGAAATTCTGCATTTGCTGAAAATCTAGGAACTGGGTATCTCAAAGTTCACAGCACAACAATAGCAGGTTTATAAAAGCTGGAGTTTTCACATTTTCTCACCGAGCATCTTATGGAGGCATGAATCTTACAGTCAGAAGTTAGTGGCCCATTGCTGCTGTCTGCCCTTCATCTAAGTAGGCTTGCAAAATAATATTGAGTTTCCCGTGTGATGGTTCCCAAGTCTTGCTTTATTTTTCATTTCAAGGCTCATTTGCAAGCGTAATGGTCCTTTCCACACACACACACACACACACACACACACACACACACACACAATCCCCCCCCCCCAGTGGAGAGCAAACCTAGGGGGCAAATTGCAACCAAGCTTGTGAGGTTTCTATGAGTGGCATCTTTGCCAAAAGGGCAAGCAGCTCAGTGCAGCTGCAGGGAGAGTGCCAGCTTTTTATACTTGCAAATCACATGCATTTACAATTAGTGTGGAAGAGTGCTTTTTTCAATATTATACTCTGTGTGAGTATGTTTCGCTTGAATGAAAGAAAAGAAATCACTTAGAGGCTATTCTGTTCCGGAGGATTTTTAACAACACTTTAGCCTTGCTAAAATGTTTTATTTTCACACAAATCAATGGCTAGAAAAATAAAAAAGGTGAGATCATTTTGAATGCCCCCACTTTTTATGCCTTGGTTTTTGTTTGGTATTTAAAAAATAATCCTGATTTGCACCTCTTGCATTATAAAATACACTTGCTTGCAATCATATGGGCACATTCATTCAGCCATATATTGTGGGGGGAGGTATGTTATTATTTTATTTACAGCACACACACACACCCCAAAAATACACATGCCTCAGCCAAAATGGCTCCAAGACAGCTTACAAATTAATAATAATAATAAAGCAACCAAGATCGTCCTTGCCACTCAGACTTACCATCTAAAACTATATGATCTACAAGTGGGGAAAGTGCTATTGCGGTCCTGTCCTGCTTGCGGGCTTCACAGAGCATATAAGGCAGATCTCATTTCAGGTTGCCATATGTCCTCCTTTTCCAGGACATGTCCACTTTTTCATGGGTATGTAAAATAATAGTCTTCAAAATATGGCAAACCTATAATGCCTGAACTGACATTTGTAGGAATAGAGTGTGAGGAGCTAAGGCAAATAGTAGGGATGAGAGATGAAGTTTTAGGCCTAATAGACAAAATAAAAACTGACAAATCACCGGGTCCACTTGGTAATCACCTGAGAGTTCTCAAAGTACTCAAATAAGAAATTGCTGACCTTCGAACCAGAATATGCAATTTATCCATCAGATCAGCCTCTATACCCAAGGAATGGAAAGCGACCCATGTAACATCAAATTTTTAAAGGGGATCCGGGAAATTATAGGCTGGTTAACTCTGCTGCGAAAACTGTTGGAAAGTTGTTAAAGTTAAATGTTGTTGTTATTGTTGTTTAGTTGTTGTTGTTTAGTCGTGTCCGACTCTTCGTGACCCCATGGACCATAGCACGCCAGGCACTCCTGTCTTCCACTGTCTCCCGCAGTTTGGTCAAACTCATGTTCGTAGCTTCGAGAACACTGTCCAATCATCTCGTCCTCTGTCGTCCCCTTCTCCTAGTGCGCTCAATCTTTCCCAACATCAGGGTCTTTTCCAAGGAGTCTTCTCTTCTCATGAGGTGGCCAAAGTATTGGAGCCTCAGCTTCACGATCTGTCCTTCCAGTGAGCACTCAGGGCTGATTTCCTTCAGAATGCATAGTTAAATAAAGTTAAATAACTGAGCATACAGAACAGGCATCCCCAAACTGCGGCCCTCCAGATGTTTTGGCCTACAACTCCCCTGATCCCTAGCTAAGAGGACCAGTGGTCAGGGATGATGGGAATTGTAGTCCAAAAAACCTGGATGGCCGAAGTATGGGGGTGCTTGATATAGAAGAATAAGCCTTGCTGAAGCAGAGCCAGTACGGCTTCTACAAGGGCAATCCTGTCTCACAAACCTATGAGAATTCTTTTAAGAGTTCTTTGACAGTATAAACAAGCATATACAGTAGATCCAGTTGACATAAAGTACTTGGACTTTCATAAAGCTTTTGACAATGTACCTCACCAAAGACTCCTGAGCAACTCTCCTATTAGGAAAGGTTACAGCGTTTGAGGCTTTTTAGTTTAGAAATAAGCTGAGTAAAAGTCACAGAATCATAGAATTGTAGAATTGGAAGGGACCCTGAGGATTCCTTCATCTAGTCTATGGGTAGACAAACTAAGGCCTGAGGGCCAGATCCTAACCAATCACCATCTAAATCCAGCCCGCGGACAGTCCAGGAATCAGCGTGTTTTTACATGAGTAGAATGTGTCCTTTTATTTAAGATGCACCTCTGGGTTATTTGTGGGGCATAGGAATTAGTTCATGTATTTATTTTTTCCAAAATATAATCCAGCCCCCCACAAGGTCTGAGGGACCGGCCCCCTGCTGAAAAAGTTTACTGACCCCTGAGTCCAACCCCTGGCAATGCATAAATCTCTGTTTTGCTCCTTAATGGCTTCCACTCAGCTAGCCCTCCCAGGCTCGCCTGGCTCGTCAGCCTAAACTAAACCCAGGAATTTCCGTCTTTGGCTCACTTTAGTCCTAACTTTGACTAATTATAAGAATCATGGGTGCATTGCACCCAGAAAACACTGGCACCCCAACACATAACAATGCTTTCCTCTATAATACATATTTTTGTACGCATGATTTGGTTCGAGAATCGCATCGCAAAATTCAGGGAAGTGTGAATTTTGAAGGACAGCTGCGCTTTGGTTTTCAGATTGTTTTGGGAAGTGTGTGTTTTGGATGGGTTTGCATTAAAATGTGACCTGAACCAAATTCCATCTATTCATAAATACAAATGGCATTGCAGATTTATTGTGAAGGGAAAAGCTGCAGCTAGTGCCAATTTCAATTATTCATTTGCCACCTTTCAAAACACAATATTTTCCAGCTTACAGTAGTAAACTTTCAAAACAAAACAAAACACCAATATCTAAAAATCATAAAGTAAAATAGCAGCATCAAGCATGCCATAGTGGCGATGCAATGGAGTTAACAATATCATAATTTTAAATATTTTTAAAAACTGAGAAAGCTGTTGCAGTGGTGCAGTTTCCAAAAAGAAAGAAAGAAAGAAAGAAAGAAAGAAAGAAAGAAAGAAAGAAAGAAAGAAAGAAAGAAAGAAAAGAGCAATGCAAATATGTTACCACAGTATAGTAAACAGATATACAGATGCAAATTTGGATGTGTTGTGCAATTTTTTTCCCAGGGGAACCAAGGTGAGCATAGAAAAATGGAGGCACTTCAAAATAATGGGGGTTTATATAAAACAACAAACATTCTCAGTGCCCCAGTTTTTCTGCATAGAAACTATGGATAATGCCTACTTCACCAGTGTTTTGTGAAGCTAAACATGTTATTGTTTGTAAAGTGCCTGCAGTGTCTCAAATGAGGAGAGCTTTAGAAATGTAAAGTGGGTGCCTTCATCTCCCTATTATCTTCAGACAGTTGTTTAGGAGAGAAGCTTGGTGCGTGGCTCTTGGATATTTCTGTAAGAAGGAACAGGGATTTCTTGATTGTAAGACCATTGTAAAGAAAACCATCTGCGGACATTAATCTCTAAATAATACGATGCACTCACAGAGTTCTCCGTATCTGCAAAGCAAAACAGGAAGGTCTGGATCTAAAGAGCCACACAACTAGTTCTGGACACCTAGGGAAAAGGGAAAAGGTAAAGGACCCCTGGATGGTTACGTCCAGTCAAAGGCAACTCTGGGATTGCAGCGCTCACCTTGCTTTCAAGCCGAGGTAGCCGGTGTTTGTCCACAGACACCTTTCCAGCAGGGGTGGAGAAAGGGGGAAGCGATGGGGCCGGATCGCCCCGGGTGTGACCACTGAGGGGGGTGACAAAATGCCGAGCGGCACTCACCACGGGGCCTGCAGCCATGCGTCTCTCCTGGGAATGACGTGGTGGCTTGGGCGCCCGCAGGCTCCGCGCTGCCCCAAACTGTCTGCCCGCTGCCTCCCCCTCAGGTGTAGGGCAGCTGGGTGGGAGGAGGCAGGCAGACTCCTTGGAGGCCCCACAGAGCGTCCTGCCCTGGCTCGCCCTGCCTCATGGGTGGCTGGCGCTGCCCCTGTGTGCAGGGCACGCAAGCTGCCCCAGGCGCCCTATCAACTTGCTCTGCCTCTGCTTTTCGGGTCATGTGGCCAGCATGACTACCCCGCTTTTGGCGCAACGGGACACCGTGACGGAAACCAGAGCTCACGGAAACACCTAGGAATGTTTGATGCATGGGTTTCTCAAGCAGCTACATCCCCACGACACCTCTTTTGAAACTAAGGTAACTTCCAAAAGCAGTTGGTCTTATTTCTCTAGACCAGCATCTTGTTCTCACAATGACCAACCAGATGCCCATGTAATAACTGTGATGATGATAATAATAATAATAATAATAATAATAATAATAATAATAATAATAATAATAACAACAACTTGTCCCCACAAGCAGAGCCTGACGGCAACAGGCACTTTCTCCTCCAGCAACGGGTACCCAGAAGCATACTGAATCCAACACTCTGGGTAGAATTGAGCCTGCGAGGGTGGTATCCATTGATAGCTTTATCCTCCATGAATTTGTCTAATCCACAAGTTGGCAGAGGCTGGGTTTGACAATCGCATAAGTACGGTAGCTGAGACAAGAGTTGCCTCAGGCATTCAGAACTTCTAACGTTTGCCAAACTCAACAGGAGCCTCACCTGAGCGCTCTCTGCAAAGTTGTGTTTACATACAGTTGTTGAGGAACACAGCTGAATGCGGCTGTGAAGAGCTGCTAGCAATCAAACCGAGGAAACTTCTTCAGTAGGTCTTACTACTCGAAGAGTTTCTTCTGCTCTCTGTCCTGAATTCAGTATATCTTGAACAATGGGAATGAAAAACGTTTTAAACAAGCAGCCTCATGCCTGGTGTTGCTTGGCAATTCTTTTTAAAAAACCTAAATATCAGTGCAGTTTTAAAAGGTCCAGTCTGCCATCTTGATTCAAAATTACACCCAGTTTTAGCCAAACATAGACAAAACCGTTATCTCAGCAACCATCATGCAAAAGGTTACAATTTCTTGAAAGGAGTCCAAGTGTACAGTGAGCAGACAAACCACGTGCCAAAACAGATAGCAGATCTGCAATTGCACTTGCTTATAAGATTTAACCCATATGATTTAATTGCCTACAAGGTCACTGTTTCCTAACTGGACACATTTTTGAAGCCTGCTCGCACCACAATCTGTTTCACAACAGAATGGTGACACTGGAATAACAAGTAGAATACCAGTGATATCACTGCCCTGTTAAAAAATTGTGAGTTTCCACACGTCTCCATGTGTATTGAAAGCTCTGAGAAAAAGTAATGGGATGTTTTGTATCACCTTTAGTAGCTCTCTGGAAGCGTGGTGCCTTGTTTTTCATGAGAGCTGTGAATCTGAGTTACCTGCTTTAAATGTCATGTTTACCTTGAGATTTTTTACGCTAGCATTGACCTTCGTATACATTGGCACCCAGTTGCACATTACTCAAAAGCAATTAACTTCAAGAGGAACAATGAACAGATACCTGCTTACAACTAAGCATAAGTTAGAGCCATGCTTTCCTTCTTTGTATGACTGGATTATAACATATTTCTGCTTCATGTGTGATTGAAAATAAGGTAAATGCCCAAAACATCTGTTTGGTTTTCCTCCATTGGCCACTTATAGATTGAAGTATTGGGCTACAGCAGTAAAAATCAGATGATTGTCATTTTAAAAAAAGGTGTGGGTAAGTCTCAGGCCTGGGGGTCAAATGCAGCCATAGCTGCCAAGTCCGGATCGTAAAGATCCGGGATCGGCAGCGCGCGCATAACCGGAAGTTGCGTGACGCAACTTCCGGTGGCGCTTCGCCCTTCTATGGGCACCAGAAAATGGCGGCGCCAGCACCGGAAGTCGCTTCCGCGCATGACCGGAAACACGTAAAAGCGACTTCCGACGCCGGCGCCGCCATTTTCTGATGCCCATAGAAGGGCAAACCGCAACCGGAAGTCGCGTCACGCAACTTCCGGTCATGCGCGGAAGCGACTTCCGACGCCGATGCCGCCATTTTCTGGTGCCCATAGAAGGGCAAAGCGGCACCAGAAAAATGGCCGCCGGGAAGAAGCAAATTAAAGGGACAATGCCGGGATTTTCCGCCAAACGGGAGACCGCCGGGAAACGGTAAGAAAAAAGGGGTTTTCCCGGTGGATACGGGATACTTGGCAGCTATGAATGCAGCCCTCCAGGCATCTATGTCTGGCCCTTGGAAGGCTCCCCAGGCCACACCCCTACTGATCCGACTCACACCCCAACCCTGGCTGGACTGTGTCCTTGAACTCTGATCATGCCTCTTGATTGGATGGATGGAGTGAGCATATGTAGAATCTAGCCAACTTTGCAAAGGTATAATTGACATTAATTGTTCCACCCACCACTGGCCCTCGGAAAATTGCTTAGAATGGAATGTGGCCCTCGGGTGGAAAAGGTTTTTCACTTCTGATCAATACCAAAGACTTCAAGAAGGCAAATGAAACAAAAGGAAGATTATTTTTTAAGATATAATAGAAAATGCTAAAATAGCATTGTATCACTGCAAAAGGTCTTTGGTATATGCTCATACCACAAACATGCTTAGGCCACGGTAACCTTGTCTTATAAACGGCACAGCATGACTTGAAGTAGCACGTAGAGACTAGATAAATGGTCACTGTAGTTCAATTATGTCCAAAGGAATGGTAGAACTCAGAGACATCCAATGAAGTTGCATAGTTGATGACAGCAGCGAGCAGCAGTAAATCACATTGAGCAAGCTGGTGTTAACTCTTTATTAGCAATAGCAGGATCTGCACAGGAGTACCAGAACTAGTGAGCACAGCAACTACTCTTCAGCAGGTCTTGCCTCCATGAAGCAGTTGCCAAGACTGAAGACCCCTGCCTCCCCACAGCTGCCTAAGTCCCCTCCTCTCCAGGGTTTTCCCCAAGCACTGTGCCTGTGTGAAGTTAACTTCTCCACTGCCCTTTTCATGCCTCTCCTGGTTCTGGGAGACCATAGGAGAGGGGAGCTTGTCACAGCAGGAGGGGGAGACACCCATGCTTCTTCACCAGCCTGGACTCATCTCTGCCTCACTCCTTTCCTGCTTTAGCTTCTCCCTCTGATTCTGAACTGCTCTCTTCCACAGCCTCTTCCTGCTCACTAAGCCCTGTTACCTCTTCAGCTTCCAACACCACCACCCCTCTACTCCTTCTGACCACTCACCATTGTCCCACCGCCAATTCCAGTCCCTGAGTCTTCTTTCTTTGCGGGTTCCTCGCCTGGTTCCTCCCACCATTCCTCTGCGTCCAACCTGTCTCCATGACAGGTTGAAGCATGGAACTTACTCTGGAAGGCGGCGATGGCAACCAACATGGATGGCTGTAAAAGACAATTGGACAAATTCATGGAGGCTAAGGTTCTCAATGGCTTCTAGCCCTGGCAGCTACGCCCTGCCTCCACAGACAGAAGCATGAATGCTTCTGAATACCGGTTGCTGGAAGCCACAGGAGGGGGGAATATTATTGTGTTCAAGCCCTGCTTGCAGGTTTTCCATGTATCCCTTTCTTAAGACCCTGTAAGAAGAATCTGCTGGATCTGGCCTATGACTCATCTAGTCTAACATCTTGGTCTTACAGTGACCCACCAGATGTCTGGGAAGTGGGATGTGAATGCAGCAACACTCCGTTCATCTGTGATTCCCAGAAACTGGTGTTCAGAGGCTGTCTCGCCAGAGTGGTGCATGCTCTAGTTATCTCCCGCTTGGACTACTGCAATGCGCTCTACGTGGGGCTACTTTGAAGGTGACCCGGAAACTGCAATTAATCCAGAATGCGGCAGCTAGACTAGTGACTGGGAGTGGCCGCCGGGACCACATAACACCGGTCCTGAGAGATCTACACTGGCTCCCAGTACGTTTCCGAGCACAATTCAAAGTGTTGGTAACTGACCTTTAAAGCCCTAAACGGCCTCAGTCCTTTATACCTGAAGGAACGTCTCCACCCCCACCATTCAGCCCGGACACTGAGATCCAGCACCGAGGGCCTTCTGGCGGTTCCCTCATTGCGAGAAGTGAGGTTACAGGGAACCAGACAGACGGCCTTCTCGGTAGTGGCACCCGCCCTGTGGAACGCCCTCCCAGCAGATGTCAAGGCAATAAGCAACGATTTTACTTTTAGAAGACAACTGAAGGCGGCCCTGTTTAGGGAAGTTTTTAATGTTTGATCCTGTACTGTTTTTAATATTGGGTTGGAAGCCGCCCAGAGTGGCTGGGGAAACCCAGCCAGATGAGCGGGGTATAAATAAATTATTATTATTATTATTATTATTATTATTATTATTATTATTATTATTATTATTATTGCCATCATGGCTGGGAACCACGGATTACCCTCTCCCCCATGAATTTGTTGAATTCTTCTTCCTTTTTTTTAATCCATCCATTTGGGAGGCCATCACTGCATTCTGCTGGAATGAGTTCCATAGTTGGATGATTTGCTGCATGAAGAAGTATTTCCTTTATCTGTCCTGATTCTTCCAACACTCAGCTTTGTTGGCTGTCCATGAATTCTAGCTAGTAGCCATTTATAGCTTTCTAATGTTCTCTTTCCCCCAAGAGTGCAAACACGTTCTATCTGGGATAAGGTGAGTTTAACTTCAGGTCCGGGGCAGGTGCAGAATGTTTCGATCCGTGCTGCTGGCTCATTCTGGCACCCGAGTCAAAGAATAAAAGCACAAAGAAGTCAAGTTCTCTCCCCTCCCCTGCTGGCATTGAATTATGTACTAATAAATTAAATAAATTGTGTCCCTGAAAAGCTCTCCAAAGCTAATACTGGAAGCTTAACTGCCGGGCTAGCCCTGGCTGAGATTGTGACATGAGAGTGCGTCAATTTTAAAATAAAGATGTGTATTTCTTGCCCAAGCCTTGTACGTGTATGTTCTTGAGATAACACTCTTCCAAAGGCTTCACAAGGGCACACAAATGGCAGTCACATCCCTATAGGTTTTATCACATATCCCAACAGAGTGACATTTTTAGCATGCTTTTCCAAGTTGTTACATTAACAAATTTGCACTGATTTCCTTATCCTGTCGTCTAAAGACCACCTTGTAGTAAGACAGTGAACTTTTACAGCATTTCCGAGCTGATGTACTGTCTAATGTCACAAGTGTCTGCTCGCATTACCTCATGAAGGCTTGAGAAGATTCTACATTGTGCTTTCCATTTGAGCTTGATTTGACAGAATCAGTCCCCACGCTAGCTCATGGCACTTATCAGTTAGTCAGCGTTCCTCGGGGAAGAGAATTTAGAGTGCACCATATTCTGTTTTCAAATCAAGCCCTGTCCCCTTAGGAACTTGGCTGCTGCATTATTAAACAGGGTGCCATCAGCCATACCACCATGCATAAACATTCAGTCAGATAAAAGACTACATCATTATGTTAACTCTTTTCTTATCAGGTTCATTCATCTTTCAGTGATCTGAAATAGAACTCTGGGGGACAAAAGGAGAAGTTTCCCCTTCAAACATCCATGCACGTGAGCTTTGGGGAGGAAGAGCAGGAGATAGATGGGGCAAACGACCCTTTTTAAAATGTTCACATTATGGGAACGGTGAGCGTGTGGAAAAGACAGTTGGATCAAAACTGCAGCTCCAATCCCTGATTGCACCAACCCACTGTATGGAAACAGCAAGAGAAGCAAGCAAATAAATGAATGAATGAATAAGCAGCTGGGCTAAATAATTTGGGAGAAGTGTTTTATGGCATGCATGTGCACTTGGTCCCAACACGGCCCAATCAAAGCAAACTCTGTTGGGGGAGGGAAGCTTTTGGCATCCACTTCTACAACCCTACCAGCCTGAGGATGTGGCTCTCCCATCCCCCTTGGACTCTAGGGGTGACTCTGCTCTGGGGGGAAGTAGAATCCTCCTACTTTACATGCATGCAAGCCATACAGATTTGGCTATAGACCCTTTAAGTATTGGAGATGGCTCTCCCAGGGGATGGGGCAACTTGAAAGGGAAGCTCTGCCGGCCTTCTTGAGCTTTCAAATGATTCTGGTCCTTTGCTGAGATAACATCTACCATAGCTCAGCCCAAGGGTCCATGAGGTGCTGTCCAGGGTCTTGACCTGATGGGAAGAAGTACTGTTTACTGCAGGCATAGGCAACCTTGGCTCTCCAGATGTTTTGGAACTACAACTCCCATGATCCTTAGCTAACAGGGCCAGTGGTCGGGGATCATGGGAGTTGTAGTTCCAAAACATCTGGAGAGCCAAGGTTGCCTATGCCTGGCTTACTGCTTCCCCAAGCCTCAGCGGAACATGATATTTCATTAGCTCTCCCGTCTCTTCAACAAGAGAGACACTTGTTTTTATATTATTTTCCTAGTTTTTTTGAAAAGCTGAGATTAACAGGATAAGCTATGACAGTTTGAAAAATGCTGATGTAATACAGTACATGAATGCAGTTGCTTATTCACATCATTTAGATTGTTATAATTTTTTTCCCCTAAGGATCAAATTATTCCATGAGATGGTGGTGGGATTGTCAAGCCAATCATTGCCAAACTCATTATGTTTCAGTTCACACATGTGTTGGGAAGATCTCTAGGAGGGCTCAATAGCCATGGCAAGTGAATTCCTGCATTCAAATAACTGAAATGAGACCACCCGATTTGGGTGTTACCCTCTATGTGAAAGTGGGGGAACAGGAGAGTGAGCTGTCGGGGGTGAGCCACAGGATACAATCCAAGATTAGGCAGGGGGTCAGGGAGCAATCCAGCCGTCAGATCCAAGGGTAAAGTAAGTGCCAATGAACAAACATGATTCAAAACCAATAGTAGCTGCAGAAGTGCACCAGAATCACAAAGACCATGGCTGGATCTAGACCAGGCTTCCTCAGACTTGACCCTCCAGATGTTTTTGAGACTACAATTCCCATTATCCCTGACCACTGGTCCTGCTAGCTAGGGATCATGGGAGTTGTAGGCCAAAAACATCTGGAGGGCCGAGTTTGAGGAAGCCTGATCTCGACCCATCAAAGAAGCGTGCACTCAAGCACTTTGTGAACTTCATAAAGGGAAATCAGGTTCATGAAAGACAGGACTCCACAGCGCCATCTGGTGTCACAGTGCTATAACAGATACAATACAGAATAAAACAAATTTTCTTTACTAATGTAGCTTATGTCCCATGCAGCTCAGAAAGGCCCCAACCTGTAAAGGAGGAGCAGGGAACCTCCAAGCCCTCTGGATGCTATTGAACTGCATCTTCCATCATTCCTGGCCATTGACCATGCTTGCTAGGGCTGATGGGAGCTGTAGTTCAGCAACATCTGGAGGGCCAAAGGTTCCCTGCTGCGGCTGTAAAGGAAGCCTTTTATAGTCCTTCCTGTCTAGGAGGGTCCAAAGATCAGGTGTGAAATGGGGCAGGGCCTGTCTGGGTGTAGCTTTCTGTGTTTACTGTTCTGGCCAGTGCTACAGCCTGATGTTATGAGGCTCACTAAATGGGTCAGGTGCGCAGAGTTCCCAAGATCCCTCATAAACATTTTGTGAATCTTTGTACTTTTGTCCATTTATTGTATTTATTTTTCCTGATTTGAACTATAAAATGGTGATTTTCTTGAGTCAAAATGAGAGTATTTTTTTTTTCATTTTTATTAAGGGGGGGGGCACTGGAAATGGCAGTTAAAATGTCTGCTTCCCACCTGAAACCATTTCTAGCAAAACACGGTTTCTCGGTAGGACTTTTGGGCAGATGTACCACTCTGCGGAACAAGCGCCTCCAAATTCTGCGGAGCTGGCTCACCACATTTTGAAGTAACTGAAAGAATGTGTATTAGCATGTATGGGGCCACCCTGATAAGACCATTAAATGCAGAGTCTACCTAACTGCCCTGCAGATTCCCAGTAAAATCACCATCAGATTGCCCTGGGTCTACCTGGGTGGCCTCCACTGCGCGATGCTAAGACACCATCTCAGCTGAACTAGAACTTAGACCACAGCTCCCTTCTGAAAACTCTGTTGGTATAAGTATGGAAATGGACTAAATTCTGCTTCCAATTTCCAAACATGTGTACTTCGATGAATATTAAATGGTAGACCCATATCATCGTCATGAATTATTTACTCTGTTGAAAGAGTTTTTTCTTTTAATAAAAAAAAATAAAAAATAAAAATAACAAGAAGAAGAAGAAGAAGAGAAGGACCAGAGTTTGCTTTGGAGCATGAAACTCCAGTGTAATTGAGTTTAGAGTGGGAAAACCTCTAAAGAGGCCAGGGCCCCAGAGAGTTCCCTGAAACCCACCTGTCATCTGATATTACATCATGGCTCAAACAAGCCATGCCTTCCTGTTCCCGCAAAAGCCTTCTGTGACCAGAGGGGAGGGGGGAGGCTGGGGAAAAAAATTGAATCTGCTGCGAAGGAGGGGGGAGAAGAGGAGAAAGAACTCGGCAACAGCTGTACCATGTCAGCAGAAATAATTATCGGAAACTCAGCCTCTAAGGGATGTTCGGCTGAGTCTTTATTCAGCAAGGTGTCATTTGTTAGGGCTGGGGGGGAAACTCCCTGCCTGAGACCCAAGAGAACTGGTGCCAGTCAGTGTAGACATTACTACTGCCTAGCTCATAGAATCACAGAATTGTAGAGTTGGAAGGGACCCGAGGGTCATCCAGTCCAACCCCCTGCAATGCAGGAATCTCAGCTGAAGCATCCATGACAGATGGCCATCCAAGCTCAGCTTCAAAAGCTCAAATGAAGCAGGAGTCCACAACTTCCTGGGGGAGACCATTCCACTGTCAGACAGCTCTCACCATCAGATAGATAGACCGATGGTCTTACGCAGTACAAGGCAGTTCCTATGTTCGTCCTATGTTCCTATTGTTTGTTTATCTTGCTTTGTGGTGCCATTCAGCAAGAGGGTGATGGAGGTGTTATTTAATCAAAGCAGAATGAGCAGTGAATGAAATTAACACCTTGGAGGATTTGATTAGGAAAAGGCGAATTGCTCCTAAAGAATACTGTGCACAAATCCAGGGTTTTTTTAAGCTGGTTTTTTTTAAAAGAAAATATTTCACAGCCAGAAGAAGCCTCCTCTTACTGCCCGCACAAGGTGTGTTAAGATTAAATGAAAAACAAGCTACAATTTAAGAACTTGGACCCCCTTGAACTAAATGATTGTTCTAGGAAGATATGAATAGCTCAGGGAACTGGTGGTAAAAATCTACAGAGCCTTTTACGTTTGGATCGCTGATGTGAACCAGATTCTCTGCTGTCTTAACCCTATTAGCTTCCATCTATTGACTTCTGTTGATGTGATCAGGCTTGTTGGTCTAGCCTTATTCAGAAATTAGCGTACCTATGTGGCAGTACCTTTGTACTTACTGGCCTGATCCCGGTATAAAATCCATGTATTTAAGTCAGACACTGGCCCCCTTTTTGAGAGAGCCAGTAGGTTGCTAAACAGTAGCAAGTTCCACATCTGTTCTTGCGAAACCTCAGGGTCTGAGACTAGGGTTTTGCCTGGGACCATGCATGCTCAGAGCCCTTTGAAGCCACCCAAGCAACAGGGTCATGTTGGGACACCAGGGCAATCTGAAGTCTCTGGTTGGCTAAGCATGATATAAATACTAAGAGCCTGGTGTTTTGCCCATGTCTGCTCAACAGAGCAATGCCTCGATTGCGTGTCAGGCTCAAATTGCTTCTCCCACAACTCAAGCTAAGGAAGCTTAGACCCAGGGGCTAAATTGTTAGTATTTCACACCTCTGATGCTGCAGATGAGATTGGTGTAAATCACATGCCTGTCTGGGAAGAGTGTGGGAACGGACTTCCGCTGTATGTACTGTTGTACTGTACTTTTGCTTTTACTTAATAATAATAATAATAATAATAATAATAATAATAATAATAATAAATACTTTATTGTCACTGTACCACTTGTTTACAGTGAGATAAAATGAGCCCCATATCCCCCCTGCAATCTCTCAGTCCTTGTTACACTCCGTGTGCTGTTATACGACCACCGACCCCGAACAATGTTGCTGTCTTCCATTCAGCAGCCCATGGGTAAAAACTGTTCTTTAACACGAAAGCTCATACCAAAATAAAAACTTAGTTGGTCTTTAAGGTGCTACTGAAGGAATTTTTTTTATTTTACTTCGATCCAGACCAACACGGCTACCTACCTGTAACCTGTTCTTTAACCTGTTGGTGCTGGCCAGGGTGTGAGTCATCCCTGAGAATGTTCCTCCCTCTTCTGAGGCAACGGTCTCCCACGATAGCATCTAGCGGACTCAGGGGACATCCCATGATATCATGCACTGTCTTCACCACCCTCCGTAGGGACTCTCTGTCCATGGCTGTCAAACCAGCATACCACACCGTAATGCAGTATGAGAGAACACTTTCTATCGTGGACCGATAGAAGGAAAACATCAGTTGCTGTCCAACCTTGTTCTTTCGCAAGAGCCTACGGAAATGAAGTCTCTGTTGGGCCTTCCTAACTACCTGGGCTGTATTGACCTTCCAAGTTAGGTCTTCACTAAGATGGACTCCCAGGTATTTAAAGGAAGATACTCTCTCCACACAGGCCCCCCCCCATATACAACGGGGCTAGCTCCCCTCTCTTCCTCCGAAAGTCCAACACCATCTCCTTTGTCTTGCCAATGTTTCCGTGCAGATTGTTCTCTGAGCACCATGTGGATACCTTTTGAACCTCCCCCCTGTATGCAGATTCGTCGCCACCTGTAATTAAACTTGTTCCTGTTCTTCTCTCGGGGCTGGAGAGAGAGGACGCCATGATTCCATTGTCTGTACATAGTATGTAAATAAATACGTAGATTACCTCTACGATGTCTCATGCTTCTTGGTGTGTTATGCTAGAAGATTTGTTTGCATATATCATTTGATATATGTTGCTGAAATGCGCTGGAGAAGAAGGGAAATGCCTTTACCAGAGATGCACATATCGGAGGACACTCAGAGTTCGGGGCCTGCAGAAGGGGCACGCCAGGGCGTTTTCCAACATAAATGTGGCCCTCCAATCATCTCTATCTGGCCCCAGGCTATATGCTGCCCTCCCCAGCCCTGCACCCTATCTTGAGTATTTTTACCTGGCTGAAATGTGTCCTTCGACTCTTGCTTACTAGGTGAACTTTACATTTGTCGCTTGGTCTCCTTTTGCTTCTGGCCCTGGCTGCCATTGGCATGTGGCCATAGGCGTCAACTTGAACAAAATATTGGGGCACCCCCCTTTCTGCCCACTGGTTTGCCTCCTGCCCCCACTCACTGCCCACTCCTGCTCACCTCTCCTACCAGCCTTCCTGCCTGCCTCTCCCCAGCTGCCCCAGCTCAGATGCATTCAGAAATAGTGCCACAAGCCAGGAGGCAAGCTGGGGAAAGGGAGTGGTGTCTGGCTGGGGGTGGGGTGTGGCTGCCCAAGGGGGGGGAGGGAGGCAGACACCAGCTTGCAGAAAATATTTTCAGTTGTGAAGGTACCAGGGCCCCATAGAGTTGGTGTCTGTGCATGTGGCTCCCAAAAGGTTACCCAGAAGAAAATGGCAGCCCTCAGACTAAAAAGGTTCCCCACCTTTGCTCTAGGCCTGAGCAATGAAACCAGACAAAGGGAAGGTTTTTGTTCCCATTTGGCCAAGGCTAGACTAGGTGGGGGTGGGAAGAAAAGGATGCCAGGCCCAATTTAAAGGGGCCCATTGGCAAACAGCCCTCTGGCAGGCTCTGCTCCGTCTCCATATAGTCCTGACAAGCTGCTCATCCTTGTAAACTGCGAGATTGTGTTGAGACTTTTTAAAGAAACCAAGCATATTGTTCTTGAAAGATGCAACTGATAGGGATCAGCGCACCTGCTTAGCAAGCCGAGTGAAGCCATCTGATTAGATTTGGTTATTGGTTTATTTCAGAAATATTTCCCTAGGGGCCAGATTGCTTAGGAAATTGCTCTTGGCAGGCCATATCTGTTACATCTCTGTTATTATCTCATACAAATGAATCTTCTCCTCTCTTCTTCTTCTTTTTTTAAAGTGTCCCTTCAATTGCTCTAGTAATTAACAGCCGCAAGAGGACAAGTGGTGAATAACATATTTACAGGTTCCCTCCAGTCCTGTACACTACAGCCTGCAAACCGGCTGCCTACAGGAGATCTCCTCTTCAAAGAGCCATCCCGCTGTAGCTGTCTTTGGAATTATGTTTGCTGCAAGTAATTTTCCAATTGCTCTGAAACTGTAGCGTGGCCACAGAATTCAGGCTCATTGAAAAGACCGAACTCAGAAGGAGGAAACCGCTGAGAGACACATACACAAAACCTCAATCCACTTGGAGTTTGAGCTCCTCTGCCAAGAATGGCAGCTAGTATTTCATTTACTGTAGTTGTCATTGTAGCTTATTATTCCAAGAATATGGTGGGGGGGTTGGTAAAGAAAGTTGTGTTGCATACAACCTGAAGCCTCAAATTATGTTCCACTCCTAGGAATGGTTTAGGAACCATGATAAACGAAAAGTCCTGGTTGCTGTGACGAAAATCAAGAAAATCAAAACAGTATTGTGTTATTGCCACAGAGGTGGTAAAAACAGAGGTTTTTACAGGCTTTGAAAGACAAATTGCTCCTGCATTGAAACGACGACGACCACCACCACCCGTTGCCTTCTGCAGTCAAAATGAGATGAACTTAATAGGCTTAGACAAATCATTCTTTTATTTTACCATTCATGTCAGTTTGGGATGTGTTTATTACCGGTGCAAGAAGGCATCCTTCTCCATCCCAGCCTGAATCTATCGCATGCACCACTGTTTCCATTTATCTGCAATTCGTCTTCCACTAAAAACTATATTCTTCTTCTCAGCCATGAAGCGTATGTGGTGGTCTTGGGCCTGTCACAGAATTATAGAATTGTAGAGTTGGAACGGACCACAAGGCTCATCTAGTCCAACCCCCTGCAATGTAGGGGGGTTTTTTTGCCCAACATGGGGCTCGGACCCACGACCCTGAGATTACGAGTCTCATGCTCTGCCTACTGAGCTATCCTATCCACAGGGCCTCTCAGCCAACCCTATCTCACAGGGACTAAATGAGGAGGAAGAGAACCATGTACACCACTTTGAGCTCTTTACAGAAAAGATGGGATAACAACAGCAACAACAATAATACTGATTTTCAACATTGAGCGAATGTTTGTTTACTGCTTGTTTGTCTAGAATCATAGAATCATAGAGTTGGAAGAGACCACAAGGGCCATCCAGTCCAACCCCCTGCCAAGCAGACTACTTCAGGGAAGGGCCATTGCTCACTAGCATTGCATCGGCCTTGCATGCCTGAAGTCCCAGGTCCTATCCCTGTCATCTCCAGGTAGGTCTGAGAGTGTCCCCTGCCTGAAACCCTCGAGTGCTGCTGCCAGTCAGTGTTAGATGATACAGTGGTACCTTGGGCTACAGACGCTTCAGGTGACAGACGCTTCAGGTTACAGACTCCGCTAACCCAGAAATAGTACCTCGGTTTAAGAACTTTGCTTCAGGATGAGAACAGAAATCGTGCGGCGGCAGCGGGAGGCCCCATTAGCTAAAGTGGTGCTTCAGGTTAAGAACAGTTTCAGGTTGAGAATGGACCTCCAGAACGAATTAAGTTCTTAACCCGAGGTACCACTGTACTGATATAGGGCAATGGTCTCACTCAGCATAAGGCATCTTCCTATGTTCTTAGCCAGTACTATGTTGTTGTTAGCAATGAAATAGGATAAGAAACAAGAACAGGTGATAAGTGCAAGTATTTCAAATACATAATCTAATAATGCAGAAGATGGGATATGAAAGATCAAGGGCAGATTCATAGGGCAATGCGGCCGTCAAATAACAAGATTAGACGGCCAAGTCTCCCCATTGCCCTTGCTAGGTTTTTCCCGCCACTGGATGGCAGACTTGCCCTCCAAATTACAGAAGTCAGCACATTTCTGATTCATGTGCCATCGTTTTCTTATCCTTTGGTACCGTTTTAGGATCAGCTGTAAATGTTGTGTTCCAGCTCAGATTTGGGATCCAGGTTGCACTGGTTAAGTTGCACGGTTACAAGTGGTCAAGTTTACATCATTCCGAGAGGCTTCTGAGTTGCTTCTGAGTTGCTACAAACGTGAGTTTGACCAAACTGCGGAAGGCAGTGGAAGACAGGAGTGCCTGGCGTGCTATGGTCCATGGGGTCACGAAGAGTCGGACATGACAATTATTATTATTATTATTATTATTATTATTATTATTATTATTATTATTTATACCCCACCCATCTGGCTGGGTTTCCCCAGCTACTCTGGGCGGCTTCCAACCAAATATTAAAAACAGTACAGCATCAAACATTAAAAACTTCCCTAAACAGGGCCGCCTTCCCTAAACAAGGCAGCCCTGTTTAGGGAAGTTTTAAATGTTTTATTGTGTTTTTACTATTCTGCTGGGAGCCGAAACCCAGCCACATGCCTGCAGTATAATAATAATAATAATAATATACACATTTTTGCAAGTAGTTTCTCCTCATATAATGGATTTTTGTATTTTCTTTTCCTTAATATATTCCTTAATATATTTTTGGCACACTTTCCCAATATTTACAAACAGGCACTATGATACATTGGGAGCAATATGGTCTACAGAGCTATATATAACATCATGCAGAAAAATTATGGCTGTGTTCAAATGATGACTTAATTATACTCAATGATTTAATGTGAAATGCCATGCATTTTTTTTAATTGGCAATCAGACCTGAGCATTAATTATTTTGGGCTGTGCATGTATTAAGTCTTTACTATTCATTTTCTTTCTATAAAAAAGTAACTGATTCATGCTGTCAGTGTTAAAGGGATTCATTGCTCCTGCTCTGATAGGATTGCTACCGTAATTCTAGATGGGATTTCTCCCACAAGACCCCTACCGGTACCTGTCTCCTTTATTTTGTGGATATTTTCCCAAAGCTTGAAGAGGGAAGAAATGTTCAAATGTTGAACTTCATGATTTGGATTTCTTACTCAATGGGAAGCCATTCACAACAAGACCAAATGTCTCTACGGAAAGACCTAGAAATAAACCATACTCTCGAAAAAGATCTATGTACCTTTCATTACATGGCTGCTATGTACAACATAAGTTCATGGACTTTTGGTAGATGTAAAGCAGAGGTTGGCAACCTCCGGCCCATGGGCCGGATCTGGTCCACAGAGGCTGTTTATCCGGTCACCGAGCCGCCCGGTTGGCAAGTCCTCTGCGTGCTGCGCTAAACCGCGGCAGCACAGCACAGGGACTCGCCAAGCGGTGCCGAAAATCGCACCTGTGCAGACACCGGAAATCGCTTCTATGCAGGCGTGATTTCCTGCACAGCCACAGAAGCGATTTCTGGCGCTGCGGACATGCGCAGATGCCATTTCCGGCATTGTGCTGCGCCTGTCCAGCCCATGGATAACCTTGCCGACGCCTGACATAAAGTCTCTCCAGCACCAGAATTAGTTTCAAAGCTTTACCGCAAAACAGTCTTAAAACACTGGGTACAATAAGATCAATGTTACAAATCACCAAAGTAACACATTTCAAAAAAGAAAAGAAAAAGCAATGAACTTTATTTAGTCCTTTATGGGCTTCAGTAAACTTTCCCCTCTATGGTCCCAGAGAGAGATTCTGGTCCCAGAGAGAGATTCATCACCAGAGCTACTATGCAATGCTGCTGTTACTAGCCATCCCCAACAAAACACACACACTGCCTTCTCGTGTTTCAGTTTCCTTCTGCGAGAGCTCTGCAGCTCCTTGGCGATGAGTTTGTCAGGTTTTTGCTGCATTTGCAGCACCGCAGTGAACTGTCCAGAATGCAAGTCTGGGCTGCTCAGATGACAATCCTTGGCTTCGCTGATGTGGTCCAGAGGAAAGAAGAGCAATACATTTAGCTCCAGCTTGGCTGCAGGAGTTGCTGGAAGGAGGCGTCCAAGGCGCTCTCCAACTGTCTTAGGGACTCCACTCCAGATTGTGTAGGGCTTACTCCTTAGCCTTACATCTCCCAAAGATATCCTGCAAGGCAAGGGATACGGATTATTCATCAGGGTTTACTCCCAAAGCCTTTATCTCGAATGAGTACAGGCGCAAGGCAGTGGAGGTTGAGGATCAGAGTTTTGCTTCTCCTGGAAGGGCCACTTTCCCAGGTTGATGAGCACAATCTGCCTCTCATTTCCCTCTACGGCATGTGCAGAAACCACCTTCTTGGCCATTGGACCCTCTATTGGTCTTGTCTGCTCAATCCACCGGAGTCTGTCTTCACATGCGGGGGAAGTCCTTAACTCACTGAGGGTTTGAGACCCATCGGCTACCCTCACCTGGTTTAGCCAGCCGGTCGAAGCCATTTCCCAGGTGTGACCTCTGTTGCATGCTGGCAGCTTCTTGGAGTCACAGGTGAGGGCTAAGTGTAGGGTGGGGACCAAAGATAGACGAACTACCCCAGAAGGGGCATGATGTGTCCCCACCAGAGGTACTGTCCCTCCCCTAACAGCCCCTAACACCACAATCCATCAGGCCCATCCACAAAGCAAGATGAGGTAAACACCTCAGGGAGCAAGATCCACAGATGCAGGCAGTCCCAATGATGATGTCCACACACACACCCTTATTCCTGTTGTAGATCTTCCTGCACCCTTACTTCTCTGGCAAGGAATGAGACACCATTTTTGGGTCCACCTCAGGTTCCCCAATGCCTTGGGCTGGCCCTGCTGCTGCTTTTGCCAGCGTGGAATCTCTTGCCTAAGGTAAACTTCTCCTTTGTGCTATGCATTCAAACACAGTGTTTTAGGTGCATTAAGACTTACAACTTTAACACATAGGACGGTGTAACAGGCAGTCCCTGGGAATTTTTCAGAGTTCATTCAAATAGTTGTGCTGTGGGGAAACACCTGCAAAAACTTGTTTCTCCACCTGTGGGACCATATCCAGTTTATAAAGTCACTGAACATACGGGAAAACTGCATTGCAGGGGGTTGAGCTAGATGGCCCCAAGGGTCCCTTCTAACTCTATGATTCCATGAATACATGAGTTTCCCTTCCTATTTCTTATTTGTGTTGTGTGCTCCATCTTGGCATCCCCAGTTGTTGGAATGGGTTTGTGTATGTGTGTGTGTGTGCTTGTGTCTGCGGTTTCAAGGAGAGGTGTCTGTTAGGATTCGAGGCACAGAGGTGTTAGCAATGTGCTCAGGTTCCTATGTGTTTTGCGATGCCAGGCTGTTTTGTGCAGAGGGTTCTTTCCCCGCTGCCAGTGTATGACCTTGTGAGATTTAAGTGTGCATGGCATGGGGCCAGAGAGATATAGCTTGTGCCTTATGCTCTGTTATCTGAGTGACAGTCTCCCTTTGTGGTGGTGGTGTGATTTATTTGAGTGTTGAGTTACACCAGGGTCACTAACCTCTTTTAAGCCCGCGCATTTAGATTGTTGATTGAATGCCGTGGGAGCTGCTAGCTTTGGTCACTTCTGTTCTTCCTTTCTCAGTTTAGTTCACTACCACAGAGAGCAAGCATGTGTGTCCACAATTTACTTTTTCAAGGGTTCTGGGTAAAGGTCAAGTTCCAGAAGAATTAATCTGAGCCTTAAAAAGCACATAAAATTTAAAGAGGAAGTGGGAATGAGCATTCTCTTTTGACTTCCTCCTTTATCTCAGTACAGTGGTACCTCGGTTTACAAACACAATTGGTTCCAGAAGTCTGTACTTAACCTGAAGCATACTTAACTTGAAGCAAACTTTCCCATTGAAAGTAATGGAAAGCGGATTAATCCGTTCCAGATGGTCCGTGGAGTACTTAAACTGAAGCGTACTTAGCCTGAAGCGAACTTTCCCATTGAAAGTAATGGAAAGTGGATTAATCCGTTCCAGACAGGTCCGCAGAGTACTTAAACTGAAAATACTCAAACCGAGGTGTACTTAAACCGAGGTATGACTGTATATGTTTCAAGGGTGAAAACGCAGTCAAGGGAGTACACAGGTTTACTTGGAAGTAAGTTGCACTCTGTTCAGTGGGGCTGGCCCCAAGGAAACTGTGCAGAAGATTTCAGCCCCAAAGAACCAGCCACCAGTTTCCTCCATGTAGAATATTATTGTTTCACCCATTTTATGGGTGATTTAGGCAAGCTGACATTTAGAACTCTCACCCTAGTTTTATTCTCCATTCAAATTGCTCCCTCGTATGCCATGCATTCAAGCTCATGTCCCCAACTGTCTTTTCACCCCAACTCCTTTTAAACACAGATTGTGGGACGTGGATGTCGTGTTGAAGAAGACCGCACATCAGCAGTAACACCCAACATCTGTTTTTGGCAGGGACTATGAGCAGTTGACAGCAGCTTTTCTTTCTCCCTCTGCATGTAAATGATACGTGCTGATGCTTGCTAGAGCTATCTTTTACTTGGAGACAAGGGAAAGGCAATGTCACTTTCAACTGAAAACATTGATTGTCAAGAAGTGAAAAAAAGGACAGCCCAGATAAAGCCACCCGAAAATTTTCAATTGACTGTCGTGGGAACAAGAATGGGCCTGCTGGAAGGAAATTCTAGTTTTCGTAGATCTTCAAAATCTGAATGCACAGAAGGCCTGGTTGGATGAAGTAGGCTGGAGTTTATCTTGTCACAGCCTTGTCCACTGGGTTTTCCGGTAAACAAGGCCTAGTGTGGGCAGGGAGGCTGACTGATTCCATCCTCCTGTAAGAAGTGGACTGGTAGAAGTTTATTACACAAGGCACAGAGAAAATGAACAAAGAAAAGTGCCTCTCCTTCTCTCCTAAGGCTAGAACTCGTGGAAATCCAATGAAGCTGAATGCTGGGAGATTGGAGACATAAAAGAAAACACTTCTTCATGCAGCGCATAGTTGAACTATGGAACTGGGTCCCAGAGTGGGAATGTATTTCCAAGGAGGCTGTAGTTTTGCAGCCATCCGTGCTGTAGAGAGAAGTAAGGGATAAATGGGGCTCATCAACCCGGGAAGGTAGCCTGTCTAAGAGAAAGAATACTCTGACCCTAAACCTCTTCTGCCTCTGGGAGATGAAAAGGCTAAGTAGTAAACCCTACACAAATTTGGAGTGGAGTCCCCAAGGTGGTTGGATAGCGCCTTGTATGCCTCCTGCTAGCAACTCCTGCAACCAAGCTTTCCTTTGAACCACACCAGTGAGGCCAAGAGGGGAGTCTTGTCATCTGGTTAGCCCAGGACCTCCATACAGCAAAGAGAGAGAACAAAGCAACAAACGTCCTCATCACAGAACACAGTAATACAAAACATCCTGTCTCCGTCACTTCCCTCTATGTGGAATGAAAAAGATACACCGTCATGTGCTAAAACAATCCCATGACTGCAAGCACGGAGCAAGAATCCTAACACATGCACATTGCCCAGGCTTGCTCCCAGGGGAGGTCACTTTGGTGCTGCTAACACAGCAGTCTGACTTCACCCCTGGAGGTGCACTCCATTGTCTCTTGAGACAGACAGGTGTCAACAAGATGGAGCCAAGGTGAGCAGTTCATGGGAGGTTGCAATTATATTGCTTACCACAGGTGGCAGTAGTTCCTGAGAAGATGCTAGATATGGGAGCAGGCGTTGTTCTTGGGTCTCCAGGTATTGTTGGACCACAGCTCCCACCATCCCCAGACAGCTTAGCCAATAGTTTGGGATGATGGAAGTTGTAGCCCAACAACATCTGGGTGCCCAAGGTTAAAAAACAGAGTTCTAGAGCAGGTTTCCCCAAACTTGGGTGTTCAGCTGTTTTTGGACTACAATTCTCACCATCCCTGACTATTGGTTCTGCTAGCTAGGGATGATGGGAGTTGTAATCCAAAAACAGCTGAACGCCCAAGTTTGGGGAAACCGTGTTCTACAGCCTAGACAGCTGAAATAAAAGACTTTGCTGGTTTGAATACCAAATCAAAAATGCACAACCTTAAGAATAAATATTTTGAATCTGGTTCTAGCATTCTCATTTGGTGTTCAGTTTTGCCCTTTTAATGAGCATAGTGAAGAGTGTTTGTTTGCTTGTTATTACAAGGGGTGGTGGTATTTAAACCTCATTAAGAGCTATATGCTGCAAGGTGCTAAGTACCCTTCCATTCAGAAGGGTTCACTTTCAGAAAAAGGTGCTCAGGCTCAGGCCCTAACCTTGTTTGTAGCAATTAGTTCATTTCTTTGATTGAAGTGTTGCAAATGCCTCTCTCTCTCTCTCTCTCTCTCTCTCTCTCTCTCTCTCTCTCTCTCTCGTTCTCTCTCTTTTCCTTGCTGCATGGGAGGCGCAAGTGCCGCAGCTGTGCGTGCACCCGGGTTATGCTAACTGATTCGGGTGCAGCTATTTCCAACTGTTTACCTTGCCGTTCTCCTCTTAATGCCACTCTAAACTATGCTGAACAATGGCGGGAACATGCTGCGCACACTGTTGCGAGGAAGGAGGGAAGAATGGGCAGGGAGACAGTAGGATGCTGAACGATGTGTGAAAATGAGAATATGGCTAAGTGACTTACCATTCAAATAGACTTTCTCCAAATGCGAGTAATCAATTCTGGCACAGTGGGGAGAGTTAACATGACAAAGGGTCTAATCAGGGATTTGTCCAATATCAACTTTCCTGCTCAGTAGCCTTCCAAGTCTGAAAAGCATATGCACGAATTTAGTAACAAAGAGTTGAGGTTGGACCATTTTGCTTTTATAGAATGATGTGTATTCCAGATTTTAGGTGTCCCTGCCGTGGTGATTGGCTGCATGGGGAGCAAGTCACTTCTCGGTACTTACAAAGGTATGCCTGGGAATCTGACCGAATACGATATTTTACCACAACTGAGATAACGATACTAAATGAATTCCATATTTTTCATCCCATCCCAGTTTCGTAGGGAATGTAAAACAACGGTATGCTGTGTTGCTTGCTGCAGGAAAACTGAGGCATTCAGAAAAGCCGCTTAATTGCTTTCCAAATGAATCCATCTCCCTCAGCAAAGGAAAAAGAAGCCAATTGGTTAAATTACTACCAAGGGAGCAAAATTCAGAAGGCTGGTGTTCCTGGAATGTTCAACTCCGATGGACACCCTGTTTTCTAATAGCTGAAATCGTTCTCAAAGCGCCTTATGTAGCTACAATATCACCACCCTTGGACAGAAGGGAGGCAGGTGGGAACCCCCAAGGTTTGTATAATTACACACACACACACACACACACAGAGAGAGAGAGAGAGAGAGAGAGAGAGAGAGAGAGAGAGAGAGAGATCCCAGTTGTTAAGGAGGGCTGAACATGCTCAGTGGCTACAGAATGCTGGCTGATTTTTGAGCAGCAGGGACAGAAAACCAGGACAGTTGAGAATGGCTTTAACCGATGACTGGACAAATTGACTGGAGGCTATAGGTGTCTACTTGCCACGATGGCTATGCTCTGCCTCCACAATTGAAAGCAGTAACACTTCTGAATTCTGAATACCAGTTGCTGGAAAAACACAGGAGTAGTTCTTGCTTGTGGGTTTCCCACAATGCACCTGGTTGGCCACTGTGAGAACAGTATGCTGGGCTGGATGGGCTATTGGCCTGATCCAGCAAGCTCTCCCTTTCCCCTTGTGTGTCATGTTTTTTTAGGTTGTAAGCCTGTGGTCAGGAACTGTATCGCTTTCACTGATTGCATATAAGCCACTCTGGGAGCCATTTTGGTTGGGGTGGGTGGGAGGGTGTTTTAAAAAAGAGAACTAAACAAGCAAACAAATAGGAAGCTTCTTTATAACTAGTCAGACCATTGGTCCACCTAGCTCTGGCAGATGAGTACAGCCCATTCCCTTCAGTTGTTTAGGGTTTAATAAGCCAGCAACCCAACCTGAAGCTTGACTCATCTGCAAATTGGCAGCCAGTGCCGTTCTTTCAGCCTTGGTGTCCACATGCTCACAGTAGGAAGCTCCACTTAACAACAGAACCTCTGCATTCTACGCGAGGTGCAGAACCTTCATGGCAGCCCCACACAAAGTGCATTGCAGTAATATGGCATGCCCAGGCCAGGGACCCTATAACCACCATCTCCCATAGAGACCATCGGTGGCCTGAAGTAACAGCCTCAGCCCCATCTTCCCTGGGGCTACTTAAGACCTGTGTTTCCAGAGGAAAGGCAGAAGAGGAGAAGGCCAGGCCAGGGAGCTAGCACCACCAAGTCTTGAAGTCAGCCTGGGGACAGTTATTTCCTTTATATTCCGTTGCTCTCCCATAATGCAACTCAAGGCAATTTGCACAGGGTTGCAAGGCGGTCTCCCCTGTTTAGCTGTTCATCGGATCCAGAACTGCTTCGCTTCAGCAAGCTTACTGTACCAAATGCCTTGAGGCCATGCCTTGGGGACAGAAGGATCCTGGCCCATCATTTGCAGACCGCAGCTTTAGTTGTAGTGTTGCTTTCTAAAAGGAATGTCCCTTCCTCCCATGTAATCCATCATATGAATAACAGCAAGCATGAAGGGCTTTTTTTTTGCTTTTGCTTCAGCTAATTAACTGTGTAAAGCAGGTCTTCGAATCAGATCTAAATTTGGCTTTCCATATAAATATGCCTCTGGGTGCCACTGCATCAAGCTCTGTTATCACCATAAAATCGAGGATCAACGTTCTCTTAAGATCATTGCATCCCGTTCCGTCACCGGTGAGGGACCTCAACCCCCTCTTATATAATCCTGAGCTCACACACCCCCTTCCAATTTCCGTGAAATCTCCACTTTCCACTGACTACTTCCAAAAGCAAATATCCAAGAGTGTGCTCACAGCTGACTACTTCTTTTATCTGAAGATGCACTCAATGACATGCTCATTTCTTTCTCTCTCTTTTTTGCCAAGCAAAATACTTATAGAGTCTCAGTTGAACCCAACAGTGAGGACCAGAAAACAGGGCTGTATGGGGTCAGAAGAGAGCTTAGCAAGAAGCACCAAGCCTCTGAAGGAGAAGAAAGATAACTGCCAGCAGCAGCAAGCAGCAGCAGCGAGATCCAGGATGGTTTGTGCTTCAGCCTTGCCTGGAGGGAAGATCTTACAAGCATCCAAATCCTTTCTATTGCAGTAATCTGCCTTTGTATAATATACTTTTTGATTATGGTCATCAAGTAGTGCGTACACACAGCCCTCATCCTATTCCTGCCTTGGCCTCGGGGCTAAGCTTATTTTTCTTATCTCCAGATAGGATAATAGGAAATAGAATGCATACACAGAGCTCTCCACAAGTTTATTGTCCTCGCCTCACTGATACGTCAATCATGCCGGTTGTGTTTTGTTATCGTTTTTTCATTTGCTTAGCTTCATCACCTGCGGCTGAGATCTCATCGGTTTCTCACTCGCTGAAGAGGGTTAGGCCAGGTCAAGTGTTTGGATGAGGAATTTGCAAGGCAAAGTCGAGCAGGGCAGGACGTGGAAGTACTTTCAACAGCAGGTGTCTCTGTACCGGAGCCTGCTGAGCTGGTGGGACACATTTATGGATGGAGCTAGCTGGGAATGCAATGAGGATAAATCAAGACAATGCAGTGGTGGGGGTGGGAATGAAGAACAGGTAAAAGGGACACACACACACACACACACACAGTATGCAGAGAATGTATAGGTTACTCGAGCTAAGTCTAGAACAGTGGTGCAAAGCCTATGGTGGCCTGCCAGATGTTGTTGGACCCCATCTCCCACCAGTCCACTCAGTGTGGTCGATGATCAACAATGATGGGAGTAGAATCCTGGTTAGTTTTGCCAGGATCTGATGACTGTTATCTTGTGGTGACAAGCAAATTGGCTTTTTTACTAGTGGCACCAGTGTTGTGAAATTTTCTCCCTGCTAAAATACAAGAGTCCCATCAGTATTGGCATTTTGTTGGCTGCTGAAGACACACCGATTTCTTTGATCGCCTTACTGGAATCCCCTGCTCTGGCTGATGTTTTAACTGCATTAACTGCTGCTCTGTTTTAATGGGCTTGTTTATTACATACTTTTTTGTTTTTTGTAATAAACAAGCCCATTAAAACAGTGCAACATCAAAAAAGTAAGATCATGGCCACTGGTCCCATCACCTCCTGGCAAATAGAAGGGGAAGAAATGGGGGCAGTGAGAGATTTTACTTTCTTGGGTTCCATGATCACTGCAGATGGTGACAGCAGTCACGAAATTAAAAGACGCCTGCTTCTTGGGAGAAAAGCAATGACAAACCTAGACAGCATCTTAAAAAGCAGAGACATCACCTTGCCTACAAAGGTCCGTATAGTTAAGGCTATGGTTTTCCCAGTAGTGATGTATGGAAGTGAGAGCTGGACCATAAAGAAGGCTGATCGCCGAAGAATTGATGCTTTTGAATTCTGGTGCTGGAGGAGACTCTTGAGAGTCTCATGGACTGCAGGAAGATCAAACCTATCCATTCTGAAGGAAATCAGCCCTGAGTGCTCACTGGAAGGACAGATCCTGAAGCTGAGGCTCCAATACTTTGGCCACCTCATGAGAAGAGAAGACTTCCTGGAAAAGACCCTGATGTTGGGAAAGATTGAGGGCACAAGGAGAAGGGGACGACAGAGGACGAGATGGTTGGACAGTGTTCTCGAAGCTACGATCATGAGTCTGACCAAACTGCGGGAGGCAGTGGAAGACAGGAGTTCCTGGCGTACTCTGGTCCATGGGGTCATGAAGAGTCAGACACGACTAAAGACTAAACAACAACATTACATACTTTAATTACTGATGTTTCAATGTAGTTGTTTCCCTATGTATTTTAATTCCAGGTCTCTGTATTTTTTATTGTTGTTGTTGTTGGAGCCTCAGCTTTTTATAATTGGTCTTAAACTTGTCATTTTGCTGTTGGCTTTCATTTGTTTCTGAGCTGCCTTGGTTCCCCCCCCCCCCCCCAAGGTGCTACTGGACAATTTTTTAATTTATTTTGACTGTGTTAGACCAACACGGCTACCTACCTTCATCTAGTAGTCTAGCAATACCTGGAAGGCCACAAAATCCCACCCCGATAGAGGAATTCAATGTAGTGCTATGCACTTGCTCCATCAGCGGATGTATTTCAGGTTGCCAGGTGCATAATCCGCTTCTCTCCATTTATTGGTACTTCAACAGTGTATGATGTGTAAACCATCCATTGTAAAAGTTAGGAGTTGGGGTTGATTGGTACAGTTGGGGGTGCCTAGTCAATGTGAAGCCTGGTGGGTGGGTGGCTATGGACAAAATGAAATATGAGTTGTCTAATAATATGTCTAAAATTCAATTTTAATTTAATTTTAAAAGTGCCAAATTCATGTCAATCATCCCAGTCAGTTGTCAATCACCCTAGTTATTTCATAGCTTGTCAGCCGTTCCCTGTAACTTCACACTAATTGGCCAGAAGACTGGAAGATGGGAGCAGTATTACTTCTTTCTGAGAAATTGCTCCAACGTTTCCCCCTTTATATACCTCATTAAGTTAAAGAAAACTGAGACCAGAACATTGAGGGAAGAGGTTTAGGGCAGGTATCACCAAACCTTGGCCCTCCAGATGTTTTGGACTACAATTCCCATCATCCCTGACCACTGGTCCTGTTAGCTAGGGATCATGGGAGTTGTAGGCCAAAACATCTGGAGGGCCGCAGTTTGGGGATGCCTGGTTCAGGGTGTCCCGTAGCAAGTGAGTGCTCAGCAGAGCCCTCCATGCCTGCAAATAGCCCCAGGAGGGGAAAGCGTTTGGGAAAGGGCCAAAAATATTCATTTCAGAAATAGTTAGGCGATAAGGGCTAAGTGAAAGATGCAAACTTAGGAGAAAGCACACAAGCTTTGCTAGCCAGTAGTCTTTGAATTCCGTCTGATCCCTCTGACATTACAGAGACCCCTTTAGAGATGTGTTCATCTGTGTGGTTAGTGCTTATTGTATGGCTGCTCCAATGTCGCTGGCTCTATTTTTTCTATGCAATTACTAATCACAACATAAGAGAGAGGTGGGGGATCTTTTCCAAGCTGAGGGCCACATTCCCTGGTAAGCATCATTCTGGGGGACACACAGCAGTGATGGGTAGTGTCAGAACCCAAAGTGGACAGAGTGAGAAATGCAACTCTTACCTTTGCACAGTTGACTACATTCTAGCCATGGAAAAGATTTCTTCATGCCATTGCACAGAGCATGCAGACTGACCATTGCAGGGTCTTCAGTTCCAGCAGGCATTCCACTTCCCACCCCACTTCTGTCTGTCCAGTATTTACCAGTGGTGGCTCATTTGGGGTAGGGTGGAAAGCAGGAGACCAACAGAAGGTGGAGGTGGAGCCAATCCTCTGACTGTTTACAAGAAGGAGATCATGTGGGGGCTGGCTGAGGGCAGAACGAGGCGCCCATTCACCCTAATGGATCATACTGATGGATTACTGTATACTGACTCAGGTTCCATCTGCATTATACATTCAAAGTCCTTTCGTACTGTTTTGAACAGTCCTTGTGTCGTCATCCCCCAAAGAACTCTGGGAAACCGTAGTTTGTTAAGGGTGCAGAGAGTTGTGGGGAGACCCTTATTCCCCTTCCAGAGCTGCAGTTCCCAGGGAGGTTTAACATTCAGTCACTCTTCCCAAGGAACTCTGGGAACCCTCATCCCATGAGGAGAGCAGCGCTTTAATGGTATGGTGCAGATGGGGCCTTGGATTGGAAGCCTTTCAGGGAGAGAAATGTTTTAAGCAGGAAATGCTTATTTTGAGGAAGAAGAAGAAGAAGAAGAAGAAGAAGAAGAAGAAGAAGAAGAAGAAGAAGAAGAAGAAGAAGAAGAAGAAGAAGAAGAAGAAGAAGAAGAAGAGTAGTAGTAGTTTGGATTTGATATCCCGCTTTATCACTACCCTAAGGAGTCTCAAAGTGGCTAACAATCTCCTTTCCCTTCCTCCCCCACAACAAACACTCTGTGAGGTGAGTGGGGCTGAGAGACTTCAAAGAAGTGGGACCAGCCCAAGGTCACCCAGCAGCTGCATGTGGAGGAGCGGGGAAGTAAACCCGGTTCACCAGATTACGAGTCTACCGCTCTTAACCACTACACCACACTGGCTCTCTATTTTGCTTTCCAGTGACAGGCTCCAAGGCCTGCAACCTGCAACCACAAGCTGCCTGTTCAAAGCTCATACTGTTCCATCCACAGTGAGGACACTTAGTTTTACACAGAAAAGGAACAAGCTTACAATTTCAGCTCCTAAGGCAGGAACGCAAAAAAACAAACAAACCTGTGGCACTCCAGCTTCCACCAGCCCTAGCCAGCATGCCCAATGGCCAGGGACGATGGGAGCTGGGGAGTCCAACAACATCTGGAGGGCCGCAGGGATCACCATCCTTGGCTTTAAATCATTCTGTAGCACTGCGCATATTCATAGAAAGGATGCTCATGTTGATTGTAGCTTGCAACGTAGCTTCCTTAAAATGGAAAAAAGAGGTGGCAACCCAAATGCTTCTATAGATTTCATTCCTCAGAGGATGAGTGCCAGAAGTCAGAAGCACTTCTTAGCATCTTCTGTATAGGAAGAGAGGCTGATCTGACAAGTAGCAGCCATCAAATTGCACCTGCGGTCAGATTTATTATATACTGGGACACATTTCTGGATAAATCCTATGTTTCTGTTTGACCCTCTCTTTAAACCTCACTTTGAATCTGACTCTCCCATAATTGCAGCTCATCGCTTTATCACCGTAATTGAACTGTCCTCTGTCACCTTTCCCTCTCCTCTACATCACCTACTGTGATGTAACCACTTATCTGTCTGGTGTTTGAAGGCAAAGTAAAGGAGGTTTTTCTTAGCCTGAAGGGTCTTGATACAGGTGAATGATTAGTTGCTAGGTGAGCAACTTGGTTCCAAACACAGAGCTGCCAGTTATCAAAAGTATCACATCCTTTATCTCCCTGGGCTTAATCCAATTGGCAGCCAAGATGTCCGAGACCAAAGGATGACACACTTTCTCAATTGGTTTTTATCGCCCGGGCCCATGTTGGGACGCTCTCGCTCTGCACCACTTCAAAGAACAGAAGGAAATCCTCTCAAAAGGATTGAGCTACAGTGGTGGCCATAGGCTGACTTGTTCTGGCTAGGTTGAAAGGCTTTGAGGTGCTGGACCAGGTCTAAGCCAGGGCTGGAAGACATGCAGTCCTCCATATACTGTTGGGCTCCAGATCTCCTCAGACATAGCCAGTGGTCATGGGCGATGGGAACTGTAGTCCAACTGTAGTCCATGGAGGGCCATGGGTTCTTCAACCCATCTTGTCAGGCTGGACCACGATCGTATTTAAGGCCAGGCAAAACTGAGAGCCTGGATTGCCTTGAACAATCGCCAGGCTGAAGGATGGAGCATTTGACAGACAACCTTCTCTTTCTCCTTTGCTCCCAACAGCTGAGAAGTGTCAGGGACCAGCAATCAGATTCCTCTTCAGCAGCTGGAGACAAGAACTTCAAACCCAAAGTAGAAGGCATGCAAGGGGAGCTCCAGGAGCGTTGCTTTGAGTGGTTCTGGGATTTGGGTGATAGACCGTTGCCTGCCCTGGGTGGAGTTGTACTCCCTTTGAAGGAGCAGGCACACAGTTGGGAGCAGTGTTTCCCACACTTGGGTGTTTTGGGGCTGCAGCTCTCATCATCCTTAGCTAGCAGGACCCATAGTCCAAACACTGGTTTGCTGGTACTCCTTGAACTACCATTGTCACTTGAGCTACAGGTAGCATCTGATTAGGAGAGCTTTTGGCTGTGGCTTTTTTTCTGGATAGGGATAACCCAACCAAAGTGGCTCACGTGTTGGTAACTTCAAGACTAGATCGCTGCTGCATGTGGGGCTGCCCTTGGAAGCTGCAGCTATTGCAGAATGCTGCAGCTGGACTCATGTAAGGAACGGATTACCACCAACACATGACACCAGTGTTAGAAGAACTGCACTGGCTTCCCATCTGCTGCTGGGCCCAGGTTCAAGGCCCAGTGTACAAAGCCCTGAATACAGTAACTGAGGCCCCGCATAATTTAACCATAGCCTGTATGTTCCAAGTCGATCACCGAGATCAATTGGGAGAGCGCTATTAGTGGTCCCCCATGGACCAGAAGCGTGACTCATGTCATGAGAAGCCATGCTTTCAGTGTTGTGGGCCCAATTCTGTGGAACTTCCTCCCACTAGAAATCAGGTAGGCACCATCCCTGCTGAGTTCTAGGTGCCTGGATAAAGCCATGTTATTTCAGGAGGCCTTTGCATTATAAATGCTTCTCTGGTGCTCTTTGCTTAAATTTCTGAGATTTTAAATGTCTAGTTTAAACTTCGCACAATGTAATTTTTTAAATAATCGTAAGGTACTTTGAAACCTTGTTGGTGAAATGAGGGATAGTGGGTCACCCTTCAATCATACGATGTGGCACTTCTGTCCTTGGGCTCAGCGGACTCCACTGAAGACCCAGTGAGACGAGAGGCTCTCCCATTCCATCCCAGCATGAGACTACTGGAGAGAGATGGGCCCCTTTAATCAAAGCAGCATTTTCCAATGTGGCAATTAGAATGTACGGTAGTCATTGCTGCTACTTCTTCTTTGGCGATCACTCGTAGCCGAGTAAACGCCATAAACACGGTTTTAACAGTGAGTCTGTAAGTGACTGTGGAGGCCAATTCTGGATCCACACGTCCTTCCACAGTGGGGACATAGATTTCCGGGCGGGAGTTGATCACGGTGTGGATTTGCCAAGCGTGCCTTCCTCTTAGCGCGTTTCTCCTTTTCATCCTGAGTTCGAGCGTTTTCAAAGCCCATGACACCTTTGGCAAAGGCTGTTCTCTAGTTGGAGTGATCTCGGGCCAGTGTTTCCCAGTTGTTGGTGTTTATTCTACATTTTTAAAGATTTGCCTTGAGAAAGTCTTTGAACCTCTTTTGTTGACCACCAACATTACGCTTTCCATTTTTAAGTTCGGAATAGAGTAGTTACTTTGGAAGACGATAACCAGGCATCCGCATAACATGACCAGTCCAACGAAGTTGATGTTGGAGAATCATTGCTTCAACACTAGTGATCTTTGCTTCTACTGTTACTGCTACTATATAGGGCTGAGACTCTGGTCCCTGCTGAAGCTACATTGGTGTTCTGTAGTCACAGCGTACAGCGTGACCCCTTATTTTGTCTCAGACGACCCTGTGTCAAGCCTGAACCCAGACTGAGTTCTGCCTCACTACAAAACAGAAGAAGAAGAAGAAGAAGAGGAAGAATCCCAAATAGATACTGTATTCTGAGATTGCTGTGAGATGGGCAGTTTTGCAGCTCAGGTATAAATTGGTTGAGTAAGCTTGTGATTGTTGTAGTCAATAGCTAGCACGTTTCTGATGCTGGTGGTGAGATCATTCTGCAGGGCCATTGGTGGTATTACAACCCATCCCATGTTCTTAGAATGGGCGGGGAGGGGCATAGCAGGCTAGAGCTTAATATTTCTATTTGGAATTTTTTTATAAAAAAAAACTAGCTTCCTGACAGAAATGACATAAGTTCTCATAACATTACAGTTTGGCACAGGGGAGAGTTTGTGATCATCATAATATGTGACAACACAGGCACTGTCCAATAGGGACCTACAGCGCTCACATGACCAAGTTCCATAGAGAACTCTGAATCGTGAATAGCTTTGCTTTCTGGTAGAAGAGAAAAAAAATGTTTGCCCTGTGACAAAGTACAGAATTTTGAATCTCAACTTGGAAATGTAATACATCAAAGAGAAGGATCCGAACCCCTTTGCAGCATATGAGCCAGAGCTGACCATTGACTGTGCTATAAAATAGTTGTCTGGAAAGTCTCTGAAAATCTGTTCAGGGTTTACATGGGAGCGTGTAAAGACTTCAGAGGAAACATGCACAGGACTGGGCTGCATCTCTTAAAAATTCTGCTTAGATGGCTGATTTCTAAAGGGTAGGAGAATGTGCTCTGTTGTGAAGTCTTCTGCAAAGCTCTTATTGCCGACCTCAAGATGGCACTGCTGCCGCAACTGCTGCACATTCCACCAGAACAGTTACATAATCTTGTTTATACAGCGAAGGGGTCATTTGAAAGCTAAGATCACACAATGTTAATTTGGCCAGTGACTTTCAACTTCTTCTTCTTCCTCCCCCACACCTCCCTTTTTGGCAAAATGCCTCTTTTATGTCTAGATGGAGACTTCTAAAGGAAATGTTTGCATGGTGGATGTGCTGCCAGGGAAGCCTTACAGTCCGGGAGCGCTTGCTGAAAAATAGCTGGGATTAAAAGTTTGGACCGCTCTCAAATTATGCCTCTCTTGGAATTTGTTGTTTTTACTTTCCTGTTCTAGAAGACAATGATACAGGAACAGTTGGCCTCGGCTAGGGTGTTTTGTCAGTCGGGGATTCTTGGCCCAGAACTACCCCGTGGATTTTTCCATTCTGAAACCTCTCTCCCCGCACCGCCGCATTCATCTCAGGAGAGTGCAAGTTAGGAGCACACTCTTCTCTGCTGGGAAGAAGTTGCAAGGGAGCTAAGATCACACCCAAGTGCCCTTGGTGTGCGACACAACAGCACAACACGTGCTAAAGTTACGGGTGGCGGAGGATTCGCCACATTATCAGCCCTTTTCTATTTATGCGCTCCGAATGTTTGTAAAGTTTATTTCTAGGAGAGGAACACTGGTCAGTTCAATAAATGGTTTCTTGCTAATGGATACATGGGCATTGTACAGAAATGTGCTTCTTCGGGATATTCTCGGGGCCTGGTGGGGGTTTCAGAGGCAAAGAGTATAATCCAGGACAGTGACAGATCAAATCTAAAAGCAGCAGCCAAGAGTCTGGAGGGCCAGAGGTAAGCAATGCGATCCAAGACAGGCTGACATTCAGATTCCAGGCCAGGTAGGCAAAGATCGGAAGGTCCAGAAGCAGGCAACATGGCACAAGATATGCAAGTGGCTCCGTTAACCAGTAGCTCAGACTGGGAGCCAAACCTAAGGCAGTTCTTAAACAAGACCAACAGGGCCCCCTACTGGCTCCCCAGATACTCTGGGGCAGTGGTTCCCAACAGGTGGCCAGAGGGGTCCGCAAGATGCTATAAGAATAAAAAATATATTAAATATATTTCGTATGATAACAGATTTTTTGTTTTGGCTGCTTCCTGCATGAGCAGAGTCTAGCGCAAAACTAGAATTAGATAGAGGCAGTAGTTCTGCTGTATGCTGTTAGGTGGCGCTTTACAAACACTACTGTTTTGCAAAGAGGCAGCGCGCGCATTCTACTAACGCTCACCTCCCCAAGATGCTTTGCGTGCGTCGGCTTCATTTGTGCGCTACTGCACAGGTACCCTGTCTTCTCCATTCCCCTCCCTCCTCCCTGGCATGCGCTGCCTCTTTGCAAAACAGTAGTGTTTGTAAACAAAGTGTTGTTTTTCGCGGAAGCTACAGTTCGCGTAGTTAAAAATGGACCGTTGGTTAAAAAGTGGTTCATCTCATTAAGAACTGAAAATTAAAACTAACTGTATACTGATGGAGTACTCTGTTGTAACTGTAAAAAATGTATAAATATAAAATATAAAAAGACTCTTAATTTGGCTCTCACTTTTTAATTTTAGGATTAGGGATTAATGGGGGTCCTTGTCACAATAGCGGCTCGATGAGGGGTCCTCAAGAAAATTTTGTTGGGAACCCCTGCTCTGGGGATCCTCTGAGCTAGTTCATTTCCCTTCCGCTATCTAGGTGGTGCCATATGGCAGGCAGGCAAAAGGTTGAATGGGATCTGCTGGTGACTTGGGTGACTTGGGATTTCTGACTCTCAACTGTCTAACAAGAGCAACAGCAAGTTCCCCTCATCACCCCCAGTTATGATAATGAAATGAAGGAGGTTTGGAGGAGGAATCAGGAGCATATTTTCATGTGGAAAGAAGTATGAGCTCCATTCAATTCTGGTACTTTAAAATGACAACATGGTCACCTCCACACCATACATTTAATAGACACACATGTGGCTTCCCCTAAAGGATCTGTCATTTGTTAAGGGTACTGGCAACTGTGGAGAGTAAACTTCAGTTTCCAAAACTCTTTGGGGGAAGTCATGTGCTTTAAGCCTATGCTGTGAGACTGACCTAAATTCCAGGCCTTATTGATTCTAAGCGTATGTCTTTTGCACCTGTCTGCGATTGGCGGATCTAGGGGTTCCAGAGGCCACTTTCTCCACCTAGTGCTACTCTCTTGGTGGTGCAGATATTAAGATCTCTGGGCTGGCTGCTTTATTCAGTCTCGCTGGTGCTCTGCACATACAGCACATGTAGCGAGGGCCTCTATTTCCTTTGTGTTATCAGATAAAGTATGTGCCTTTCCAACTCTCCTTTTGTATACCTCTCATTTGCTTTATAATCTTTCCTTTTAAAAACATTTTTGCCCACTTCCAAGGCACCCTTGTTGCGCACCTATTTCCCTACTGCCCTCTGTTTACTGGCAGAATGCTTTGCTTTGCTTTGTTTTAATAATCTCCATTCAATATTGAAAGAAGATGAGAAAAAAAAACAACCCTACAGGGTGTACAGTGTCAGAGACCTAAACAGAATATGCCCGGTTTGCACTGCTTTGTAATGGGTGCCAGAAGATGCATGAGGGCACAGAAGCATTCTCTTGTGTTCACATGTGCAGTGTGATTATAAAGAATTCAGCATGGCAAGGAGGATTTGTGGCACAAATGCGTGAACTTGGGACTGATATACAGGGATATAATGCAGAAATGCCATTCTAAATCGAAATGACAGCATTTCTCTTCCTGAGTTCATGGGAGAGAATGAAGAGTGGGAGTAATGCTTTAACCTTCTGCAGAATGCATTCAGCTGCAGCATTAGAAGGAATCTGATTGATGCAAGTCTACTTAGAAGAAGGCTTGGCAGCAGCTCACAACAGCTGAAGTGTAGCAGATGGCTAGATCAGAAGATGTAAACAAAGGTTGATTAACCAAGCAATGTTCTCTGGTAGATGTCAAAAGTTGGGAGGATGGAAAATGTTTGTCCTGGAAACTATGCTGGACCTGTCTTCCTGGTATTATTCCCACCCCCAGTCTAAGGATAAGGTCATAAGAACATAGGAAGCTGTCTCACACCAAGCAACAGTGTGATGCAGCAGCTTAAAAAGCCAATGCAATTCTGGGCTGCATCAATAGGAGTATAGCATCTAGATCAAGGGAAGTAATAGTACCACTGTATTCCGCTCTGGTCAGACCTCACCTGGAGTACTGTGTCCAGTTCTGGGCACCACAGTTCAAGAAGGATACTGACAAGCTGGAACGTGTCCAGAGGAGGGCAACCAAAATGGTCAAAGGCCTGGAAACGATGCCTTATGAGGAACGGCTTAGGGAGCTGGGCATGTTTAGCCTGGAGAAGAGAAGGTTAAGGGGTGATATGATAGCCATGTTCAAATATATACAGTGGTGCCTCGACTTACGAATTTAATCCGTTCCGAAGGCACCTTCATAGGTAAAAAAATTCGTAAGTCGAAAAGCGCCATTGGAAACGCGATTTCCCATAGGAATGCATTGGAAACGGAAAAAATAGTAAATTGAAGCAACCCCATCTAAAAATTCATAAGTCAGAAAAACCCTGATCTAAAACCGCCACGGTTTCCGTTTGGATGTTGAGAAATTCATAAGCGTGCGGCCATTTGCCCCATTCATAAGTCGAAAAATTCAGTTGTCAAGTCATTCGTAAGTCGAGGTACCACTGTAAAAGGATCTCATATAGAGGAGGGAGAAAGGTTGTTTTCTGCTGCTCCAGAGAAGCGGACACAGAGCAATAGATTCTAACTACAAGAAATAAGATTCCACCTAAACATTAGGAAGAACTTCCTGACAGTAAGAGCTGTTCAACAGTGGAATTTGCTGCCAAGGAGTGTGGTGGAGTCTCCTTCTTTGGAGGCCTTAAAGCAGAGGCTTGACAGCCATCTGTCAGGAATGCTTTGATGGTGTTTCCTGCATGGCAGGGGGTTGGACTGGATGGCCCTTGTGGTCTCTTCCAACTCTATGATTCTAAGACCATTGGTCCATCTAACTCAGTATTGGTTGCACTAACTGGCCGTGACCCTTCAGGGTTTCAGATGGGGTTCTCTCTCAGCCCTATCTGGAGATGCCAGGGACTGAAAATGCACACAGAGAAAGTGCCCTACCATAGAGCTGTAGCCCCTACCCATTCAACTCTGAAAGTTAAACTGCACCCACATAAAACAACAATATCATCAACAGAAGTCTTGCGTCCAGGTCAAGGGAAGTAATAGTACCTCTCTATTCTGCCTTGGTCAGACCATACCTGGAGTACCGTGTCCAGTTCTGGGCACCACAGCATAAGAAGGGTGTTGGAAAGCTGGAATGAGTGCAGAGGAGGGCAACCAAGGTGATCAAGGGTCTGGAAACCAAGCCTTGCAAGGAACAATTGAGGAAGTTGGGTATGTTTAACCTGGAAAAGAGGAGACTGGGAAGAGATATGATAGTTATCTAAAGGATTGTTACTTGGTAGTTGCAGCAAGCTTGTTTTCTAATGCTCCGGAGGGTAGGACTCGAACCAATGGCTTCAAGTTACAAGAAAGGAGATTCTGCCTAAACATCAGGAAAAAACTTTCTGACAGTAAAAGCTGTTTGGCGGTGGAATGGTCTCCCTTGGGGGACTGTGGACTCTCCTTCCTTGGAGATTTCTAAGCAGAGGTTGGATGGCCATCTGTCATGGATGCTTTAGCTGAGATTCCTCCATTGCAGGGGGAACAATTCAATACGTTCAAAACTTTCGTATTAGAAACACGAAGCAAGAACCTTCACCCTGGCATGCTCTACCTCGAAGCCTTTCGTGCAGGAAGAATTCAAACATTTATTCCACAGCTGAGAGGTAGAAGCATTACAGTTCATCAGCAGCTCTAAAGCCCTAAATCAGGAGTGGGGAACCTTTCTCAGTCCAAAAGCAACATTCCTTCATGCCAATAGCTGGGTTGGGCCAAAATCATAAGTGGGTGGGAACAGAGCCATTCATGCACACATATTTATTTGCACAGCCATCCCTCACCTGCAAACTCTGATCAATCATCCACACCTACATGCCCCATTCACAAATATTCGTCCCCATATTGGGGAAACCCTCTCTGCTCAGTGCTAACTTACATTTAAAGATGACGGATGGTGACCTGTCCTTCACCAGCAGGTCCCAGGCCAGGTTACACAACCATCTAAAATTCAACATTAGAAACAGTAAGAACAAACCACAGAGAGTAAGTCCTGAAAACATATCTCAGGTATCAAAGGCCAGGACAAAGAGTTGCATCTTCAGCATATGACGAAAGCTGTATAATGAAGGTGTCAGACACACCGCTCTGGGGAGAGAATTCCACAACCTAGGGGCTGTCGCAAAGAATGCCTTCCCTTGCCAGCTTCTCGAACTTTTGAGGGCAGCGGAACTACCAAGAGGGCCGGCCCCCTATGCTGATCTTAACACAAAAGAGGGTCTGTAGGAAAAGAGGAAGTCTTTCAGATATTTAGGGCTTAAATCTTCTCCAAAAGAATCTTGGGAACTTGTAGTGCATGTCTTCTTCTGGGCACAGGCAGAAACATTCTTGTTCTGACAGGTCCTTTAGTTGGAAGTGTGATTTTAGGTTTCTCCTACAGCTGCTTGGTCTGCTCTGTTACGGTTTCATTGATTTTAAAATGGTTCTAAAATTGCGCTTTAATAGCCAATACCCAAGCTTTGGTATTGTTGAAATGTATGCAACAAAAGAATGAATAGTTTGAGTTGTGCAACTCAATTTGGGGCCACTAGACCTAAAATTTTGAAGCAATGTGGACTAAAGTCGCTTTGGGGGCCCCTTAAGCTTTAGCAGTTTCATAGTTGATCCACCCCTGATTATTCCTTTGAGAAAGAGAGATCAGAATGTGCAAAATAAGCTGCCAGGGTTAAAAATAACATGTGTCATTTACCTGGGGCTTTCCACTGGGGTGCTTGTTTTCCTTTCTTCTAAACACGTAGACTGTTCTGCTTCTCTTGAAATCAGTGGCGTAAAACTGAATGAAAAAGCTCACTAGACAAGCCAATATATGTGAACGAGGGCAGAATGTTACCTAACATGACAGAATTATACAGATTGTCTAATATCAGCAGGACAATGCAGTTAAAAGGCCGCCTTATTTTGGACGTGTGCTATCAACTCTGTTGGCTCCAGATTGCTCCGGAAAAAACAAACATCTTATTTTGGAGCTGGGAATGCAGGTGCCTCATTGAGCAAGTTAAGATCCGCACAAGGGACGTCAGTTCAGCTGCTACTGCCATTAAAGGTAAGTTCAGCCTCTGTGGTAAATGGGACTTTATGGTGATGGATTTTGGACTCTCAATGGTCTAACAAGAACATTCCCTTCCCCACTGTATGCAACTGCGATGCAGAAAGTTTGAGGGAGGAACCAGGAGTGGGTTTTTGTATGGAAGGAGTGTGCACTTGGTTAAGTTCTGGTACTATTTAAATAAAACAAAAAACCAAGCTCACCTCCATCCCATACACTCATAGTCCATTGCTTTCGCCAAAGAATCATGGGAGCTGTAGCTTGTTGATGGTGCTGGCAACTGTAGCTTTGTGAGGAGTAAACTTTGTTGCTTTGAAAAACAAACCGCTTACTTTGGAGTTGAGAACACAGATTCCTCATATGGAACTCTACCGCCGTTTGCACCAGCCTCTGAATCGTGGGACGCTTACCTCGCTCGGTTTGCCTGCTATCTCCAAGCAAATGAGCTGACAGCGGTGTCCACAGAATGGAAATGGGGCCTTTTCCTCTGTCTTTGTGGCTCCGAGGTCTTCGAGACAACCTGGGCAGTGGCCTAGTTCGCCTAAATGGAGGCGCCGGCCCTGACCTCACACTGCAGAAGGCAATCGAGGAGGCCACGGCCTCAGAAGCTGCTGAACTCTATGCTCAGGCGATCCGCAAGGCCAGCAGCCCGCATCCTGCTAAGAAGACAATCCCCGTGCACCACGAGGAAGCCAGCAGTGACGAGGCATCCTCCGGCGAAGACAATGATGTGCACCAGGCAAAGCGGGAGCGCCGGAAGTTCAAACAGAGGTCCAAGGTCCAATTGGAATGTGCCGGATGTGGAGGCAACCATCCCTGTTATGTACTGAGCTGAATCCTAGAACAATAGGATTCAGAATCAGCGGGAGCTACCCAATCCAACTCCAGGTGGAAGTGAATCCGCAACCTGATTGGCCTGCTGGAGCAGCCAATCAGGCGGCTGGCAGAAGTGAATCTGCTACCTGATTGGCCTGTAGGAGCAGCCAATCAGGCTGCAGGCAGAAGTCAATCCACAATATAATTGGCCCACAGGTGTAGCCCTGAAGTAGCCAATCACGCAAGGCCCATTGTGTAAATAATGTATATAAGCAGATGGTTTTGGGAAAAGAGCCATTCTTCTTCTCCTCTTCTCCTTGATGACTATGAGCTGAATAAAGAGCATGAAATTCACTCTCGACTCCGAGTACATTTCACTGGCGACGAGGATGGGATCCTGCTGAGCTGACCGCCACCACGCACTGCACCGCAGCACCGCCACCTGCTGCACCGCTGCATCGCACCGTGCATCCAGGCTTCAGCTCCAGGACCCAAGGAACCCAGAATGGCAACCGACAGCAGCTTCTCGCCATTCAAACCAGCATCAGGAGACTGGGAAGGGTACGCCGCCCGTTTCAACTTCCTCCTGCAAGCGAAAGAAGTCACCAACGATGCCATGAAGAGGGCGACATTCTTCAGCGTCTGTGGAGAGGAGACGTTTGAAATCGCCCGGGCTCTCCTTGCACCTAGAGATGTCGCTACCGTCTCTTACAAAACAATAATGGAACGGCTGAAGGAGCACTTCTCACCACAGCCCTCGGTGGTAGCTTGCCGAATGCCTTCTACGCAAAGCGGCAAGCCCCGGGGGAAACCATAACTGGGTTTGTGACCTCCCTCCGCCAAGCCGCCCGGCTATGCAACTTCTCAGAGTTGGAGAACATGCTTCGTGACCGCCTCGTTGGTGGCCTGAGGGACGAGATGTTGCAACGACGCCTCTACGCCAAAAAAGACCTCACGTTCCAGATTGCTCTGGAGGAAGCCCTGGCAACCGAAGCCGCCGAGAGGTCAACGCAAGAGGCACGACCGGCCCCGCCATCCCAACCGAGGGTCTACCACGAAGACCTCACCGACGAATCCGAATCTGACAGGGAGGAAGTACACCGAGTACAGCGGCGCACTCAAGCAGCACACACACCACAGCAGCCTCGACGAGAAGGAGGGAACTGTGCAAGCTGCGGGGAGAACCACGAGAGGAGGACCTGTCGTTTCCGCAACGCAGAGTGCAGGCAGTGCAGAAAATTGGGACACATCGCCCGGGTGTGTCGGGCTCGACTCACCCGTCGACAAGCATCAGATGACCGACCCAGGAGCCCCAGGTCACACGGCACCATGCACCAAGGCAACTCGACGGAGATCACGGACTACCAGGTATTCCAGTTGCCCCATCCCAGCACAGAGAAAATTTATATAGAGGTACAGATAGAGGGAGCCCCATGCCGCATGGAGCTGGACACGGGTTCAACTCTATCCATAATCTCGGCCCGAACATTAAGGGAACTGTGCCCTAATGGGGGTCCCAAACTAAGGCCGGCCCCATTCACCCTCCGGGACTTCCAGAAACGTAAGGTCCCTACAATGGGGGTGGGGACCTTCAGGGTGCAATATCGAGGGCGAAAGCAACAATTGGACTTGCTGGTAGTTAAGGGCCCCTACGTTAGCTTACTGGGACTGGCATGGTTTGGACCTCTGGGGCTAGCCGTTACCGGGGTGAACCGCACTAGCTTACAAGTGGACGTGGACGCCATATGCAAAGAGTTTCCAGGGGTTTTCGATGGGGCATTGGGACGATATACAGGACCCCCCATTGCCCTACAGCTAGACCCCGCTGTACGACCCATCAGGCACAAGGCCCGCCGGGTCCCGTTCGCCCTGAAACCCCGCATAGACGAGGAATTGGACCGGCTCGTGGAGCAAGGAGTGCTGGAGCCGGTGCCCAACGCCCCCTGGGAAACTCCAATTGTCACACCCGTCAAGCCTAACGGTTCGGTCCGCATCTGTGCAGACTACAAATGCACCATAAACAAGGCTCTCACGGCCCATGCATACCCAGTGCCAGTGGTCAGCCATGTCCTCGCCACCCTGGCTGGGTCAAAAATCTTTGGCAAACTGGACTTGGCCCAAGCGTATCAACAGTTGCCTGTGGACGAAGCCACAGCAGAGGCTCAGACGATTGTGACGCACAGAGGGGCATTCAGAGTAAAGCGGCTGCAATTTGGCGTTAGCGTGGCACCAGGCATATTCCAGAATCTAATGGACTCTCTCCTTAAAGGGATTCCTGGCGTCACCCCCTTCTTCGATGATGTACTGATCGCCGGGCCCACACCAGAGGAATTTGAGGACCGCCTCCGCTCCGTCCTGCACCGTTTCCAGACGGCGGGCCTCAAGGTGAAGCGGGAAAAGTGTTTACTGGGAGTGCCGCAGGTGGACTTTCTGGGATTTAAGGTGGACGCAGAAGGGGTCCATCCAACCGGTGACAAGGTACGGGCCATTTGTGAGGCCCCAGCGCCCAAGAGCAAGCCCGAACTTCAGTCATTCTTGGGACTATTGAACTTTTACCATGCCTTCCTTCCCCATAAGGCAGCGGTAGCGGAGCCCCTACACAGACTCCTAGATAAAAGGGCCCCTTGGGTGTGGGGCCAGCGACAAAGGGCCGCATTCCAGGCAGTCAAGGACTTGCTCGTCTCGAACTCGGTCTTGGCACACTTCGACGAGAGGCTGCCAGTGGTGCTGGCATGCGACGCCTCTCCCTATGGCATCGGCGCTGTCCTGGGACACCAACTCCCGGATGGAAGAGAGGTGCCGGTGGCATACTTCTCCCAGACGCTTGCTGCAGCCGAACGAAACTACTCACAGATTGACAAGGAGGGTCTGGCAATCGTGAAGGGCGTAAAAAAATTCCATGATTTCTTGTATGGGCGGCCCTTTACCATAGTGACTGACCACAAGCCGTTGCTTGGCCTGTTTGCCCCCGAGAAGCAGACCCCCCAAGTGTTGTCTCCACGTGTCCTCAGGTGGTCAATTTTCCTTGCCGGCTACCAGTATGCACTAATCCACCGCCCTGGGAAGGCGATGGGCCACGCAGACGCCCTCAGCAGGCTACCACTACCAGAAACAGGCCCCGACCCAGCGCCTGCGCAAGAGGTTATGACCCTGGAGCTGCTTCCCGACCGACCCATTCAGGCACAATAAGTTGCGCACCATTCCACAAAAGATAGGGTCATCTCCCGGGTCCTGGACTGGGTGTGGCGAGGATGGCCCAGCAGCAGCCCCGGGCCAGAATTCGCTGGCTACACAAACCGCAAACATGAACTGTCGGCCCACAAGGGGTGCCTGTTATGGGGAAGCAGGGTTGTTGTTCCCCAGCCCCTCCGCAAAAGGGTCCTCACAGCCCTACACGAGACACACCCAGGGGTAGTGAGGATGAAGGCCCTTGCCAGGAGTTATGTGTGGTGGCCAGGGATTGACAGAGAGATAGAGGCCTGGGTACAACACTGCCAGACCTGCCAAGAATCCCGCCCGGATCCCCCAAGGGCCCCAGTCCAGCCCTGGGAGTCCGCCCGACATCCATGGTCACGCTTGCACGTGGACTTCGCTGGCCCCTTCCAGGGAAAAACATTCTTCATAGTGGTGGATTCCTACACCAAATGGCTGGAGGTCGCACTGGTACCGTCCACTTCTACGGCGGCAGCCATCCGGGTACTACGTAAGCTTTTTGCAACCCACGGGCTCCCTGACACCCTCGTCTCGGACAATGGAACCGCATTCACGTCAGAGGAGTTCCAGACCTTCACAGCGCAGAACGCCATCCGCCACATCCGCTCAGCACCATTCCACCCTGCCACCAATGGCCAAGCGGAGCGCATGGTGCGGACCACCAAGGACAGCCTCCGCCGCATGACACAAGGGGACTGGGAATACCGCCTTGCCGCATTTCTTCTAGCACAGCACAGCACCCCAAGCACAACGACGGGCCGGAGCCCAGCTGAACTACTAATGGGCCGGCGCCTTGCAACTAGACTGGACCGACTTCACCCCGACAGAGCTCAGGATGAGGTAGTGGTGGGGAAAGGCAGGAACCCCCGGACATTTGTGGCCCAGGACGCAGTGTACGCAAAGAATTTTGGGGCAGGCCCAGCATGGGTACCCGCCACAGTCACCAAGGTGACCGGTCCCGTGTCGTACGAGGTACTAACGGAAGGGGGGCAATGTTGGCGCCGCCACTGCGACCAGCTACGGCGACGATTCCCAGGAGGAACCCGGGAGGAGAGCGGGACAGAGGGGTCCCAAGGGGACAGCAGGGCAGTGAGGCCTGTAGAGCGAGAGGGGTGGGCAGGGGAAGCAGAAGCAGTAGGCACAGAGGGGCGCCCCGAGGCTGGAAGGACACCGGAACCAGAGCCACAACCTAGTGGTTCAGTGGCGCCAGACCAGACAGCCCCGGCACAGCCAGCAGCCTCGGAACACGAGCCAGAACCAGAACCCCTGACCAAGGAACACCCCAAGCCACAACGCACACGGAGGCGGCCAGCAGACCTTGAGGACTACGAATGCAACTTCCCGGGCAGGACTGGAACTTAGAGGGGAGGGGTGTTATGTACTGAGCTGAATCCTAGAACAATAGGATTCAGAATCAGCGGGAGCTACCCAATCCAACTCCAGGTGGAAGTGAATCCGCAACCTGATTGGCCTGCTGGAGCAGCCAATCAGGCGGCTGGCAGAAGTGAATCTGCTACCTGATTGGCCTGTAGGAGCAGCCAATCAGGCTGCAGGCAGAAGTCAATCCACAATATAATTGGCCCACAGGTGTAGCCCTGAAGTAGCCAATCACGCAAGGCCCATTGTGTAAATAATGTATATAAGCAGATGGTTTTGGGAAAAGAGCCATTCTTCTTCTCCTCTTCTCCTTGATGACTATGAGCTGAATAAAGAGCATGAAATTCACTCTCGACTCCGAGTACATTTCAATCCCCGTGTCAAGTATCGGTTCAGAGACGCCATCTGTCGGCGCTGCTCCAGAAGGGGTCACATCGCAAAGGTCTGCCGATCAGCTCCATCTGACACCCCCCCCCATCACCGTCTCGTAAGTCCAAGGATTCACCATGGTCTGACAAGGGGAGCTGTTTTGCCCTCACCAACTGCTGCTGCTCATCCGGAACCACGATTGGTCAAACCGACTCACCTATGCGACACAAGCTACACGTCTCCGTGCTCATCGAAGGAGCTCCATGTGACATGGAGATCGACACAGGATCTGCCATGTCCATTGTGTCCTGGAGCACCATCAAAAGACTTGTGCCCAAGCTGTCCAAGAGGCAACTCAACCTACACCGCATACACCTGAGGGACTACCAGGGAAACAACATCCCCGTGGTAGGTGTTGGCCGGTTCCGGGTCTCTTTCAAGAACTTTCCGGGCCAGCTCCGACTGGTGGTGGTTGAAGGTCAGCAGCCGAGCCTCCTAGAGCTAGACTGGTTTGATGCCCTCAGCCTGGAAGTTAACGGCATCAACTGTATCTCTGATGCAGAGACTGAGGGCCTAATCAAAGACTTTGCCGAGGTTTTTGATGGCCCTTTGGGACAATATACAGGCACACCCATCTCCTTTAGCCTTGATCCGCAAGTCACCCCCATCAAGCTAAAGCCACACCGGGTTCCGTTTGCTCTCAAGGCTAAGGTGGACGAACAACTGGACAAGCTCATCGCACAAGGCGTTTTGGAGCCAGTTGACCACGCCAAGTGGGAGACCCCCATCGTCATGCCTGTCAATACTAGTCAATACAGCTATTCTCTCCCCCAACTGCCTCAGTACTGTACACTAGTTGCTGGAAAGCACAGCAGTGGGGAGTGGTCTTGTGATTGGGTTCAGATTGTGGGTTTCTGGTCGGCCACTGTGAGGACAGGATGCTGAACTAGATGGACCATTGGCCTGATCCAGCAGGCTCTTATTATGTTCTTAAACTTAGAAACAGCTCTAACACTGTAGCTAGAAATCTCATTCTGTGCTTATCATATAACGTGTAGTATGTCACTTGACCTTTTGAATTCCACTCCCCCACCGCCATTAGACATTAGACAGACTCTGTTGTCTTTTTAGCACCTGCCTTCCTCCAGGGGCAAAACTAGGCTTTATTTTACCCGGGTCAAAGACCCAGTTTGGCACACATCTCCCAAAGCACATTTGCATATACACACACTCAATGGCACCCCTCTAGAGACATCACCCAGGACAAAAAGCCCCCACATTCTTCATTCAACAACAAGCCTTTTAAGCTCAGATATATCCTAGTCTGCATCTGTGTTGGAATTGTTTAGGGAAGCTTTTAATGTTTAATAAATTATTGCATTTTAATATTTCTGTTGGAAGCCACCCAGAGTGGCTGGGGAGGCCCGACCAGATGGGCGGGGTATAAATTTATTATTATTATTATTATTATTATTATTATTATTATTATTATTATTATTGCTTTTAGATATCCTGGGCACATCTGGGAAGAAGGGCTAGATATAATTTTAATAATAAATACCAAAAAATAAGAAAGCCTTCTATGATACTTCATAAAATACTATTATGATGGTGTTCTCATAAGCAACTTTGAGGGCCTTCCAGGCCAAAAAAGCATCAGTAAATATAGACATAAACGGTGGAGTGCTGTTCTCATGTTCTCCCCTCTCCACCCCATATTTAAACTGTTACTTGCTTGCCTGAGCTCAGAGCGATGGGAAGAATGCTGGTAGCTCTTTTGATACATTCGCTGGGCTGTGTTGTAGCATGTCAATATCAGCAAATGCGTCACTTGCTCACGCCGGATAATTATGAGAGCAATCCTATACTCCAATTACACTGGAGAGAGAGCTGCTGCCATGACATCAGAAGAACGAGGAAAAAAACACCAAATAAGCTGAAGGAAGACAGGAGTGCCTGGCGTGCTCTGGTCCATGGGGTCACGAAGAGTCGGACACGACTAAACGACTAAACAACAACAAAGGAAGACTACAGGAATGAAGAGCATTATAGACTCCAACCTATATTACTGGATGGGAGAATGTTTTAATAATAAAAATAATTAATAACAAAAACAAAAACAACAACAACAAAATTTTAATTATACCCCGCCCTCCCTAGTCAAAACCGGGCTCAGGGCAGCTGACACCAGTAAAATTACAATAAGACATAAAGAAAGAAAAACAATTAGTTAAAATGCAGGTTAAAATACAATTTACATTTAAAATTTTAAATGCAGCCTCAATTTTTAAAGAGGGCCAAGTCAAAAACCACAAGGGAGGAAAACATAGGGGTCAGACTGAGTCCAGGCCAAAGGCCAGGCAGAACAGCTCCGTCTTGCAGGCCCTGCGGATTTTTATTTTTATTTTATTTTTAATTCGACTGCGTCAGACCAACATGGCTACCTACTTGAATTTAGATGTTTTAAACTGTTTTAGATGTTTTAAACTGTTCTAAAAATGCTTTTGCAAAAAGTTAGTTTGCTGTGGGTATCTTCACTGCCTTGGGCCTCTTCGGGAGGAAGGGTGGGATACAAATTCCATAAATAAATAAATCGTCCAATCAATTATCTTGTAGTGCCCAAGACCCTCAGCTCCATAACTGTGAAGACTTTTAACAGCTTTTAACAGCTCACTTTCACAGGCTTCCCCCCTCATCGGTCCCTTCCATCTGATTTCCACATTAATCCGAGTATTAATAATCAAATTCCTGAAACATTCCTCCTCATCTCCCAATATCAACAGCCTGGGGACTCGGGCAAGAGAGACCGGCTCACTTGCTATTTTAGAATCTTTAGAATCTAGTGCAGGGATGCAGAGATACATGCTCTCGTAAGACACTCTCTTCTCCAGACAATGGTCCATTACAATCTGACAGTATACTTTACGCAATCCCTTATGGCGTGGTCAGGCTCTTTGTTCAAAAAGTCAGAAAGTTAGCATGGAAGTACTCTGAGCTTCAACCAACTGTTAACAATCCATCCCTATTAGAACTGACTGAGAAAAAGGTACTACAGTGGAACCTTGGTTTATGAACACCTCGGTTTACGAATTTTTGGTTTACGAACCCATCTGGAACGGATTAATCCACTTTCCATTACTTTCAATGGGGAAGTTCGCTTCAGTTTATGAACAGACTTCCGGAACCAATTGTGTTCATAAACCGAGGTACCACTGTACTGCATTCAGTGGGGCTGACCTTGGAGGGGCTTTCTTTCAAGTTAGACATGGGTCAGATTATGCTGCGTGAATTTCCATTCCTTCAATAAATTCTTAAGAAACGACAGTAAGTAGAACAAGGGCAAGAGAGCAAGCCTCAACACTGGTACTAAAATGGCAGGCATTATTATTAATAATAATAATATTAATGGTGGCGCCCACCCTGTGGAACACCCTCCCATCAGATGTCAAAGAGAAAAACAGCTACCAGATTTTTAGAAGACGTCGGAAGGCAGCCCTGTTTAGGGAGGCTTTTAATGTTTAATAGATTATTTCATTTCATTTTTTGGTTGGAAGCCGCCCAGAGTGGCTGGGGAAACCCAGCCAGATGGGCAGGGTATAAATAAATTATTATTATTATTATTATTATTATTATTATCATCATCATCATCATCATCATCTTCATCATCCCACCTCTCGTCCCAAAGGGAGCCCCGGGTGGCAAACACACAAGAGATAAAACAATTAAAATATCTAAGGGCAATTTCAAAGCAGGCACGCACTGGAGAAGATCTCTGTTTAAAAGAGAGGAAAAAGGAAAAGTCCTCAGTAGGCACCAAAATGACGGCAGAGATACGGGGTAATATTTAACAGGAAATAACTCCTAAGAATAGATGCCACAACACTGAAAGGCCCAATTCCTACATTGTGAGGAATGGACTACTTATCATAAGATGGTAATTGCAGGAGGTCCTCTCATGCAGGAGAAATGATTGACTGGGTATATATAGGGGCAAGGTGGATAAAAATCAATGATTTTAAAAAATGTTTTTTTATTTATTTAAATGGCTTTTTTATTTAAATCTATTTTTTTAAATTTAAATTGGATTTTTAAAATAAAATGCTTTTGGAGGAAAAAATCTTTCTAAAGATAGTTTTCTATTTAAGTTACATTATAGACCAAAGGCTATTCATCAGGAAATAAGGGTTTGTTTTTCATGTGTGCTGAAACTCAGTCCAAGTTGGGTTTTTTTTTTTAAAAAAAGAAGCTTAACCACATCAGTTAACAAACATGGATATATATGCTATAATGTTATTGTTTTAGTTAAATAAATTGTTTAAATTGTTATTTAGGAAATGATTATTTTTCTCCTTCCAATAAAGTACAGCAGAAAAGTTGTCCAAATATAAAGTTAACTTGTTAAACCTCACAATAATTTCATAATTATCTGTCTATGTATTTCTAATAGTATAACCAAATCAGCAATTTTTGATATAACTGTAAAAACTGCTCTGAAAATTTATTATTCCAAAAATGAAACCTTCATCTGCTTGTAAATATTAAGATTATACCAGCAGGAATGTCTTTCTGTAAAAAATAATGATTTAAATCAAGTCTTACTGACTAGTGATTTAAATTGTGATTTAAATCAATTTGATTTAAATCAAATCCACTCTGATAAGGGGTGAGATGATCTTTTATGTATACAGGTCCCAAGCTGTATGGGGCTTTATTACAACAGAACAAGCACCTTGGACCTAGCCCAGAGGATAGCTGGCAGCACATGCAACTTATCCAGCAATTGTGTAATGTCATGGCAATATCTGGGTGTAGGCAGAATTCCTGCATTGCTGGGGGTTGGACTAGATGACCCTCAGGGTCCCTTCCAAACGCTACCATTCTATGAGTCTATGAACTCCAGTGAGCAGTCAAGCTTCATATTTTGCACCAGCTGCAGCTTCCAGACAACTTCAAGGGCAGTACCATGTAGATTGCATTGCGGCAATCCAACCAGGTTACCATCTCGTGGCCAACGGTTGTCAGCCATACCTCTATTATATTCCAAATGTTAAGAACTGATTGAGGAGAAAACTAAAAAAGGCTACCCTCAATCTTTTGTCATGTGCTAATATTTATCTGAAATGGGTTTTATTTTTTGGTTCACCGCTCAGTATATTTCCACAATCTGCACACTTGTACTTCAAAAAGTAATTTGAATTATGACTTCCTGTTGGACCCAAAATAGACTGGACCACCAAGGGGAGGTGTTATGAAATGACATAGTAAAAGCTATTCTCTGTTCCATTGCACTGTACCCTGTTGTGTCCTTCATGCCAGTTATTGATCAGAAGTTCATTCAATGCAAAAAGCCTCTCTGTGAGCCTGAGCTTGGGATGTAATAATAAAGTAGGTCATTGATTAGCTGGAAGGTTGACATAGAACTCCTTCAATCAGATCCTGATGTACTGGTACATCTTGGGAGTGATGGTGGGGAGAAGGAACAGATTAAAAAAACCCACCAGTGATTTGGGAAAAGGAATCTACTCCCCCCCCCACTCCAAACATGCTTTTTAAAAAATGAGGCTCAACAAAATAACTAGATAGCACAGGGTGAGTTTTCAAAGAACAGCTGCTGGGTGGTTGTTGTTTGTTTAGAATGAGGGACAGGGGAGACTCTGGTGCCTTTGTGATATATGGTGGTTTATTTACACATATATACAACCTGAGACTATGATGGAGGGTTTCACAGCATTAACATCCCAATGGGGTCTTGCTTCTCCCCTTGGATTCCAGCAGAAATTGGACATGCTTCTGTCTCCCAGCTGCCCCACCTGCAGCCTTGCTCCTAGTGTTTAGCTCATATAATTCAACTCTCCACTCTGATCTTTGTCTTTCTAACTACCAGCAAGTGGAGGAAGGGGGCCCCCACCCAAGAGCTGCTTCCCTTGTCAAGGCCCATATTTAGAGGGCCATTTCTTCACAAGGAAGGTACCCGGGCTATTCCAGGAATTGAATCAGTGCTGGATCCAGGAATTAGGAAGGGACTCAAGCACATAGCCTACCGCCTCCCAAACTCATAAAATTATGTTGGCTTGGTTGCCCACTGAATCCAATGAAGAAAGAGCTGTAGCCACCATTGTAGAGAGTACAGAAAGTCCCAGGTTCAATCCCTGGCTGGGGAAGATACGTGTTTTAAATCTTGTAAACCCACAGCCAGGCATTGCAGACGGTATCAAACCAGATGGGCCAGTGGTCCGAATTTGTATAATGAGGCTTCCTATGTTCCTACAATAACATTGCAACTCTCTATGGATTAATGAAATGCCCAGTCCAATGTGAAAATCTCCTACAAATAGTTCTATTGCATTAGTGTGCTTGTTTATTTATGCCACCTTTCTGACAAGGTGCCCAAGGCGGTTTAGTTTTAAAATACTCCCCACTTTCTCTCTCTGTGTGTGTGTTCTATGGCCGGGGGGGGGGGAGCAGACCCTGATGCTGACTTTCAGAGGCACTCTGAATAACTGTGCAACCACTGGCGGAGGAAGAGGGGGCAGAGAGAGCGCCCTGCCCCTGGCACCATGATCCCGGTGGGGTGCCATTGCGGCTGCCCCCCTCGCTGAGCGCCATGCTCCCCAGGACGTGCCCCGCGCCCCTATGGGAGGCATGCCACACCCTGGGATGTGCGCCACCCACACCCCCATCTGCTCTCCGCCCCCAGTGCTGGAGCATGAAGCTCTGCCACTGTGTGCAACTATTAAGTTAATATCCAGTGTTACTATGAGCACTACTCATTATAGCAATAGCCTTTTCCCCTGACGAAGCAGCACTCCTTGGCCTTCTCTGCTCATTTGGGCGTCCTTCTCCAAGCTACACCCACTGCACTGGTATTTATTTGTATACTTACTATAAATATTTTTGCACCACCTTTCAACGGAAATTCCAGGACAGCGGGAATAAAGAGAAATACAACAAGCAGTTAAGCAACAAAAGAAATAAGATAAATGCAACATATTTGAATCTGTTACATATAGATATTCAAACGTTCTTCCAAGGAACACAGTTCAATGAAAATAGAAACTGGTTAAAACTATAAAATCAGAATTCAGTTTAAATGCCTATTGGATTTTTTTTTAAAAAAGTATTCAGTAGGTGCCCAAACGTTTGCCGGCAGGGGTGGGGGAAGACTGCATGATCTCAACCAGAAGGGAGTTCCACAAAATTGGGTCCACAAGGTAGAATGTGTACTGATGAATACAAGCAAAAATGATAGCACACATTGAAATAATTTTAGACTAAGACGGTGTACACACCATACATTTAAAAGACTGCTGTCCAGTTCTAAAAGCAACAGAAACCCCTGCCACCTCCAAACATTTACACATATTGCATTTTAAACTCTGAAAGGCAGTATATACACAGATGGTGCAGTATGCATACATAAACCATTCCATGTGGCTAATTAACACAGTCATATTTGACAATGGACGGTATATATTGAACTCTGGCTACTGAGCGCAGGGGAAAGTTTGGACAGGAGGCTGTTTTGCCTCTACTCGGAAAGATGTTTTTCTGGAATTTGGATTAAGAGAATCTGTGCGTTTCAAATTATATGCACATTCCTCTGCAATTCTTCAAGTTGGCCAATTAATGCAGTTTGTAAAGGTAAAGGTACCCCTGACCGTTAGGTCCAGTTGCGGACGACTCTGGGGTTGCTGCGCTCATCTCGCTCTATAGGCCAAGGGAGCCGGCGTTTGTCCACAGACAGCTTCCGGGTCACGTGGCCAGCATGACTAAGCCGCTTCTGGCGAACCAGAGCAGCGCATGGAAATGCCATTTACCTTCCCGCCGGTACCTATTTATCTACCTGCACTTTGACATGCTTTCGAACTGCTAGGTGGCCAGGAGCTGGGACTGAGCAACGGGAGCTCACCCCATCGCGGGGATTCAAACCGCCAACCTTCTGATCAGCAAGCCCTAGGCTCTGTAGTTTAGACCACAGCGCCACCCGCGTCCCCTCTAATGCAGTTAGAATACTTGTAAAAATTGCTACATAAATATAAAGCTTACATTGTGTATTTGAATTCCAGTAAAAAATAATATGTTCAATGATTTGCTTACAAACATTATTAGATGTTTTCCAACCAGCTTTTCCTCAGTCCCCATTCTTTCTGTTTTGTTGTTGTTCTTTTGTTACTGTGTGTGGGAGAAAATATTTATCTTTGCAGTAATAGTAGCTGATGGATCTCCTCCTGGATTACGGATTAAGTCTGCTTTGTGCTCAAGTCAATGATCTGTGAAATACATCTTGACAAAATAACATCAGTAACTGCAGAAAAATACTGGAGTTGACAACACTTTCACATTATTATCTCACCTTTTACCTTTGGTTTTTGAGCTCTGGAAATGTTCAGTTGATGCACATGTGTCTATCTTGCATGCGTCAAGTGGATTCCATGCTTGCTTCACTAATAGCAGCAGTAAATGCAGTAGTTTTACAGCACAATGTTTTCGGCTGGGCTCTTCCTCTTGCTTTTGCCCACTGAAAGACTATTTTCCAGGGTTTTTTTTTGTCCTCTGATAGAAAAATGAATTGCCTTTGTATTTTTCAATCGTTTATTAATCACCACTATGAAACCAATGTATAGAACAGTGCCAAAACTTTAGCCTTGTACTATTTTGTTGCATTTACATCCCAACTTTTCTCCAAGGTGGCGTAAATGGTTCTCCTCCTCCTCTACCAGTGCTCAGCATCAACTTCAAGACTCTATGACTGTTTTAAAAAAAGTTATTTATTTATTTGGTATATTTATATCCTGCCTTCCATTACCAAAGCCATACTGGATTCCCAGCAATGGCTAGACCCAAACCTGCTTTCTTTCACGAGGAGTCTGTATCGTGTACCATCAGACTATGCCATGGGGCTATTTATTTTATCCCCTTTCTTTCCCTAGACAACTTGGTAAAGGAAAGCTACATAAATACAATTTGGGAATGCAGCAAGGCAAAGTTTAAGACCAGGGCTGGCTCCAGGTTTGAGGAGAGCCTCTACAAATTGCCATCTAGTGGGGATCCCTTTTGTTGATGTCCCACTGAAATAAGAAGGCCCCCATTGCTGGTGAGATTATCTAGTTGTGGTGTGCAGAAGGACAGCAAACGCATGGCAACTGGGCTGGGGGGGAGCAACTATATATATATATTTCCCGCAATGCCCCTGATAATAATAATAATTTATTATTTATACCCCGCCCATCTGACTGGGTTTTCCCAGCCACTCTAGGCGGCTTCCAACAGAAAAATGAAATGAAACAATCTATTAAACATTAAAAGCCTCCCTTCAGATGTCTTCTAAAAATCTGGTAGCTGTTTTTCTCTTTGACATCTGATGGGAGGGCGTTCCACAGGGCAGGCGCCACTACCTGGTTCCCTGCAACTTAGCTTCTCGCAATGAGGGAACCACCAGAAGGTCCTCGGTACTGAAACTCATTGTCCGGGCAGAATGATGGGGGTGGAGACGCTCCTTCAGGAATACTGGACCGAGGCCGTTTAGGGCTTTAAAGGTCAGCACCAACACTTTGAACTGTGCTCGGAAACGTACTGGGAGCCAATGTAGATCTTTCACGACGGGTGTTATGTGGTCTCGGTGGCCGCTCCCAGTCACCAGTCTAGCTGCCGCATTCTGGATTAGTTGTAGTTTCCGGGTCACCTTCAAAGGTAGCCCCACGTAGAGAGCATTGCAATAGTCTAAGCGGGAGATAACTAGAGCAAGCACCACTCTGGCGAGACAGTCTGCAGGCAGGTAGGGTCTCAGCCTGCGTACCAGATGGAGCTGATAGACAGATGCCCTGGACACAGAATTGACCTGCGCCTCCATGGACAGCTGTGAGTCCAGAATGACTCCCAGGCTGTGCACCTGGTCCTTCAGGGGCACAGTTACCCCATTCAGGACCAGGGAGTCCTCCACACCTGCCCGCCTCCTGTCCCCCACAAACAGTTATGTCACAACAGCAGCAGTGGGGAATGTGCAGCTGTCCATATGTTGTTAAGTCTCCCATCAACCCCTGACCAAAAGTCAGGAATGATGGGAGTTGCCCTGCGGTACTGTGTGAAATAAAAAAGGGTGGCATCCCCAGACCTGCTTCCTGCCACTCTGTGGAGTCTAGAATTATACAGTGGGAGTCAACGCCACACTCTTCCAATTATTCTGTCTGTGCAAGCATGCACCTTGCCAGATAGGAGTAACATACATCTCCTTCCCCAGTGCTGTTCTGTGGGTTCTCCTGACCAACCCCCCCCCGAGCCAGTTTCAGGGGGCACAGGGACATGGGGGGGAACCCTGAGCAATGACTTCCACTGATGGCACTGGTTAGGTGAATCCTGCCCATATAATCACATAAAGTTTAGTAAAAATAATAGCAAGATTAAAAACATTTAAAAAATAGGCATCATTGGTGGGAACTGGCAGGGTTCTAAATCCCTGACAGTAGCCTACGTAAAGACACTGTGTGGTGATGCGGGGGATTGTTCTGCACACTTTCTTTGATTCCTTTTTTTAACTCAGTGGGATTTACACCTGTTGGGGGGGGGAACCCCATGCATAGGGTTTGCATAATAATGTCACAGATTATACCTCCTCTACTATTGGGACCTTTCTCCTTCCACCCTTCTTCCTTTGTACCAGATGTGTTATTTGCCAACTAAGGCCAAATTCATGTCATGAATCTGACAAAAGTGGGCTCCAGCACACTGATAACAAAGTGTTTTGGTTGATAGTATATGGAGGTCTGAAAGCTGGCGACCAATCAAATGTCCTATCAACTGCAGAATCTAAATGGTCTCAGTATTTCGTTTCTATATTTAACATCTACATAGTAAATTGAATAGAAAGGAGACCAACAATAACGAACTAGATAAACTAAAGGAGTGGCCAAGTGTGAAAGAGGAGGAAATTAGAGAGATAATTAGTTTAAAACTAAAACTGGGCAAGTTGCCAGGGCCGGATGGTCTACCAATATAATTATTTAAGACATTCATAGATTCGTGGGCAGAACGCCTAGCTCAACTATTTACTCTTATCGATAAATATGGAATCATCCCTGAAATATGACTTAGATCAATAATTATTCCAATCTTCAAAAAAGGTGATCCGGGTGAACCAAAGAACAACAGACCGATAAGTCTACTGTCAGTGAAAATCTATGCTAAGCACCTTTTACTTAAATTACTTACCTGGATGAAAAAAAATCTAAATTTACCAGGAAAAGAACAAATAAGTTTTTCCAAAGGCTGCCCTATTTTAGACCATTGTCTCATACTTACACATTTGGTTGAAAAATATAGACTTCAAAACCAATCCAGTATTTCTGAAGCTTTTGTAGATTTTCATGGTGCCTTTGATTCAGTTGATCTTGTGATATTGTGGAAGAAGCTTGTAGAGTTAGGAATCAATCCATGCTTGCTAATCTTAATACAGAATTTATATTCCTTTAACATCTGCCCAATCAAACCCTGTGCCAAAGGTCACCTCTCTTCCGACATCCCTAATATGAAAGGTGTAAAACAAGGGTGTATTATTGCCCCTTTTCTTTTTAATTTATTTTAATAGATCTTCCAGAGCATTCAAAAAATAGAATCACATGCCCCCAAAATCAATCAAAACCCGGTCCCACTGTTACTGTATGTGGATAGGTCTGAAACGTCTTTTACTTTCCCTGGTTTCCTATTGTGAAACCAATAAACTCTCAATAAATTATGAGACGATAAAAAAATCTGGTCTTCTCTAATTCCTGGAAATTAGAGAAATGGAAAATAAGAGGACAAGATATCCAGCAAGTAAAGATGCACAGATATCTTGGAATTTTATTCCAGAGCAACTCAAGTTGGTCAAACCATCGCACAAGTGCTATAAAACAGCCAAAGTGTACCTCCTCAGGAGTAGCTCATTTTTATTTTCAGAAAGGTAACCAATTTATAGCAGCTGCTATTCAAATTTTTCAAGCTAAAGTGTCATCCCAGTTACTTTTTAGGATCCCAATATGTATACAAGCATATAATAGTGATTTAGATAAGATACTCATGAACTTGGGGCTCCCAAGTTCAATCAAGTATCAATCAATCAGATTTTATTCGACCGTCAGTCAGAAATAAACATTTATCCATACAAAAATGAAAACATCTAAACATCTAAAGGAACTTAAAACTTAAACCGACAATAAGACGCAGGCTATACATTTAGACTCATGTCAATGCTGTCAATTTTGACTTTATGACGCTTAAGGGCCAGAAAAAGAAATTTGGCCACCAAGGAGGCTGTTGTTCCAGTAAACTTGTTCAGCAGAAACAAAACCTGTCTTTCTCTGGCTACAGGGCTAATTTGGGTTCAATCAAGTATGAGATGATGTGTGCAGAACTAGATATACACATGATGGAATATTGGGTGTGGGCAAGCACTATAAAATACCGGTTGCGTTGCCATTTCCATTGCTAACCTTCAAATCTGCTTTCTGACTTACTTAAGGACTCTTATAAATCCAGATGGTTCAACTCTTACATAGCAAAATCAGATCTATTGCTATTGACTTGGAATTCTTGCATAATTCAAGTGAGCAATATATTTATCCTAATATTCAAATCACTAGTGGTTTTCAGCCCGTTCAATAACGGGCGCTAGAATCCTGGGGTTCGGAGAAGCGCTTGCGCAGCGCTTCTCTGAACCCTGGGACCTGTCCTTGCTTTCGGCGGCAGGGGGACAGGAACAGAGGAGGAGAAAGCGCTGCTTTCTCCTCCTCCGTTCCTCTCCCGCAGCCGCCGACAGGAAGCAGACATCCCAGGGTTCAGAGAAGCGCTTGCGCAGCGCTTCTCCGAACCCTGGGACCTGTCCTTGCTGTTGGCGGCAGGGGGACAGGAACGGAGGAGGAGAAAGCGCTGCTCCGAACCCTGGGACCCGTCCTTGCTGTCGGCGGCAGGGGGACAGGAACGGAGGAGCGCTTTCTCCTTCCTTCCTCTCCCCCAGCCGCCGACAGGAAGGACGCGTGCACTCTCCCCCCCCTGCCTCCTCTAACCGCCGCTCCTCTCACGGGCCAGGGAGGGTTGTGAGGAGGCCTTCGCCGGCCTCCACCCTCGCTTCCCTGATGTGCCCTGCAGTGAGGCGGTGTCCGGCGGGAGTGGCGGTTGGAGGAGGCAGAGGGGGGGGAGAGTGCGCGCGGGCAGTCTCTGCTGTCCAATCCCTGTATCCCTGGGGCACATGCGCAGTACCTCAGGGACACACGGGACAACTGGACGCAGGGACAACTTGGACATTATTATATAGGATATTAAGGGACACTGAAAAACAAAACATCAAATCAGCTGTAAAAAAAAATTGCTCCCCCAAGTTTTATGGTTTAAATCCAACAGGGTCACTTATATTTCAAAATTGATAATTCCAGTCTAATGCAGGGCCTTAACGTTAGCCCGACTGAACGTTTTCCCCTCAGCTTTGGTCAAGGGCAGATATTTAAACATCCCCAGAAATGATAGACATTGCGGATGTTTTCTGAATGTGCCAGACACAGTAGAACATATTCTTTTCTACTGTCCATTATACCAGTGTTTCTCAACCTTTTTTGGGCCACGGCACACTTGTTCCATGAAAAAAATCACGAGGCACACCACCATTAAAAAAGTTAAAAAATTTAACTCTGTGCCGCCCTATATTGACTATATAATTATGACTGTAAGAAACACTTGACAATTGCTGTGTTGGTTGCAATCTCCTGTAATAAGGCTTCACAAGCCGCTGATTTCTCTGCCAGCACAATCCTTTGCTCAGCAAGCTTCAGGTTGAGCTCATCCAGCCAGCTTCTTTAAGTTTGTCTAAAACCACCCTCCAGTCGTTTGCACTGAGAAACGCTGTTTTATATGAATTGGCATTTGAAAGACAACCCTCCTCACAAGCTTGGCGGATCAGGAACTGGACCCGATGAGCAAATAACGCTAACTAATCTCTACTTGGACTTCGTTCTTTTAACCCATGTGCAACTGTACTTCGTGCCTATTTTATAGTTTTGTTTTTCATCGTTTAATTTCCATCAGCTGTCATAACTGTTCTGTTTTATATACATTATGAATATTTTTTTAAGCTTTACCTCCCCCCCCAAAAAAATATTACAATAGTTCAGCCAGCTATCTCCCTGTCTTGCTATTTTCCCCCTAGGCATTTTATTTTATTTGAATACGTATAGGCCCCCTATTAAGTAGGAAGGAGGAAATTAATCTCCCTCCCGCCACCCCATGGGAGGGGAGAAGCCTTCAGACCCCCAATTCTCCTCTCCCGCGGCCCGAAGTGGTACAGTCCAGGCAAGGCTCTGCCTGCCCCCGGATTACAAGGGCGCACGCACTTCCAGGGGAGCTGCGGGGCGGCTCAAAGGCGAAAGGTTACCTTGGCTGCTGCTTGCGAGTAATTCCGGACCGCGAAGCCCAGCATCCGCCGCGCAGCCATGGCGAAGGATGGGCGAAGGAGGCAGGGGAGGCGGAGCAACCTCGATGCGGCTTAAGGGGGGCCGGCGGTGGATCTGGAGCGCGCCTCCCTAGGGGGCCTCCCTAGACTCTAAAACCACCCTCCAGTCGTTTGCACTGAGCTTTGGGAAAGAGGAGGAGAAATATTGCTTTCCGGCGGGTCAGCGCTGCCTATTGGTGACCACCAGGCACGTGACAATGCAAATCGCCCTTCTCGTCGCGGCACGCCGCGGCACACCAGCCAGCGTCTCGCGGCACACTAGTGTGCCGCGGAACAGCGGTTGAGAAACGCTGCATTATACAACCAGCTACGCAAAACGTGTGCTACCCCCTTTTCTGGGTAGTCTAACATCATGACACAATGAAAATATCAGATTCCTATCTGTCTGCGATGAACCCGGAAGTAACTGCAAGGGTGGCTGAGTTTTTATCAGTAGCATCTCTTAAGAGTGGTGAATGGCGGGAAGAAACTGCAATGAAAATCCTTGTTATGGCATATTTTTACATGGCTATTTATTTGTATATATTTCAAAATGTTATATATGGATCTTTTATGATGGCCTATATTTGTAATGGGATGCGGGTGACGCTGTGGGTTAAACCACAGAGCCTAGGGCTTGACGATCAGAAGGTCGGCGGGTTGAATCCCTGCGATGGGGTGAGCTCCCGTTGCTCGGTCCTGCCAACCTAGCAGTTCAAAAGCACGTCAAAGTGCAAGTAGATAAATAGGTACAGCTCCAGCGGGAAGGCAAACAAAGTTTTCATGCGCTGCTCTGGTTCCCCAGAAGCGGCTTTGTCATGCTGGCCACATGACCTGGACGCTGTACGCCGGCTCCCTCGGCCAATAACGCGAGATGAGCGCCGCTACCCTGGACCTAATGGTCAGAGGTCCCTTTACCTTTATATTTGTAATGCCTAATAAAGGTTTGGCAAAGTAAGTAAGTAGGCTGCCATGGCCATTCTTAAGGGATTGGCTGCATATACCAGGAGTCACTTATGAATAGAGATCAGGTAGGGCTGCCATACATCTGGATTTTCCGTCCATGGGGAATTTCCGAAATGTGGTGTTTTGTCCTGGATCTTAGGCAAGTCAATAGAAAAATCGTGGATTTTTCAGCTCAACAATTTTCGTGGTTTCCTAAAAAAAAAGAAAAGCTCCTCTTCCAAAAAAGAGAAATCCTATGACAATGCTAGATCAGGGCCATGAGGCAAGGTCAGGCGGTGGCCTCAGGCAGCAGGATCAATGGGCCCAGTGGATCTATAACTTTATTCCTCTATTGTTCCTGATGCACTCACCCCTTCTTCCCCAAAGGGGAGGAGGGGGCGCCATTTTGCAGTTTGCTTTGCCTCAGGTGCCAAAATGCCTTGGGACGGCCCTTACAGAGATGCCATGCTAAAGCCCAGTTGAAGGCTGAAGTCCTGTCACTTCCTAGGCAGCAGTAAGCCTCCTTGCGAAGGGGCTGCGTTACAACCTCCCAGGGAGGGAGCATGTCCGTGAGACATATGTATTATGTATGCGTAAAGTTGCACTGTGAAACTGTGTGCCTTCGAAGTAGAGACCAACTCGGCTTCTCCACAGCCTTCGCATGGCCTTAGCGGGTTCTGACCTAAAGGCCTTTTTAAACCTTTCCTATTGGTTAGCGATGATGTAATACGACAGAACATACGGGCATCTCTCTCTCTCTCTCTCTTCTCCCACCCCCCTCCGCCGTCCTTCCCGTTCCTGGTAAGCACAGGAGAGAAGGCCGCTCCAGCTTTCAGCCAATCACAGCGTAGAGGGTCTATTGTGGCCTGGGGGGGGGTGGAATAGGGAAGGGCTACTTGCTCGGTTGCTTTTCAAACACCGCCTTCGTTCTCATACCCCGCCCTCCTCCCCCCAATCGATGTGCAGGGATTCACGCCTGCGTCCTTGGCTATTTGAGAAGCTTATTATGAAGGACGCGGAAGCTGGAGAAAATAGGCAACTTTCGCAGCCAATAGTAAGAGGGGAACAATGGAGGTGGAGGGGAATAGGAGGAAGTTAGCGTTTGGTAAGAGAAAGGAGTAGGGAGGGGCGGGAGAAGAAGTTAATTGGCACTTACTTCGACCAGTGACATTCCATACTGCATAGCCTATTTTTTTTTTAAAAAATATTGCGCATAGGTGAGGACGGCAAGCTTGGCAGACTTGATTGGCAACGATAACAGCCAATAGGTACAAAGCTAAGACATAGGCGTACACCCAACGGGCATTTGTGGAAATAAGCTGCCGAGTAAGTGGCAAGCGAGCGAACCAATTGACAACCAAGAAGCGAGAAGCTGACAGTTAGAGAACCCAATGGGGATGCGAGCCGAGGGCCGCGCATTGAATGACGGCCTCTGTGGCCAATGGCAGAGGGCTTTTCACCCTTCTCTTTTGCGTGTGCGTGCCGGCAGGACCGAATCCACTTTGAGGCGCTTGTGAAGGGAGGGGGCGCTCTTCCCCTCCCCCCCTCCCGGTGCATTCTGACGTTGCGCGGCGGGGAGGGACGGCCCATTAGCGGCCGCTGGGACGGGGGCTCCCAACATGTCCGTGCTGCTGGCTGCGCTCGGACTGCCACAGCGGGCGACCGCGAAGGGAGAGGCCGTTGCGTGAAGAGGAGGCGGAGGCGGGAGAGACGGCTGCTGCTGCTCCTCGAGCTGTGGCCTAACCTCAACCCTAGTCGGGAGAGACGGAGGCCGCCTGCGCGCGCGGGCAAGGGGGGCTTCTAACCGAGCGGCGAGTTTGCGGCGCCAGGTACAGGCCCAGGCCGGTTCCGCCTGAGGGAAAGCGGGGGAGGGGAAGGGAGGGGAGAGGCTGGCGGCGAGGAGGAGGAGGAGGACGGGGCCTCGTCAGACAGCAGGCCTCGAGCGCGGGTTGGCTGCGGGAGGAGGGCGGGAAGAGGGCGGCTTGGGCTCGGGCCTTCACTCGGGGGTTAGGCCTGCGCTGGCGTTACGGGCGGCATCGGCGGGGGCTTCTGCGTACTGCGTAGTTCGGAGCGGGAGGGGCGAGGCGAGGCGGCCGAGGAGGAATGGCTGGATTTGTGGCTGCGTTGTAAGACTCCGGGTAAGAGGAGGGAGCCGGGAGAAGAGGAGGGGAGCGAGGAGGAGGAGATCCGGCGGTCGTTGGTCGGGGTGGCGGGATGGAAACGGGTGGCTGGGCGGGCGGCAGCGGGGCGTGTGGGGGGGGGAGGGAGAACCTCTTCGTCTCGCGTCTCATGGCAGATCGTGCTGAGTGGGAGGGGAGGGAGGAGCTGCTACTGCTTCTGCTTCGGGCCTCGGTGTGGGATGTTCAATTTGGGATTGGGCGTGGAGTCGGGCTGTTGAAAAAGGAGAGGCCTGAGCTTGATAGGGGAGAGGTTGGGATGCCGACTGGGGAGGGAGGTGGGACGACGACGGCGGTCTTCTCGCCATTGTCTGAGTTAACCCCGGGAAGGAGAGAGGCCTGCATTGACGGCGATCTCCCCATCCCACCCTCTCAAAAATCACTGTCTGTTTAAGTCCCCGTTATTTAGTTCCCGGCCACGATCACAAAACACTCTGCTGTGTTTTCTTTTTTAAAAAAATTCACTCCTCCTTCAGCCTGCTTAAAAAAATAAAAAATGATGTTAGCACCCATGTCCGAACGCCTGAAAGTTTTGGACTTGCTGCAGACCGTTAAGATTAGCTGAAGTGGGCAGATTTTCGTGTTAATGTGATTTCTGCACAGTACAGTATGAGGCTAACCTTTTCCTTTGCGGAAAGGACCTGGCTTTTTGGGTTACCAGTGACATACGTTGGTTATATTTTCGATGCTGACGATGTCAGATGTAGCAATGGGAAGTATCAGTGGGGGATACTTGTGGCTGTAGGTGACTGACCTGGGGTTAAAGTTCTGACTCTGCTTATGAAATATGCTGTCTGATATAGTCTTCACTATTTTCATATAAATAATAGTTACTTATGTGTTAAAAGTGAAAACATAGTATAAATATGTTTTAAGGAAGGCACTCTGTAGGCTTACATCATGTTCCACTTATTTGAAGATGGGTAAAATGAAAGGTGCAAGATTTTGGATTTGGGTCAGGGTTGAAAAACTAGTGTGGATTGAAAATTTGGAGTTGGATTTAAATTATGCTTGGCTATGAGAATTGCTTATGTTAAAGAATGTAGTCCAACCCTACAAGATTAGTAAAAGACTGGAGTAAATTTAAAATGCCCTGAGACTGTGGGCCCTTTGGGGGCTGGGAAATTATCATTGCACTTGTATGCCTTTTTTAGCAGTAGAGGATGGAAGCATCAATTATTGCAGGCCTACAGTAGTTGTATGAATGTTAAGATATTAGGTCAGGAATATGACCTGTGAATCTGTTTATGTGCTTTGTATAGAGAGGTGCATTTCGTACATGGAGCCGTCTTCATGGAAGCTCTCAAACTAGGGAGTAAGCCAAAACACTTAGGTTTTTGTGCAAACATCCTTCATATCGTTGTGAATGTAGGTCCAGTGCTGGATGACTAGAATCCTGTCCCCACAGGATACCATAACCTGGGTGAAGAGTGGGTAAGAAATTGAATAAAGTATAATAGATGGGGACAGGAAGGATGAACTGAGTGCATGTGTCTGTTGGACCTTTTAAACTCTTGTTGTAGGGTTGTTTCGGGTATCTGGCCATATGTAAAACCATCAGTGACAATGAAGCATGTTTCTGGCTTGACCTACATTAGATTGTGACAGGTAGCAAACACTTTTAGACAGTCACATGTGCCGTGGCTTCTACTCAGAAGTTGGGTGCGTGCACAGCTGTTAACACTCTTTTGCTCTTTGCTGGAGGCCTACTTTGAGCAAGGTGGAGGACTAGCTTCCCCTTCCATTGGTATACTGCTAGCACAACCCGTTAAGACATTGACTATCATTCAACACATCAGTTTTCCTACTTGAGTGAACAGTAGCACTTGTACCACTCGGATTTGACCTCAGGGATCCTTTAGTTGCTAATTTTCTACTCTACTGGCTCCCGAAGGGTTAGGACTAGGTTCTAGCATCATGCACTATTTGGTACATGAGGGAATGACTGTGTAACTCACCACAGCTGACCAGACAAGTTTGTTTTAAGAGAATAGCCATGATCCACTTTGCCATGTTGAGCTTTATGTTCCACTGCTTATGTTTTTTAATACTGCGCAGGGCTGAATCTATCATCAGTAGAGGATGCGCCTGGTTGTGTGGAGGCAATTTTTGCTTGACACACTTGATCACCCTAGTCTTAAAGTGGATAATAAACTGCAATAGTAGTAGTAGCAGTAGTAATAGACTGCTCTCTTATTGATCAGATAACAGTATGGAAAATATGTGTTAGCAGTCACTATATGGAAATATGCATTTGGAAAGACAGGAAGTGCAATTTTCCATGGAACAGGAATATTTGGGAAAGGTTGCTAAAGAGGTGAAGACTAGTTTTTAACTAAACAACTTGGCTTTAATGTTCTCAGACCTTTTAATTAATGATGCTGATTAAGAGTGTTCAGCTTAGCCATGGAAAGCCAGGCTCAAATCGCTGCTCATGTCTGGTGGCTTTTGCTAAATTATGGTTTATCAGCTACCTCCCCAGGATTTTAAACACAGTCACTAGCAAACATCTCCCACTTTGTAGATGGTATGGCTCCCACCTTTGCGATTTGTCTCTGTGGTCATGGGCCGCAGGAAACAGGCCCATGGGTTAACACTGCTGGGGTATCTGCTGCTATTCCAGTATTCACCTTCAACTGAAATTGGGTAAGGGTAACAGGCTTAGGCAAAGTTATTTACCAAGCCTGCCTAATCCTTCCCTTTGCTGCCAGCTGTGTACGCCCCCTTCCTCAGTTGCCTATCACTACTACTCTAGATTTCTAGCCATAAATGGATAGGAGAGGCTGTTCTACACAATCATGGTAGCACTGTTGTTTTTTGTTCTATTCTTTTCTATTCTGTGTACTCCTCCCATAATGGAAAGTTGAGAAATATAGGTAGACTAAGCTGCATTGCTTTTTCTACCTGGGAGGAGAGCATTGCAATGGAAGTGAGAATAAAATTCTAACAATTATCCATTTGTGTGGTGCAGTTGATGTCCTGTAAACAAGCAGGTAAGTGGAGATCTGTAGCTATATGTTTAGGCCTGAGTTATCCTAGTGCTGGTTCTTACCTGGGAAATCCTGAAAACTTAGGTCTTACATCTGAGGGTCCAGGATTCATGTGTGTGTTCAGCTGAGTGTGCTTTTTACACCTCAGCCTGGATAGCTCAGTGGGTTAGGGTGTACGGTGGTATCTCTGGTTATGAACTTGATTCATTCCGGAGGTCCGTTCTTAAGCTGAAACTGTTCTTAACATGAGGCGCGCTTTCGCTAATGGCGCCTCCCACTGCTGCCACGCCGCCAGCATGCGACTTCCGTTCACATCCTGGGGCAAAGTTCGCAACTAGGGGCATCTGCTTCCGGGTTAGCGGAGCTCATTACCCAAAGCATTCGTAAGGAGGACGGTACGTAATCCAAGGTTCCACTGTAGTGCTGATAATGCCACGGTTGCTGCATATTTGGGTTGGACTAGATAATCCTCAGGGTCCCTTCCAACTCTTGAATCCATGAACCATCTTGATAATATAGTGGTACCTCGCAAGACGAATGCCCTGCAAGATAATTTTTTCGCAAGACGAATGCATCTTGCGATCTGATGGTGACTCGCAAGACGATTTCGTTTTGCGAAAAATTCCATCTTGTGAATCACTGTTTCCCATAGGAATGCATTGAAATTTAATTAATGCGTTCCTGTGGGCAAAAAAAAGAAATGTCAATGCATTCCTATGGGAAACTGCGATTCGCAAGACTATTTTTTTGCAAAATGAATTGACTCGTGGAACGAATTAAATTCGTCTTGCGAGGCACCACTGTGTGTGAATTTTATATGGATGCATGGATGTGGACAAGAAGAATGTGGCTACTCTCCAGCAATGGAAGTCAATTGCTGTGGAGTTCTGCCAAAGCCTAAGTACTATCTTGACCATTTTAGCGCTTATGAATGTTCTAAGCAGAGGGAAAATTGAAATGGCTCAAAAGCTTGTTTCCTTCCAACCCCTTCCATCCCTCAGCTTTGAACCCTAACATACATTTTCTCTCCTCCCAACCACTTCAAATCTTCTTTACTTAGTGACCAATGTTAAGGGTGAAGTTATTTTTAGCTCCATGTTTAATAAATTTTGTACTTCATCTGTATACTTTAAAAGCACTGCCAATTTCTCAGAGCCTAAGTATCAGTTTTAATTCAGTGTTGATTAATATTATTCATTGAAAGCTACTGAAAGTAGATGACCCATTGTTCAGTCATCCCTCTTTAATCTATGCAGTCTTTGCTTGATTTTTATGGTTGAAATTGAGATTGCAAGCTCCTTGGTGTAGAGACCTGTGTCTTGCTAACATTACTCTATAAAGCACAATATGCTTTGGATTATAAATAATAGAAATACCTTCCAGTGTTTCAAAGAGGTTCAGGCTTTGGCAAGTCTTCATGTGAAATAAGTTGTGTAATGAATGCATGACATACAATACCTAGTAAATGTACCAGTTGAAATCTTTAGTGGACTAGTAAATACATTTGCATAAGTAGCTTATGTATAAAGTAGGCCAGAAATATGACAGATTCTGTGGTCCTTTGGTGATTTCAGTTGACCACTTACAGTGTGATATTTATCCTCATGGTGAGGAAAGTGCTTTGTGGTTCTGTTATTCTGCTTTCCATGTGTTAATAATGCTTGCATTACAGCTTGGTCAGATGCTAAACAAATTCAGTTTACCATGTAGTTGCAGCCATGATACAATAAATGGTAAATGAGAACACTACGTGTAGTAGTTTGAGAGTAGAGGTGAGCTTTGAATAAAATGTATGCTAAATATATTAATAGGAATTGGACAGTTGGGAAGGTAGGTAAAAGGTAAAAGCCTGTTTTTCTCATATTCATAAAGTTTTAGCCTGCATATTAAGAAGCATTTTCAAATATTGAGACACTTGGCCACATGTTGAAATTTGGCTACATACTAGGGAGCAATATGGCACAGGATTTGACTTGAAATATGAGATCGCAGCAATAATAAAATTCTATGTATTTATAGCCATAGGCCTAGCTTGCACATAATACTTAGCTATGATTTGTTTAACAAACCACTAGTTAATCACAAATTGTCAAACAAACCCGATTCTCCAAAGTCTGATTTGTTGTCTGCCTCCTATTGCCTCATGCCTTTGTAGGTTGGGGTTTGAGTTGGGGTGACCATGCTTAAAGAAGGATGTTAGGTTCATGCATAACACTAGGCTATAGTTAAAGCAAGCCATAAGTCAGCAACAGACTGTGGCTGCAGATCTCGTAACAAGCTATAATTTAGCAGTACAGTATGTGTTAACCAGGCCATATTCTGTATTTGAACAATATTTCTGAGAATTGTATATGAAACTTTGTATAGAAGAACGGTTAAATTAACTGAGTTGCATGGAACAGTTCTCTAAATGTGTGTGTTGGGTGGAATGATTTTTCTGCTGATCTTTGTTAATATATTTATAACCCACCTTTCCAGCGAGAAGCTCAAGCTGATATATATGGCTCTTCCCATCTCCATTTTATCCTTGCAGCAACCCAGTGAGGTAGGCTTAGCTAAGAAAAGGTGGCTGGTCTGAAGTTACCCATTGAGCTTTATGGCTGATTGGAAATTTGAACTTGGATCTTCTACGCCCTAGTCTAACTGGCCCTACCCCACTGGTAGGTTGTTTTCCAATGTCTGGTAACAGGCTGGCATTTAATTCATAGCTAGCTAGTTAAAGGCGGCAGCGGGGGGGGGGGAGGAATCCAATCTTCTCTTTAAAGATTGCCTCTTGTTGAAATCTTCTGCAGGCTCTTTGTCTTTTACCTCTCACCAATGTTCAGCTTCATTCTAGATTGTGTGATAAAGAGTCAGTTGTGGTATTTTCTAATATGGCAGATGTACTACTATTTTGGGACACAGGTGGCGCTGTGGGTTAAACCACAGGTTCTAGGGCTTGCTGATCAGAAGGTCGGCGGTTTGAATCCCTATGACGGGGTGAGGTCCCATTGCTCGGTCCTAGCTTCTGCCCACCTAGCTGTTTGAAAGCACATCAAAGTGCAAGTAGATAAATAGGGACCGCTCCGGTGGGAAGGTAAACAGCGTTTCCGTGCGCTGCTCTGGTTCGCCAGAAGCAGCTTTGTCATGCTGGCTACATGACCCGGAAGCTGTCTGCGGACAAACGCCGGCTCCCTCGGCCTATAAAGCCCCAGAGTCGGACATGACTGGACCTTGTAGTCAAGGGCCCCTTTACCTTTTTACTACTATTTTAGCACTCCTCAGCCTTCTAACCTATGATAGAATGTGGAGTCTGAACATAAAAATTTATAGCAGCTAGGATATCTATGTGACCTAAGAGGTTAAAATGATGGAGTCTAAAGAAGGAGAATAATATTAATAATAGCAAAACAAGGGATTTTGTGAAGAATTTGGCACAATTGAAAACATATGAGATATACTCTTGACTGTATTTGGGTTATTATGATTGTAAAACCTTCTGACTATATAAAATTAATAATAAAAAAGAAAATATTTTTTTTGGGGGGGGATCCATAGCAGCTAACATCTCATACAGTTTGCAAATAGAGTCCCCAAGTTCTGACTTCTTAACTAATTATTGCCTTATATAGGATCTTGCTCCAAGTGTTCCAGCCACTTACTGGATTGTGCCAATAGTTTTGTTGTGAAATAGTCTTCTACTGTTCCTTTAATAATGCTAAATCATTGTCCGTCTCTTCCCCAAGCTCATAGTGGCCTAGCTTCTGCTGTGCCGTAACTCCTGGTAAACCTGCTTATTGCTCTCTTCAGCTTCACCATGTGAAAGCTTTGAAAGCCAGCTTTATTTGTAAATGTGGTTTTTGAAAATAACCTTAACAGTAAAGTATAGCAAATGAGGTGTGGACCAGATGTGTTCATAGACTTAAATATCAGAATATAATTTGGGTTAATCTGTCCCAAATTGCTTGGAATAAGCTTTGTTTGAAAAAAATATATTTTTTTGTTACACAACGCCAATTTAATCAATTTCCAAGTCAAGGAAAATAATTGTATTTTTCCTTACACTGTCCTTGTTCAGCTATCTGCATTACTGAATTTGTAATACAGTGGTACCTCGACATACGAACAACTTGACATACAAATTTTTCAAGTTACAAAGGGGAAAAATGGGGGCGCACTTACGAATTTCTTCGACTTGCGATCAGGCCCTCACTGCCTCCGCCGCTGCCCCAGCTGCGTCTGCCGGCCTCGCTTGGGATCGGGCCCTCGCCGGCTCCGCTGCCGCCGCTGCTGCAAGGCAGGCCTTCTGCCGGCCTTGTGCAGGATCGGGCCCTCGCCGGCTCCGCTGCCGCCACAAGGCCAGCCTGCCAGCCTCGCACGGGATCAGGCCCTCGCCAGCTCCGCTGCTGCTGCAAGGATCGGGCCCTCTGCCAGCTTTGTGCGGGATCGGGCCCTTGCCGGTTTCCCACCGCCCACGCTACCTCGTCACCTCCGCCGTCGGCCTCCGCGGGATCGGGCCCTTGCCGGCTCCACTGCCGCCGCTGGCCTCCCGCCGGCGAACTGTGCTACCTCGCCGCCTCCAACGTCGGCCGCCCGCGCTACCTCAACTCCTCCATCGCTGGCCTCCCGCCAACCGCGCTACCTTGTTGCCTCCGCCGCTGGCCTCCCGCCGCCCGCGCTACCTGCACATCGGCCCTATGGCCGGATCGGGCCCTTGCTGCCGCCGCTGCTCGACCAGCCTTCTGCAGCCCTACACTCGCTGCCCCTTGCGGGCCTCTTGCCTGCCATTAAGGTGCCTTTTTAAAGGCTCCGGAACAAATTAATACGTTTCGAATGCATTCCTATGGGGAACATCGTTTCTACTTATGAATGTTTCAACATACGAATGTGCCTTCGGAACGGGTTAAATTCGTAAGTCGAGGGACCACTGTATTGTTATATATCTCTGATGTTTTGGATTATTTGAGTACTGTTTATGCCAACTCCCTTACCTACCCAGAGATGATTTTTGCAACTGTATGAGTTCTGATATGAACTCTAAAGTGACATCACAAGGACATTTCTCTTTGCTTAAGTGAGTGAGAGAGAGAAAAAGTCAGGTCTGTACTGTCAGTTCAAGAGAAGGGAATATTTTGGCACACAGAGACTAGGTGAGAACTAGAACAGCAGTTGGGTCTCTAATAGGTTGGGAAATTGAGGATTTGACTGCTTCCAATTATACTGCATACTGTCGTGTAGTGACATTTACATAAAATACTGCATGTTTCCTGGCTGGCCCTTTGCCTACTATAGGCATCACCCTGTATACAGACTTTGGGCTACTTTATCATTTACCTAATGTAGATGACAATGCATCATTTTATTGTGATCCTGTTTCTGATAATGCTGCTGTCTATTTAAAGGGTTTTGTGAAAGCTCATAATGCAGGTTAAAAAATGCAAATTAAATATGTAGCTTAGTAACGACAGTAGTATGTTAATAAATGTGTATTAATAAACACTTGGGTGTACTGAAATCAAAAAAGTCAGTGTATATTCAATGCATGGATCTGGGACAGCTTATGCTGCAAATAATTAGTCAGGTTTATAAACGTACAGTGGTACGTCGGGTTAAGTACTTATCTGGTTCCGGGGTGCCATTTGCACCCCAAAAAGTACTTCATCCGAGCGGCAATAGCGCCCGTGCGCTAATCGCCGATAGAGTGCTTCTGCGCATGCAGCGGGACCCTGAAGCGTGGAGTACTTAAACTGAAAGTACTCAAACTGAAGCGTACTTAACCCAAGGTATGACTGTACTCTAAAGTGTGGCAAGCATCCAAAGAACATGTGCAGGGGCTTTGGAGGCACTTGAGAAAAGTAAGCTTGTGGTTGCTTCTGAGTACAATAGAGCTCAATTTATTGTATATACTATTAAGTCAAAATAACTATTTTAATTTTGAAATGACAATTATAACTTATTTTTTAACACCAACACTTCAAACCTGCATAATCGCAGGTAGGTGGCTATTTAGCCAAAATAGCACCATCCATTCACAACAGGAGAGATCAGCAGGCTTGGGGGAATTTGAAGAAATAAAACCTGCACCAAAAGTCTAGGAAAAAAATTGAAAATTTGAAACTCTAGAAGAAAAATCTCAAAAGGGTCCAATGAGGACTGAGCCACAGAAGACTGACTGGCTGGAAGAAGGGAAGTGGGTGGACTGGTGATCTTTTTAAAGATGCTGTATTTCTGAGTGAAGGGTATGGTAGGAAAGGATCTGTATGCTTCCAGATCAATCTAAGTAAAATTTTACCGGTAGATATGTTGTGGTCACAAGTTACTAGACCTGTGAAGTGAAATTTTTTCATCCCACCCCTTTTTCTTAAAAACTTAATCAAAACCCACTACTTGAGTTTGTGCTGGAATGAGGGGATCTAAAAGTCTCTTAGAAATCAAATCTCTGCTTGGCGCCAAAAAAAAAAGGATAAACACTTATTGCATGTTGAAACACCACCACTAAAAGGAATAATTAAGTAATAGATTTATATTTACAGTATCTGAATGAAGAACATAAATAAAATACGGAACACATGCATCCTCCTGGCTCTGATTCTGTATTTAACGTAATCACAGAAGTGGATAGTCAGTAACCTTGTATGTTTTGATTGGGTCCATAGGGTGTTCCCACTGTACCACTCGCTTTTCTTCCTAACAACAGAACTCAGATTCTCTGATAAAAAGATAACCTTGCAGGTCTCTCCCTTTCCTTTAACATCAGAAATTGACTAATTTTCCATCATATTCCAGTAGTCTTTGCAACTAGAACTGTTCTGAATGGATATGTGGCTCAGCCACTTCTCTCTAAGAAAATACTGGGAGGATTTGCATATTAACTAGGTGCTAGTCCTATGTTGAAGAGACACAGGTGGCACTGTGGGTTAAACAACAGAGCCTAGGGCTTGCTGATCAGAAGGTCGGTGGTTTGAATCCCTGCGACGGGGTGAGCTCCCGTTGCTCGGTCCTGCCCACGCTGTTCGAAAGCACGCCAAAGTGCAAGTAGATAAATAGGTACTGCTACAGCGGGAAGCTAAACAGCATTTCCGTGTGCTGCTCTGGTTCTCCAGAAGCAGCTTTGTCATGCTGGCCACATGACCTGGAAGCTGTACGCCGGCTCCCTTGGCAAGATGAGCGCCGCAACCCCAGAGTCGGTCACGACTGGACCTAATGGTCAGGGGTCCCTTTACCTTTACTTTTTAGCAGTTGAATCTAGGAGGGGTGCTTCTGGCTAACTTCGGTGCATAAGTAGAGTAAGGTAAAGGTAAAGGGACCCCTGACCATTAGGTCCAGTCGTGACCGACTCGGGTTTTGTGCTCATCGCATTATTGGCCGAGGGAGCCGGCGTATAGCTTCCAGGTCATGTGGCCAGCATGACAAACCCGCTTCTGGCAAACCAGAGCAGCACATGGAAACACCGTTTACCTTCCCGCTATAGCGGTTCCTATTTATCTACTTGCATTTTGATGTGCTTTCAAACTGCTAGGTTGGCAAGAGCTGGGACCAAGCAACGGGAGCTCACCCCGTCACAGGGATTCGAACCACCGACCTTCTGATCAGCAAGCCCTAGGCTCAGTGGTTTAGCCCACAGCGCCACCTGGGTCCCGCATAAGTAGAGTACTTGGGTCAAATTCCACCCCCACCCCAGATAAGAACTTTACAAAGATTGCTTGTTAGGTGAAAGGTCATTTCAACACATGGACAATTTTCTAGCACTGTCCGTTTGAAGTTGGATTTTCTGTACTAAACAGTAGCAAACAAGGATTGAACAGCTGCAGTAAAAAATAAAAAGGGGGGAGAGGAGTTCACTGAACTCTTAGAATTTCTCCAAATTTTCTGACACGGTACTTTTTCTTATCTGTCTATTGAAAACTTCTTGCCTTAGACCACTGTATCCTTTCTCTGGGCTATATTATTGAGCACTGGGCCCAAATTGTAAGCTGATCCGGAAAGTCATATTAAAGAGTTTCATGAAATTTAAAAGGAGCTCTTTTGGTGGTGTTATATTAATCACTTGTTGAATTTCCATTATAAGATATTTTGCCTTTTTAATAGCCAATTGAATTCTCCTTGTGCTGGTCCTTATATAGCCAAAACGGCACCATCTGCATATAAGAGGGGGATTCCTAAAGTTTGAAGAATTGCAGTTTTTTAAAATGAAAAAAGCAGCACACATTTGGCTTGAAATTGTAAATCATAGTATTATGGAAGCATAGTGGTATCAGTGGTATCTGGATGATGGGTTCAAGCCCTCAGTCAGTCATGAAGGTTACTGCATGACTTTTGGCCTGTCACTGTTACTTGGCCTAGTGTTAGCGGAGGTGCTATGTATGTACAACAACAAATTTTAGTGGAAAGATTCTGGGTTATGAATAGATTGAAATCTTACTATTTCACATGTTTCTCCAGCAGAGAAGATAAAACTGAAACCATTTCAGCAACACCTTACTTTAGGTGTGATTACACCTGTAATCACTATTCCTAAAGAGAAACAATGTTTGAAGTAAATTTTTAATGAGATAACCTCGACAGTGCTGCTATTCAGTTTATTTAAAACCTGACATGGTTCTCGTTGTCAGAGCTCTCCTTTCAAGATGCCATGACATAAGGCTAAATCACTCTGCAGACCTAGAGCTGTAGTTGTGCAAGGTGTGTGAGGGGGGAAACAGAATGTGGAGAATGGACACCTATGATGAAAAGATGCTAATCATAAAGGACCTGCTCAAGGCAACAAATAGTTGAGGATGATAGTTGTAGAGTGCAGCTAGTGTTACACTTATTTTCTCAGATTCTTCACAGATCCCCCCCCAAAAAAAATCTGGGTTCATGTACCAGGAGCTGCACAGTAGCTAGAGTTAAAGATGACAGCACAAAGAACCAAAGTTAGAGTTTGCAGGGATAGAGGATGAGAACTCTTGTCTCCTTAATTGAGCTACCAGCAGTGGTTTCCCTATAGATGACCCATAGTTAAATCATGTGAATTATAGGACTCACGTAAAACTGCATGCACTTAGGAAATGAATTGGAAGTGCATCTACTCTTGGCCCTGGCCTCTGGCCCCATATGCACTGCTGGTTAAATGCCAATAACTCCTTTATATTGTGTTGGGGGTACAGCCAGAAAACCCGTGGCAGGTCACACAATTGCTGGAACCAGATCCTAGCCAGCAATCTGTGTGAAAGATAGTTGTCTCTGGCAGTTTTCTCAGTAGGTACAGTGGTACCTCGGTTTACGAACACAATTGGTTCCGGAAGTCTGTACTTAACCTGAAGCGTACTTAACCTGAAGCGAACTTTCCCATTGAAAGTAATGGAAAGTGGATTAATCCGTTCCAGACAGTCCGTGGAGTACTTAAACTGAAGCGTACTTAACCTGAAGCGAACTTTCCCATTGAAAGTAATGGAAAGTGGTTTAATCCGTTCCAGACAGGTCTGCGGAGTACTTAAACTGAAAATACTCAAACCGAGGCGTACTTAAACCGAGGTATGTCTGTAAATCCTTAAGCTTCAGGTGAGGTTAGGATACAAATAGAATATGGGTTGGGAGTCTAGGGGCTTGTAGAATCAGGACCTATCCTGAGGAAGAACAATTATGTGCTGATTGTTCCAGTATGCTAATTGATGGGCATAGCTATTAAGTTTAATCCCTTCTTTCACTATAGTCAGGCACCCAGTTATGAGGAAAGCTTATTTGGAGAACCTCTGGTCTTCTAGATGTTTTACTCCAACTCCCATAATCCCCAGCCAGCATGGCTGATGGGCAAGAATGTAATCCACCAGCATTCAGAGCAGGGGCCATCAACCTGTTTATCGGTGGGCACATTTAGGTGAGTGCTGTGGACAGCACTCCTCCTGGTCAGTTGTTTCTCCCAATTAGTGCCACCTCAAACTTCACTTTTTCAAGGGATCTCTGATCCAGTAGAAATAATCTGAACCTTGAAGAACATAAACCTGAAATAGGGTTACTCTTCCAACTTCCTCCTTCAGCTCTGTCTACTTTTCAAGGGAGAAAAGAGTAAGCACCCTTACCACCAAAGGGGAAGTTGGAAGGGGATGTTCTCTCAGAAGCTTTGGTAGGTACCAGGGAAGGACTTCAAGAACATCATTGGAGTTAACTAATGTCTCCTTGAGAGATGGAGTTCTAAAGAAGGCAGTGGTGAAGCCACGGTTAGAGCTGTTCAGTGGTGGAACAGACTCCCATGAGAGATGGTGGACTCTCCTTCCATGGAGATTTTAAACAGTGGTTGGATGGCCATCTGTCATGGATGCTTTAGCTGCAATTCCTGTAGCTGAGATTCACTGCGTTCCTGCATTGTAAGGAGTTGGACTAGATGACCCTTGGGACCCTTCCAACTCTGATTCTATGATTCCTTAATCTAGGAGCGTTAATCATGGACACTTAAGCATGCTGTTGTTCAGCAAAGTAGTAGTTGGACAACTCAAACTAGTGCTTGGATTATACTGATTATTTGGACCCTTTGCAGTAAGATTCAGACCTAGTTTTGGGACAAGGTCCACCTTAGTTGCCAAGGGAAGGAGTATGTGTGGGTAGGGAAGTATGACACTATTAGTTTTTTGGACACCTGCTTGTTTTCAGTACCATTAACCACGGTATCCTTTTGGACTAGTTCTCAGGATTAGAACTGAACACATGGTATTGTGGCTGTTCTGATCCTTCCAGAATCAGATGGTGGTGCTGATATACTTCTGTTCCACCCCTTGGCCATTGAGGTACTTCATTGTTTTTTCTTGTCCCCCATGTGGGTACAGGGCAAACTCAAGAGGGAGCAGATTTCTGATCCTACCAGAAGAAATAATCCTGCAGCTGCTATAGTCATTGTCTTCTCTTTTAACATTAAGGCCAGGAAAAGAGCATGCAAAAAGTCTGCCCAAGTGCAGCATTGTGTTTTCCCATATGAGGAAAACTCTGTTGCATTGTGGCAGTTGTGATAGGGGGTGGAGAGTCATGTGAGGAAATGGATACAGAAGCAGATACTCCCCCAACATTTTTTGTAAATGAAAGTTACAGTCCAAAATATTCTTAGAACGCTATGTTGGGCAAGTCTTCATTTTTTATGAATGGCAGTGCATGGGAAAGCTACACATTATTAACTCCAAGACTTTCCCTCACTTAATGTATCCAGTCATACTTGACATTGTGCAGTATATTTTACTAGTATCTCCAATTCATTGGATGGGTTCAAAACAAATATAGAATCCCTGTTGATGCCAAATCCAGATCTTAAGGATTATAAATAGGCGATAGGCAGTGAAGAACAAGATAGCATTTAAACTGCTTATAGCGGCTTTCCTTCAACAAAAGTCAACTTCTAATATTTTGCTGAAGTTGGAATAATTAACTCTTTAAAACTGGTTCCTTTAAGTCTCTCCTGTGTATGTTCATGGCCAGGGACCACTGTGTCAAATTGTTATTGATGTTTGATACAATGATTCATATTGTCTAAATCTACAACTTCTGACAATTCCTGAATACAGGTATATCCATATTTTAAAATCAGTGCTACATGATATAAGTGTTGAAACCATTTAGTCAGTGTTCCTTCACTTTTTCTGTTATTAATAAGAGATGAATATTTGATATGGGCTTCATAGACTGGTAAAGATGCAAGATTGTAAAATGTATTTTCTTGTACCCACATAAATTTAAGCACAATTAACCATTAACTGCATGTGTTTTCTTTTTAAAACCAGCAAGTGCATATTTATGGAAAGTGCACATTTTGGGAATTATATAGAAATATCTTTTAGAACCCCAGAGGTAGTTGCATAATGTTGCAAAAAATTACCATGTTACTTTACAATCACTAGTCTAACTTTGTTCATAAAACAGTTGTAGAAATAGTTCCAATGGTTCAGCAAGACAGGAGTAACATATTTCTCTTCACTATAATTGTATAGTTGCAGAAGTCCGAATATGTGTTGCCAGGAGCCCATAGAGTTTGACAAGATAAACTGTCTTCATAATTCCCATGTTTTATGGGCCGGAGACTTGATTTCTGAACTTCCATGGCTACTCTGCAGCCTCTGGGAATCCATGGCCAACTACTCTGAACTGTTTTTCAAGTTTATCTTGTCAAGTTTGTTTTGTACTTATTTATTTACAGGATTAAAAGAAAAGGCTATCCTCAACCCTCAATACTAGTTCCAATCTACCGTAGCAGCCTTGTCTAAACAGTGTTCAGATTATTAGGAATGGGGTCTTCTCAACAGCCGCTAGATGATTTGTTTCCATAAGTCTAGTGCCAAAATGCTTGAACTAGTCAATGAAGGAAATTTTCAGGCTTTATTGTAGAGTAAAGCAACCCTGTAAGTGGTTGTTTTATAGAGCAAATACAGTGGGACCTCGACTTAAGAACTACTCGACATCCGACGTTTTCAACTAACGAGCGGAAAAAGTGGCCAGGCGCTTACGATTTTTTTGACATCCAAACGGAAAACCTGTTCGCGGCTAGATGCGGTTTCCTCAACTTAACAAATGTTTCCGTTTCCAATGCATTCCTATGGGAAACCGCTTTTCCTATGGGAAACTCGACTTGCGAAGTTTTCGACCTACGAGTGTGCATTCGGAACGGATTAAATTCGTAAGTCAAGGTCCCACTGTAGAGTTCTGACTGTTTGACAGACTTTTCTAAAGCTCAGCATTATGTTAAGCACAGTATAAATGGATAAACAATTCCTGGTTTCGTATGTGTTTCTGAAGCATGTACTATAAGAAGAGTGACATAAGGCATTTTACTACATTCTTAGTTTCCTGGTTTCGTTGTATAAACTAGAGGTACTAATTACTACTACTTTTTCTCTTAGGAAATTACGAGTTAAAATAAATGTTGCATCCTGCATTATCTGAAGTCTTTCAAGCTTAATCAGTTCCTGTTGGCTGAAGGAATGTAAACCCTAAGGTTTTAGATCTGTGCAAAAATTGGCAGAGCTGCAGTTGACAGGTAAACACTGTTTTTACCGTAGACGCAGTGCAATGAAACACATAATTGGTCTCGCTACATGTTGGAACCGTATTAATTAATAGCATTTATTTGTTTAGAACAGATACCTGATAAAAAAATCAATTCCCTTATCCATTATATCTGTGAGCCTTCATTTTCAGGCTGTTAAATCATAGCTGCCAAGTTATCCCTTTTTTAAAGGGATTTTCCCTTATGCTGAATAGGCTTCCTCGCGAGAAAAGGGAAAACTTGGCAGCTATGTGTTAAATGGAGGTCAGCTAGTAGTATGCCTTTAGTAGTAGCTTACAATTGCTGTAATCAAATATAGGAAATCAAATGAAAAGGTTCCAAGAGCTCTGGCCAGGTAGTAGATTAATTTTTAGAAAGTTTTAAGTTGAGAATAATAAGACAAATTCCAGTAGCAATCCAGTTTTTAGAAAACCAGGACAAGGCCCTGTTTAGGTTTATTCTTCATTCGAGCTGATGAGAAATAAACCTTGTCCTGGATTTCTAAAAACTGGATTGCTACTGGAATTTGTCTTATTATTCTCAACTTAAGACTTTCTAAAAAATAATATACTACCTGGCCAGAGCTCTTGGAACCTTTCCTCAACTCTCCAAGGACTCCAATTTATTTAGTAATCAAATATAGGGCACCATTAGCTGGCTTGTGACACATTTAAGTATAATCTCTTACATACATATATTCATTATGAAGTTGCCCAGCACTGCTTCAGAGATTTTTTCATGTCTTATTCCTGTGCACTACAAATCCTGTTCCCTAGAGCTAGAGTTGGCAGTTCCAGGCAGCAAGCAATTCCTGGATTTAGATTATCAGAAATGTTGAAAAGAAATAAAATACGGTAAAAATGTACTTGCAGACATTTGTATATCCAAATGTCTATGGCTATGCTCTGCCTACACTGTCAGAGGCAATATGCCTCTGGATACCAGTTATTGGGATTTTCAGGTGGGTAGAGTGCTGTTGCACTAAAAGTCCTGATTGCAGAGGCATTTCATTTCCTCTGTGATAACAGGTTTCTAGACTAGTTGGGCCATTAGCCTGATTCAAGAGTATCTTCTTATACTATTATCTAGATCCATGCTACATTGTTAAATTGTTTGTGCTCTCATAATCCAGTGACCTCCAGTGTGGGTGCCACTATTGGCCATATGCTTCATGGTATGAGGCCAGAACTGTTGGAAGACTCATCCCACATACACTGTAGCCCAGTAGAATTGATAACAAGTTGCAATATATAACTTGATTGTGGTAGCCTTTCAAATTGCGATTACTTCTCTAAAGTTTTATTGATACTCAACTTGCTGAATAAGATAGTTGGCAAAATTCTCTCCATTATTCAGAGTCATTAATGAAACTTCAGACTTGCTCCTCTAAAGCATTGTTTGCCATTGTATCTGAACTGAAAAGTTGTGATTTTCCTTTGACCTCCAAAGCAGTCCTTAGTTTGGAGGGCAAGGGAAATCAATTTGCTGGTTCAGGTAGAATGGTAAATTGGTTTGCCTAAAAAACAAAAGGAACCAACAAAGCAGACCATGTAGCTTGTTGGCATGATAAAGCTTGTTGGCATGAGGCTCATTCCCCAACAACAAACCAGATTATGTGTGAAATGACTCGTTGGTACTAGCTCACAGTTACCTGTTCATAAATGAAAGTAATAGCTTACCTCATATATGTGTTCTGAACTGAAATGCTTACATTTTGCACATAAGCAATCCTACTGTATATAAATGAAGCACAACTAAAATATTTTTGAAGCTTTCTGAAGTGTATTTTAATCCTGAACGGTAGTGATCCTTTCCCAAAGATTTCATTCTAAAGCTGCCTGACTCTTAATATATTAGTCGTGGGGTGTGTTGTTACAAGGACCCTTTTGAAATTGTGCTATTATTCCTCTGCATCACTGGTTCATGGAATGTAGCAAATGCTACCTACTTTATGTTGTGTTAAGGTAAAATAGATGTTTCAGCATACAATTTTATCACTTGTGGTTGTGTAGGGTAACAAAAGACTTTTGGGAGATGTGTACTCAAGAAAATGTTTAAAAGCATGTTTCCCAAGAACCCAGAAGCTTTTCTTCGGGGAATAATAATGGCAGAAATCCCCCCCAAAACAAATTAACTTACGGATGTATTTAACAACAGCTGCCCAAATTTTAATTGCACAAAAATGTAGAACAGATACTGTCCCATCAAGAGAAGAATGGCATCTCAAAATACTAGAATATATAAAATTAGCCAGTATGACAAGCAGATTAATAAATAAAGATAAGAGGGCTGGATATTATATACAGATTATATGGAAAAGTATTATAACAAGAAAATAATCATAACAGGTTGAAAAAACACTCAGCAGTATATGTTACAATATGAGATTACGTAGGATAATGAAAATAATTTAGAAGAGTAAGAAAATGCAGTTAAAAGGTCAGATAGGAAACCATGGAAAGAGTGGAAGGGAATTAAAAGTAAAGATATATAGAATTTAAATAACTTGAAAGATTGTAGTTATGCTATTATTACTACTTGTTCATGTTTTACGGTATATTTATGCAATTGTTTTTCTTACCATTTTGTGCATGACTGTAACATAGCGTGTGTTCTCAGCGAGATATAAAAGAAAAGCAAATAAGATTTAAAAGAAAAAGAAAAAAAGATGTGTCAACATACATTGTAGATGTACATGAAGCAAAAGCTGCTTTTTAAATTGTAGCTTGGCCTGGTTGCGAGGAACATAAGATTCTGTGTTTATGTTGGAAGACCTTTTATTTTATTTTTTACTTTGTTTTTTCTTTGTGTTAACATTTCAGTACAAAGGAATTAATCAAACATCTGTATGCTAGTGTAGGCCATGGAAGCTCTGGTTTAGAATGGTATAGCACCATTGTAATCAATAAATTTCTGTAATCCATCTATATAATGGGTGCATTTAATTGGTAAACGACATACAATTTTAATTCAAGGAAGGAAGCCATGAGGTCTGCAGGAGTAGATTGCTTTCATACTACTTAAAAGAAAAGGATAAGGACAATAAACAGCAGATATTAGTAGTCTTTCTGTCTGCCATGACAATCCATTGTTCACCATAGTTTTGGCAGCCATGGTCAGATTGTATTGAATGATTCAAACAGTTCTTTGCATGATTTCTAGTTGATACTACTTGTATTGATGGTCAAATTTTGTTTTGCAGATTTCTTTGCAAATTAGATAAACATGGGTGCGTTTTTGGATAAACCAAAAACTGAGAAGCATAATGCTCATGGGGCAGGAAATGGGCTCCGCTATGGCCTCAGCAGTATGCAAGGATGGAGAGTGGAAATGGAAGATGCTCACACAGCTGTTGTAGGAATTCCTCATGGTTTAGAGGACTGGTCCTTTTTTGCTGTTTATGATGGTCATGCAGGATCTCGTGTGGCAAATTACTGCTCAAACCACTTATTAGAACACATCACTAGCAATGAAGACTTCAGGGGAACAGAACAGCCCGGCTCGGCTCTTGAACCTTCAGTGGAAAATGTAAAGAGTGGAATCAGAACTGGCTTTTTGAAAATTGATGAGTACATGCGCAATTTTTCAGACCTCAGAAATGGCATGGACAGGAGTGGCTCAACAGCAGTGGGAGTTATGATTTCACCTGAGCACATTTACTTTATCAACTGTGGAGACTCACGTGCTGTTCTCTATAGGAATGGACAAGTCTGCTTCTCAACACAGGATCACAAGCCTTGCAATCCAAGGGAGAAAGAGCGAATCCAGAATGCAGGAGGGAGTGTCATGATCCAGCGTGTTAATGGCTCGTTAGCAGTTTCTCGTGCTCTGGGGGACTATGACTACAAATGTGTGGATGGCAAAGGTCCTACAGAACAACTTGTTTCTCCGGAACCTGAGGTTTATGAAATTGTAAGAGCAGAAGAAGATGAGTTTATTGTCTTGGCTTGTGATGGAATCTGGGATGTAATGAGCAATGAGGAGCTCTGTGAATTTGTTAAGTCTAGGCTTGAAGTATCGGATGATCTGGAAAAAGTGTGCAATTGGGTAGTGGATACTTGTTTACACAAGGTATGCAACTTACTCTTTCTCTCCAAATAATTGAATAAAGTTTTTTATCTTTTTTTGCAAAATAAGAAAACTTACTCTAGTAAAATAGCATTGAAAGGATAGTTTCCCAGTAAAGAATGAGCCAGTGCAAATTCATGCAATTGCAAGCTTGTTAGGAGATCACCAGCTATTGGATTTATTATTTTGAAGGAGGATTGATAAAATCCAACTTCAGTAGTGCAGCTTAGTACACTTGAAAATGATCATTTTTGACAGCATTTCTCAGTATTCAGAAGGTGAATGCAGAAGGCTTGGATTGCCAGACTGTTCAGAATTGAGCAGTTTTTTCCTTGAGTATCCTGAAACATTTTTAAATGAACTTTGATTATCAATATATTAAAAGGGATGTCAATGAATGGTGCAGCATTTCTTTTCTACTAATGGTTGTGCAAATTAAAGTGGAAATAGATGTCAAGGAATAAAGTAAAATACATTGTTAACCACAATAGGTCACACAAGAAACATATGTTTAGGAACATATAGTTACTTAAACAAAATCTGAGCGTAAGGAATGTATGTCAAACCAGTAGTATTTAAGATTTTTAAAAATTTACACTGAATAATCAGGTGGTCTGAAGTTGTGAAAGAGAGAAGCTAAATCTCAAATATGTACTATTTTTTTCCTCCCAAAATATAGGGAAGTCGTGATAACATGAGTATTGTTCTAGTTTGCTTTTCAAATGCTCCTAAGGTCTCAGATGATGCAGTGAAAAGAGATGCAGAATTGGATAAGCACTTGGAATCACGGGTGGAAGGTAAGAAATTGCATTCTGAATTAGAAGCTTCCTTTAGTTGGTGACGCACACACCCAAGCTCCCAGAAGCAACTAAAGAGCTTCCGTCAAAACTTTGCTGGAGTATAGCACCAGTACAGCTAAAGAGAATTTTTGGTCATAAATGTACATCTGAACCACAGGAATCCAGAGAGTAACCCAGTGTAATTGCTGGTGTTTTTGTCTGGGCTTGTACAGATAGTTCAGCTCCAAAATTCAGTTTCTTATTTGAAGAATATGCATTATCTTGCAAATCTGCCCACTGGCCAATTATTAGTAGTGCAAGGTGTTAACGTTTTAAACATGGTACAATTTCTACTATCGTGCCAGCAGATGCAATGGGACTTCTTCTCTTCCCCCTTCCGCACCTCTCTCCCCCCCCCCCCCATCTTCTTCAGAGAGTCCTCTAATCCTCAAGCAGATTTTTAGGGTGCACAGGGGGAAGGGGCTGCCAGAAAGAGGGAGGGAAAGTCCCGTTGCTCTTGGACCAACCCATTGGGTGCCACTCATATTGTAAAGTTAGGAATGTTAGCTCATCTTTGAGTAAAACATAATCTCTTACTAAGCATAGCAAATTCTTTTACAGAGCAGGCAAAGTGGCTTATATTTTTCAGCTGCTGTTGCTGTAGGATAATTTGGATTGGTGTATGTGGCTTGATATGCTGAATTGGCAACACCACCATTTATATTTTGTAAGCTCTCTACATAAGAATAGCTGCCTGGAAGGTTAAAATATACTCAGAGTCCTGATGCATTTTTGTGTGTGTGTTTACAAACCTGAGATTTTACTCAGGAACTTAGTGTGTTGAATTGTGAAATATCTGTGTGCCTAAATGTTTTTAAATAAACCTGAAGTTTAATTGGGAGATGAGAAATAGCCAGAAACCTTAGTTTGATGGTATATTTTGTGGCCGTATATGGTACCAATCTTACTTGAGTACTGGCTATTTTCAGTATAAATGTAAGCCACTTCCCCCTACCTCACCTCCTTTTGAAGTGTTTCTTATGAAGCTGACATCCTGTTCATAGAAGAGGGTGCAAGGAATGAAGTATCTTCGAGGTTAGAAGGAGGTTAGGGGCTTGGGTATAAGTCGGGGATGCATCTCCTGTGCCCTTTCAGGTGATGCTGTACTTCAACTCCTATCAGCCCCAGGTGATGGTCATGGATCTAGAGAATTTTAGTCCAGCAACATTTGGAAGGTCACAGGCTTCCCACCTCTCATATAAATGCCAGTATTGTATTAAATGTTCTGAGGGAAGCTGGTATTGCTTTTCAAAGACCTCAGTATCTTTTACTTCCATATATTTTGGGAGAAATGGAAGGATAACATCCACACCATGAGAATAGAAACTACTATTTTGCATAATGGACTTTTGAATATTGCATTTATACATTTTTTGGAAACTTTGAAAGGAATACTGGTGTAAACTTACCTTTCTAGTTCCACCTACTCGTATTAATTTGATGCTGCTCTACTTTTGCTTTCTGACCCACAAAATCACTAACCATTCCCCCCCCCCAGTTGTGTTTTATGAAGTTTTGTAGGCTCTCCATTTAAACCAGAGTGGCTGATAAACGTGACTCATAACTAAGTTTTCTGGAAAGATTTGAATTGGAAGATTTTCCTAGGCAAATTAGGCTAATTTGGATATGGTAATTTGCATCAGAGAATTGCCAGTTTGCATTGGAAAACTATTCTGATGCCCTAGAATGGGATACAATTTAGCATATTTATTTTACTTGTATTAAATAAACAAAGCTTTACAATACCCCATACTATATTTTGCTCCAATACAGCAGAAGTATTTTACCTGAAATATTTGAGGGCAGGAAACTAAAACACACTTAATGTAGTTTAAACATTATATTACATATAATTCCTTAATGGAATAATATACAATAATGTACAGTAACATATACTTTCCTCGTGTTGTTTAAATTTAAGGTGGGGGGGGGGGAGGTTTTATCCAGTGCTCTGCTTGTGGAATTCTACTTGTGCAGTGGAGCTCCCTTTCCTCTCTCCATGCACCCTCTAAATTTGCTCCGGAGGGTCATCCAATCCTCTGGAGCAGATTTTGAGGCAGTGGGGGGAGTTGTAGGGGACAGGAAAGAGTGGAAAGTTATTTTGCCGAAGTGAAAGTCTGCTGTGCTAGTGGAACAGCAGCATTGGATATGGGCCAAAGCTACTGAAAACCGTTTAAACTGAAATCCACAGAACTAGGCATATTTGCAAGGCATGAGGACCTAAAAATGATAATTACAATTTTGAAATTGCCAATCTTGCCTTAATACTGTATTTGCAGTAATGAACTTATGAAACATAAAATCTTCCGTGGAAATAATGCTCTGAAAAGTTGTCCGTATCACCTCTGATAATGGAGTCAGACATGGGGATATAATACTGTAATAATAATATAATAAATATGTATTATTTCTTTTTACATAAACCTCCAATCTTTTCTAACCGGCATTAAAGTTCCCTTCCCCCAGCCATTGGATATCTTCACCCTTTTTGACTATGAAGGTTTCAGCAGGCATTGCTCTCACTTACTGACCAGGATAGGCTGAAAGGATCCCTAGTTAGATGGCTTGGTTCCTATCTGTATTGATAATGGGGGGAACTGGTTTAGGGTACTTGGCTATGCTCCACACTTCATGCTATAAAGCACCTACTGAAGAGGCAGATGCAACATTGAATTCAAAGGGCCACTGTCTTATTTGAACAATCAACAAAATTGTTTGGGTCATCTGTGTATGGGGCTTTCAGTTTTTTTTCTGTTTGCTTCCTTGATTTAACTATTACAATGTACTGTTAAAGGATGTATCTTGAAAGCATCGCCCAGTAAGCTTGCAGAATTGACCTGCTTATCAAACATTTTCTTGGAATCTCTTCATTTAACTCCTAGAAGTTCCCCTGGATACAATACTTGGCATTGTCTAAGCTAATGGTTGGTTGTAAACTGTTTTTTATTAGCTTCTCAAGCTTCCTTGCAGATCCTGACTGGGTACAAAATTAAATGTGTTTGTTGTCCTTAACGGTGTAGTGAAAGAGTTTTGTGAGTTGGAATGGGGTGAATAATGATCAACTGGATGATGAAATATGTCTTCATGACAGTACCTATTCCAAGGGTTAAATGAAATCTTTTATTTAGTACAGTATTAATATTGTCTAGGATAGTTCTTAGAAAAGTGCATGGATGAGCTTTTTCAAGTACTAAAAAGTACTACATTCATATAAGTTACTGTTTAAAAACATTAGTTTTTAGGGACACTTGCAGGTAATCGAGCTGTTAGTTAATTTATTATACAGTCTGGTCATAATGCTGTAGAAAATACTGCATAGCGTTTGGGTGGAATGGAATGGAAAATTATTATCTGGATGGGTGTTACCCAATATACCCAAGTTGCTTAACTTTGTGCAGTTCTTGAACTATAGAGGTATGTGTTTATACCATTATCAGGCATACCTGCCGAGTCCCGGACTGCAGAATCTGGGACTGGCAGCTGCGCGACACCGGAAGTTGCGTAGATGCAACTTCCAGTGTCGCTTTGCCCATCTATGGGCACCAAAAATGGCCGCCGCTGACACCGGAAGTCGCGTCTGCTCGTGTCCGGAAGTGCATAGACGCGACTTCCGGTGTCGCTCTGCCCATCTACGGGCATAAAAAATGGCTGCCGGCAAAACCAGAAGTCGCGTCTACAAACTTCCGGACATGCAAAGCAGGGGAAAAAATGGCCGCCGGCAGGAGACTTTTAGGGAGGAAAATGGGAGATGAAGAGAAACGGGGGATCACCGGGAAACGGTACGTAAAAACGGGGGTTTCCTGGGGAAAACGGGGTTCTTGGCAGCTATGTTATCAGGGCACCTTGAGTCTTGTCTGAATCAGAAATGGAAATGGCATTGGAAAAATACATAGACTTAATTCAGCTGGAAAATTCACAGTCTAAGATTAGGTCAATGTGAAATTTAGCTGTCCACTTCCCACTGTGGCCTCCTTCTATCCAGCTAACAGTCCTGGGAATCTCAGCAGGGACAGACTTTGGTACTATGGTGCCCTGAGCTAGGCCAAAATTACGTCCCTCCCCCTCAACTCTGGGTAAGTGTTAACTAGGCTTTGGGAAGGAAACTATAGGACCCTCTCAGGACCTCCACACCTCCTTCCCGTAGCTGGGCAAGTGCTTACTGGCTGCCTTCTCCGCTCTGGGGAACTGGTGTGCTGCCCTAAAACCACCTCTGATCTCAGTGCTCAGAAGAAGGGGCCCTACACTGCTGCTTTGCTGCAATAGTGCCAAATACTGTTTAAAAGTAACTATAAATGTTTAAAGTTACTTTAAACAGTATTTGCCACCATTATTGCAAAGCAGCAGCAGTGCAGATGCACTGGGTGATCACAGTATCTTGCTTTGTGAAAGCCCCCTTCAAGACATAGGGAGCTGCCTTATACCAGGTGAGGCCACTATTCTAGCTCAGTATTGCCTACACAGACTGACTCTCCAGAGTTTCAGACAAGAGTCTTTCTTGGCCACATCCAGAAATGCCAGGGATTGAAACTGGATCTCCTACACGCAGAGCAGATGATATAGTACTGAGCTACAGTCCAACCCCTCCTCAAACTGATATTTGGGGTGGGCATGCCAGAGTGTACTTGAGTTGCTGCCACTTTGACATCAAATAAGGAAATGTAGCTAGTGAACAGGAGAGTGGGCTAGCCAGAAGCATGGTGGAGTTGACTTGACGGTGGTGGGCAGGCTGGTCAGCAGCAGATGCGGGTATACAAGCTGTTATCCCTCCCAATCCAATTCCAATAAATATCTGTTGCTTGTAGACATACCATAGGACATTGCAAATACAGTAGAATCCTATTAGCACAGACATAAAACATGGATAAATATATTCTCCATTTAAAATGCAGTCAAAATAATAGACATAACACTTCCTGGGGTTACCCTTAGATTTAGCTTGCTCAAATTAACATCTTTACAAACCACTGACATTTGGTTCAGGTTTCTCACTCATGTGGCTCAGTGTGACTCATGATGGGATCAGTTTTGCCCACACAAAGGTTCCACCGTGTGTGTGCGCCTTACAGTGTTTCATCTCAATGTTAAGCACTTTTTGCAGAATATACCAAGTTTATTAAATGTTCAGCATAGTCAGCCACCTACCTGATCTGTCTACTTGGTTTTGGTTCTTGGAAGATGTTAATCTGGGTGCTTTCTTCTAATTATTTTAAAGGGGGTTGGCTAGTTTGTCCTTCTCTGGGTGAGACGTGCAGGCTGGAACTGAAGGGAATTGAGTCCAACATCATTTGGAGGGCCCCATGGCTACCCAAATGTACCTGATTGTCTAGCATAGATTATATTGTTTATCGACCACTGGTGTCACAAAGTCCTATATAAGCTTACCTAGTTTTGCACCTTTGCATGCTGTTGAGAAAATAAGATTGTGTGTCTACTCTCTAGGTCAGGCACGTCCAACAGGTAGATCGTGATCTACCAGTAGATCACTGGACGTCTGTGGTAGATCACTGGTAAGATCACTGGCTCCCCCCAAAGAAGCTGAACAACTTGGGCTCCCCTAAAAAAACTCAACATTTTGGCCCTTCACCCCCCAAAAATGGGCCTTCCCTCTTCCCTAAAAGAAGCTCAACAAGTTTGACCTGAACCCCACATAACAGGGCTTTCCTTCCTAATAAAAAAAGCTCAAAAAACTTTGACCTGAACACCCAAGAAACGGGCTTCCCTCTTCCCTAAAAAAAAAGCTCGACGACTTTGACCTGAACCCCCCCAAAAGGGGGTAGATCACTGCCAGTCTTTAACTCTGTGAGTAGATCGCAGTTTTTTGGGAGTTGGCCACCCCTGCTCTAGGTCAGTTCACATACAGAACCATGCCATGTTTGGTACTATAGGAATGTACTGGCTTGTACTGTTGCATTCAACCTGGAGAAAGTTCGCACGTGCCCGGCAATCCCTGCCTTACAATCCTGGTCGGCAGGAGAAGCACAAATAATAGTTTTCTGGTTTGGGTATAATAGCAAACTATAGCTTCCTTCACATGTTAATTGTTAGATATGTTAGATCAGTAGAAGTGTCCTACCCCCATGTCCAGAAGGTTCCCAAGTCTGACCACACCCCAGATCCATTCACTGACTGTGGATGTCTACACAGGGGAATCTGGAAGTCTCTAGTCATTGGCTTCTTCTGTGTAGTTACACATGCTCAATGCATAGATGTCAAGGGTAGGGCAACCAACAGAACTTGCATGTAAATGATGTGTGACAGCTTAATGGCTCTTCTGGGGAAACTGGTGGAAAGTATTGTTAAAAATAAAAGCATATAGAGGAACAAGTCTTGCTGAAGCAGAGCCAGCATGGCTACTGCAGGGGCAAGTCCTGCCTCAATAATCTATCAGAGTTATTTGAGTGTCTACAAGCACTTGACATAGTGTACTTGGACTTTCAAAAAGCTTCCAGCAAGGTACTTCTGAGTAAATTTAGCAGCCATTGAATAAGAGGAGTGGTCCTCTTGTGGATCAGGATTTGGTTAGGTAGCAGGAAGCTACCTTAGACCTGCTTGGACAGCTTCCCAAATGAAGAAATTAAGAAAGTGGAGTCACCTAAGGGTCAGTATTGGGATTTGTGCTTTTTAACTTGTTCATAAATTATCTAGAATTAGGTGTGGACAGAGAGGCAGCCAGGTTTGTTGATGATAGTAAAAATTGTTCAGAGTCACTAATACAAAAAGATTGTGACAGGATTCCAAAGGATTCTCCAGACTGAATGAATGGGCAGTAAAATGGGGAAGAAAGTTAGGTTATTTTGTTATTGCCTATATGAAAGCCAGGAGGAAGTCTGGCAGATTGGAAAATAGTGCATTCAGGCTAGATTATTTTCCATTTGAAAAAAAAGATAGCATCATGGAGAGGATCCCATCCCATGCTGCATACTATGTTTCCCCTCCTGCAAGTGCTACTGTATGTGGGTGTTGCTAGGGTTACCCCTAGATTGTTCCACTCAAACAGAGGCCATTCTCCTGTTCCTCATAGTAGTTGCTGGAGTGAGACAAGACTCATGGGGTATAATGCTATGTTCTGTCTTCACTGTTGGAGGCATCATGCTTCACAGCACCATTTGCTGGGAATTGCAAGTGGAGAGGCTGTCACTGTGCTCAGATTCTGCTTGTGTGTATCTCATGGAGATCTGTTTGGCCACAGGACATAGGATGCCTTTTGGCCTGATCCAGCAGGCACTTATTTTATTATGGGATGTAGGGCAACTAAATAATTTCAGGCCTGCAAGTTCCCAAGAACAACCTCTGCAATAGAATATGTTTACAAATGGCATACAAAATGAAAATAAGTTGCGCAGTGGCTATATAGTGACTAGATCTCCGCAAAAACCTCCTTGCTGTTTCAGTGTGGTTCCTTAATCTTGAGAAGAATGAAAACCTTTCACCACAACTTGCCAAACATATCATCCATTTATTCCCAATATAAACTCTGTTATTAGCAGGTACACTGAAGTTAAGATTATTGTGGTATAGAGAAGTTTATGTGAGAGGCTTAGCCAGAATGGTTTGTGTGTAAGGGGAAAATCTGCGAGCTAAGTATAAAGGTAAGTTGAGTTTCATGCATTTTGTCTTATTAGACAAAGAAAGTAATGTAAATCATAATCAGGAATTCAGGGGGAATCTTACATTTCAGTATATAGTGGGGGGGAATATTTGATCTCCTGCTAAATTTGCTTGTTTGCCCGCTGACAAAGAAATGACCAGTCCATAATTTTAATGGTAGGTTTATTGTAGTTGTGAGAGACAAAATAACAACAGGAAACCCCCAGAAACCTAGAAGACAAAAGTCAGAGATTGATGTGCATTATAATGAGTGAAATAAGTATTTGATCCCTTTGCAAAAGATAACTTAGTACTTGTTGGCAAAACACTTGTTGGCAATTACAGAGGTCAGATGTTTCTTGTACATGGCCACCAGGTTTGCACACATCTCAGGAGGTATTTTGTCCCACTCATATTTGCAGATCCTCTCCAAGTTAGTAAGATTTCGAGGCTGATGTGTAGCTACTCAAACCTTCAGCTCCCTCCACAGATTTTCGATGGGATTAAGGTCTGGAGATTGGCTAGGCCACTCCAGGACCTTAATGTGCTCCTTCTTGAGCAACTCCTTTGTTGCCTTGGCCGTGTGTTTTGGGTTATTGTCAAGCTGGAATACCCATCCTCGACCCATTTTCAATGCCCTGCCTGAGGGAAGGAGGTGCTCACCCAAGATTTGAAAGATACATGGTCCCGTCCATCGTTCCTTCGATGCGGTGAAGGTGTCCTGTCCCCTTAGCAGAAAAACACCCCCAAAGCATAATATGTCCCCCTCCATGTTTGACGGTGAGGGTGGTGTTATTGGGGTTGTAGGCAGCATTCCTCCTCCTCCAAACACAGCGAGTTGAGTTGATGCCAAAGAGCTTGATTTTGGTCTCATCTGACCACAACACTTTCACCCAGTTCTCCTCTGGGTCATTCAGATGTGCATTGGCAAACTGCAGACGGGCCTGTACATGTGCTGTCTTGAGCAAGGGGACCTTGCAGGCTCTGCAAGATCTCAGTCCTTCACGGCGTAGTGTGTTACCAACTGTTTTCATGGTGACTATGGTCCCAGCTGCCCTGAGATCATTGACAGGTTCCCCCCCGTGTAGTTCTGGACTGCTTCATCACCATTCTACTGATCATTGCAACTCCGCGAGATGAGATCTTGCATGGAGCCCCAGACCAAAGGAGGTTGACAGTCATTTTGTGTTTCTTCCATTTGCGAATTATTACACCAACTGTTGTCACCTTCTCACCAAGCTGCTTGGCAATAGTCTTGTAGCCCAGTTCAGCCTTGTGCAGGTCTACAATTTTGTCCCTGACATCCTTAGACAGTTCTTTGGTCTTGGTCATGGTGGCTACTTTGGAATCTACTGGATTGATTTCTGTCGACAGGTGTCTTTTGTACAGGTACTGTAATGAGCTGGGATTACAGGTAAGACAGCAGGTGCTACTAATCTCAGCTTGTTACATACAGTGAAGATACCAGGTAGCCTGACATTGGCTGGTTGATAGGGGATCAAATACTTATTTCACTCATTATAATGCACACCAATCTCTGACACTTGTATTCTGGGTTTCTGGGGGTTTCTCTGTTGTTATTCTGTCTCTCACAGCTACAATAAACCTACCATTAAAATTATGGACTGGTCATTTCTTCGTCAGAGGGCAAACGGGCAAATTTAGCAGGGGATCAATTACTCTCCCCCCCCCTCACTGTATCTATCACTTTCTGAATTGGTTCAGTTTCCACCTTTTGTAAAATAAGTATTTTGAACCTGAAAGGCATGCATATAGAACTGACATAAAATTGTTTATAACTAAATTGTACAAAATTCAGTTAATACAATCATCAGTTTATTACAGTCATAGACCAGCAGTTTCATTTGGAAGTTCTTTATCTTTAAATATTTGTTTGGTAACTTACATTCTTCGTGAAAGTTGCATCCTCATAGGACAGAACTCAAAATATAAAAGTGTAGTTAGAGGAAAGAATAATTGCTACTAAATTTGCAAAACAATAAAGGCAATTCATGGAAGCTATTGTGCTAGTTTTTCTACTCCTCTGCCTACAGGACACTAGTTTCCTTAAAGAGTGGTGTTGGAAGCTTGGCTTCTCTAGTATACTTACAAGAGGATGACTGAGCACTTCCCTATTGATTAAAAGTACCCATACTTAAGTTAACCTCACTTCATTTGTGGTAAAGTTGGTTGAATGGCCTGAAGTGAGCAAGTAAGCCACTTAACAGCCTGTAGTTCTGTAAATTTGTGCAAGAATCCACACTGACAACACATTCCCTACTTAACTCTTTTCCAAAGGTAGTGGTTGTTAGGCCATGCTTCTGAGCTTTATAGGTGCTTTTCCTAATAACCAAGAAACTTAATGGGCTCAAATGTTTGTGGCATTTACATTTGCTACAATCGGTGCTGGCTTGGTCCCACATTGTGGGGATTTGTAGCATTACATTTTATACTACAAAACTTGTTGCAAGAGGCACTTTGTGAAGGGCCCTTTCATGAAGTGCTTGTACTATCTGGAAGCTTGCTAGAGAATTTGATGCTTGTCCCCAGTCTAGGGGGATACGTTCCATTGGTGCACAAAGTAAGGAGATTTTTAGTATCATTTTTGTACTCTGCTTCATAACCAGGCCCACATGCCGCATAACTTCAGACGTTTAAAAGCCTAGCTTGTTATGTTTTTCAGGAAGAACTACTGTTTGGTAATTGCAATAAAATGCATCATTTCCTCCAGTGGAATTACCTTTATTTGGCCACTAGGCTGAGCACTTCTAAGATGTTCAAAATGTACCATAGATCATGATGCATCAAACCGATTAAAGTGGGGGTGGGATCTTTATTACCACAGGCAATTTCATATACAAGATAGCTCATGTATAATGTTAAGCCGAAATATTCAACATAATAAGTTACCCATATTTTTTCAACCCTATCTGTGCTGCTTTTGATTTTTTCTCTACAGGAATTGCCCAAGTCATTCAATGTCCTGTACGTTGGATGAACTGTAACAACTTTAAGTGACACATACTTGACAAGAAATGAGAGTTAGAGTATTGAAGGACTTTTATTTCAAGATAGAAGAATATAAAGAAAACAGAAGAGAATGCAGAAGAGCAGACTTATTTTTCCCTTACTTTTTTCTTTCACTTCAGATTTCGCCTAATTCCAATAAATACTCTGCCCATTGACAAATGTCTATTGTTTCCTTAATTAAGTAGCTTGAATTGGAACTGTGGTCCAAGAGATGAAGAGATTGTTGTTTTGCATAAATTTTCAAAGAACAGGATTGCAGAAAATCCTTTGGGGCAATATGATTTCTTGACTCCACGTAACAAGGGAATGTGTTAAAAATCTTCATAGAGTAACTTAGATATTTTTTTTTTTTTGCATTGGGTGTTTAAATTCATCTTTCAGGTTTAATCAAGAATTCACATGTTACCAAGTTTTTTTTTGGGGGGGGGTTATTTGAGGAGTATTTTTGGAACTTGCACATCACCCTTGAAAACAAAACTATTATTTCCACAGTTTTGTGTACATTTATGTGAATATAGTCAACCAGTTGAAGAGATGAAAAGAGTATAGTGTAAAGATACAGTGAAGAGAAAATACCTTCAGCTTAAATGTACTTTTATAAATAGTAGTCAGCAATCATGTGTACTTCCTTTTGTTGTGGAAGAATGCCTAACTGTTGCACTCTTGATTTGCAGCTTTCTTTTGTTTTATTTCCTTATTCTATAAATCAGCACATTAACTGCTCTTATTTTATCTTTCTGGATTTTGAACTGGATGTGGATGAAATGTGAAGGCAAATAATAAGAATTATTGCGCTAAGACTTTTATAGTTGAGCATAGCTTTATCATGGAAGTCCAAGTAAGCTCTAGAGTAACTACAAGGGTAATGCCCATATTTTATTGGGAATCTTTTATATGATGTAGCAACTGGGGGGGGGGGATGAAGGTGGGGCCAGAAAGAAAAAGCCAGTTGAAAACTGCTTCTACAACATTGTCTTCTGTTGAATATATTTACCACCTAAAGCCATCTGGCTGTTGATTGAACCTTCTGTCAGTTTTCATTGAAGAATAGCATCCTTTAATATCTTAGCTAATATTTTTCGTTGAAGATAGAAAGGTATTGTTGGAATGTAGGTCAGCATCATAGTGGCAGTGATGATAAAAGGAAGTGTAGAGTGGAAGAATAGAGCCAGAGAGCTGGATGACAAAATAAATACCGGTAAGCAATTCTGAAAGAAGGCTGAAGGGAAAAGGTAGAAGGACGAAATGAAAATGCAGTTCTCTAAATGGTAATGAAAACTGGAAAAAATATTACTAGATAAACTAGATATGCAATCTTGCTCGGGACAGATAAATTTTAAAACTCCAGACATGGAATGTGTGAGAGAAGATCTAGCTGTGAAGCTTCAGAGCATCTTGTTCTGCATGTTTCTTAGAAGTTGCACTGCTAGTCCAATATGGAATTTCCTATTTAGATTACTGTATAATTTAAAAATATGTCAGGATCAAAATAACTATGCAAATGAGATTTTACTCACAAGAGTTTCCATAGCAAATGGAACACCTTGCAGAAGTGTTTGTGTGTGCCTGTGCGTACATCTGCCATTATTTGGGAGAGGCCATGGCTATATTGCAGCCATGTGCAAAATACTATAAAGTTGAATTCTCCAGATAGGGAATGAGATTTGAGAAGCCCTGAAAATGTCTACTTGAGATCACTTTAGCTGTGTAGTCAGGCCTTTCTAAGTTGGAGAAGGAGAATTATGCTGACCTTGGTATTTTTTTTCTCCTAATATGAGCAGTAAAACAGGAATGTTCCTATTATTCTGTTCTCCAACCTAATTGGTGTTGGATTGTGCACTATTACATCAGTTTTCTAAGTGGGCATGAACACAAAATTATTGCCTTCTGTATACTAGGTGCTCAGCATCTCTTCTCCCCCCACACCCCCTTTGTTAGTGGTCATTTTGTAATGTTTGCTTTCTAGGGCATGTGTGAAACTAGTGCCCAAAAGTAAGGAATGTACACATACAATCCCACAGTATAGGCTGATGCATTGAAGTCTTGCTGTAATCTCTATGGTTTGGAGCACAGCCAACTTTTCAGACTGATACTGAAATAACAAGTTGTCCATCCCTTTTTTTAAATATATGGAAAACAATTGCTATGTGTTGCGAAACACTTTAATGAGTGTATCATTTTGCTACACCTTCATGCAGGTAACATTTTTATGTACAAAAATAGTGCAAGTTCTTGATGTGCACGTGTATTTGTACCACGTCCGAGATATTTGCCTTGAGTATCACGTGTACGGTTTTCTGTGTCTCCTCTTTGTTTTACTAATTTGAGCATTTTCTTTCAACTAGAAATTATGGAGAAATCGGGTGAAGAAGGAATGCCGGATCTTGCTCATGTAATGCGCATTTTGTCTGCAGAGAATATTCCAAACTTACCACCAGGAGGTGGTCTAGCTGGCAAGTAAGTGCAGAATGTCAATGAAGCTCTTAATTATGGCTTTGAAACGGTGTATACAGGCTTACATCTTATATTGCTAAATTGTTCAGTCTGTCTTCTACATGCTATTCATTTCATAAAAGTGTAATTCAATCATCACTCCCACACATCTGAATGAAGGAAAGCCAGGCTGTGCTTGTTGACACATGCGTGTATTTTAATCTTCCTTTGTGACTAATTTAAATGTATGGCATGGGCATATAGTTAGTGCTGCATCTTTTTTTAACTACTTGCAGAAGCCAACAGTTTCAGTTGTATTTTTATCCCGCCCTTTCTTCAAGACACGGCAGAGATTCATTTTAGCTTAACGCTCTGTGTGGTAGGTAGGCTTGAGGGGGAAGAGTGTACCCAAGACCACACTGTAAATCTAAGAGCCACTTCAGCAAAAGTGCTTTGGAGCTATCTTTCAGAATGGCAGGTGGGGATGGCAAGTTGTTGAAGGTCTTCCATGTAGCCAGTGTTTTGCACATTTGCACAACAGCTCATGACACAGTGCCATTGGCAGAATTTCTGGCCGCCAATTGGGAAGCCTATAAGCAGAGCAGGAAGACAATAGATTCCCGCTGTTTAGCCATCTTGACTAATAGAGCAGATTGTTTACTTTTGTATGTGAAAACCTGCTCAAAACATAACTTAGAATTTTACCTTTGTCTAGGCGAAATATTATTGAAGCTGTTTATAGCAGGCTGAACCCACACAGAGAGAATGATGGGGTAAGTTCTACATTTGATTCCTAGCATTTATTGATGCTAGTAAATTATAATATTTCAGTGTGGGGGATGTTATAACTGTGTGTTTGCAAGTGCATTGTTCCATGCTACCATAAAATACGTTGAATTTAAAGGGTTAATGGATCCTCCTGGGATGTCTTGTTCTGAAGAAGCAAACTGCTGCTATTGCTCTATACAGGGTCACCAATATAAGCATTTCTTTAAGACTATATAACTAGGTGAGAGGCAGACATAAATGTGTGACACCTCCTAATGTTGAGACTTCTTCATTTGTTAGGCCTTTACCAAATAGGCAACTGGTCATCCTGTTAGGTACAATTTAATTTGTTGTGCCATCTTGCCTAGTAGAAAGGCAATAGTATGATCAAGTGGATACATTAATTTATTTTAAATTCCTAAACCACCCTTCAACTAGTAGATTCCAAGGTAATGAATAACAACAGCAACAACAACAACTACTACTACTCTTTTGTTCAAGCAATTAAAAAACACACAAAAAGGAACTATTAAGTAGAGGCCATAAAATAAATGTAAAATGTCTAAGCAAATATGTGGCCGGGGAAACCCAGCCAAATGGGCAGGGTATAAATGATAAAATTTCTATTATATATCACCCTGGTACTGAGAGATATAGTGTCAGCACCAATCAAACCTTGGGGGAATGTGTTCCAAAATTGAGGTGCCGCCACAGTAAAGGCTCTCTGCCTTCTATGCACACAATAAGAGGGGGGCTATTTATGATTAAGCAATAGGAAACACTGGTTTCTGTGGGAATAGTACAGTGAGATAATTTAGGTAAGACCTGATGCTATGCTTTGAATACTTAGTTTTATCCCAGTGATCCAACTGTTTTCTATGAAAGCCAATTGGACTCTTCTGTTTTCTACTTAGAATTGGCAAACTAGTAATCTTGATTTCACTGCTAGTATACAGGTTTCAAAATACTTTCCCAGGCTTTCTTAGCATATCTAGATTTCCCTCTCACAGACATGCTTGGCAAGGTGTATAGGCTTGCAAGGAATCACAAGTTTTTTTATTTCCTGACTCCACCTACATTTAATAATGCTGTGCTATTTCAGTAAGCTAACTTTGCTATGTAATGTATAATAGCTTAAGCTTTGAGCCACGAGTATTCAGAATTCCCAACAAAGTAATCTAGGCCCCAAAGAGTGAATTTGGTATGCTGTGTTCTGTTTTAGTTTTGGCATAGGTGTTGTGCTCAGTTAGCTAAACTTTCATATGGAAATGTGAATTGTAAATGCCTGTAATAACTGCAGAGAATACAGAATAACCTAGATGATGCATAGTAAAAGGTGTGTTTCTCAAACATTGGCTTGTAGAAATGTGTGCTAATGTGAACAGCTTAATTAAAATGTGCTAAAAATACACAATCTGTAGTTTGTTGAAATAAGCATTTGTAAGGTAAATTTTTAATAAATTCACTTGGAAAGAAAGTCCCATAAATTTCAATTGAATTAGATTTTCTGTTCTCAGCCTTGGTCTTGAAATGCTGTTGGTGAGGTTTTCCCATTTTTCTTTCCTTAAGATATTAAAAAGTGTGCTATCACATTGATCCACATGAATACATTCTTGTGCACTAATAATGTATTCATTGACATTTCCCCTTCAGGGATAGAGTAGATCAGAACTTCTGTTTTTTGTACTCTCATAATAGCATAGGAGGCGTGTTTTCTGTGTTTCCCAAAGCAAATGAAACTGATTTATACTGAGTCACACCATTGTTCCATCTAGCTCACCATTGTCTACCAGGGTTGCAGTTGTGGGAAAGTCTCAGCCGAATCTGGAGATGGTGCTAATTGAACTTAGTTCCTTTTGCAGTCAAAGAATGTGCTTTTTCAGAGTTATGAAGCAAGAACAGTAATTTCTCCCACTAATGTGGACTGTTCTGCACAGAGTTATGGGCCCATCCAGCTGCTTCTGACTCTGATTTTGGGAACCTTAATTGAGCTTTTCAGTGTTATGCTGAATTGCCAGATTTGGTGGCTCGGAATAGGGCCATGGTGAACATAGAACAAGTGAGATAGAAACTGGGAAAGAGTACAAGGTTTCAATTTTTTTAAAAAACAACAACATAATATTATTAATCCATATTTTCAAGAACCTACAAAAGAGAAGCATAAAAAAATATAAAACAGATCAGAAACATCAGAAACAAAAAGCAATTCTCGTAGCAACAGTAAAAATACAAGCAGCCGTAGATATAAAATCACTTAAAACCAAAGTTTCCAATTTCTGGTAAAGGCTTAAAAATCTCACCTGCTCTGTGGGTTTTTTCAGGCCTAGTATGTATTCTCTTTGCTTAATTCTGTGACATAATGGGTGGAGGCTTCCTTATGTTGCAATTAATGCAATGTTAACAGATGCCCCACTTACTTCAGCATTGAAAGTTTATTTATGTGGCTGAATTGGCCCACAACACTCAGAAATATCTGGCATTTATATCCATAATATAGAAAACATGAGAAGATCACAGTCCGACTGCAGAATGTGAAATAGTATCAATTTACATTATTATATGTGCACTCTGTGAATACTACTTCACTGTAAAAAAAGAAGGAAAGAAATCTGTCAAGGCCAGTTCTCAGATCTGGCTATCTGTCCTAATGGTGTATATTCAGATCTGAGAAAATCTGTTTTCCTCCCTGGAAACGTATTTTTCATAGGTTTGCTTTTTTGTGTTCTAATTTTTCTCCTAATTTCATATGAATATTGGGTAACTTGCTGAATTTAGTTTTGTGATAGAGTTTACCATTAGAAAACTGGGAGCACCTTTGGATACAAAATTAATGCGTAATCGTTATTTATGTCTTGCCGATCAGAAGGTCGGCGGTTCAAATCCCCGCGACGGAGTGAGCTCCCGTTGCTCGGTCCTAGCTCCTGCCAACCTAGCAGTTCGAAAGCATGTCAAAGTGCAAGTTGATAAATAGGTAGCGCTACAGCGGGAAGGTAAATGGCGTTTCCGTGCGCTGCTCTGGTTCTCCAGAAGCGGCTTTGTCATGCTGGCCACATGACCTGGAAGCTGTATGCCGGCTCCCTCGGCCAATAACGTGAGATGAGCGCCGCAACCCCAGAGTCGGTCACGACTGGACCTAATGGTCAGGGGTTCCTTTACCTTCATGTCATCCAAGTCTCGGAGCAGCTTAGAGTTGTATCTAGTGTTAGTCAAACTCAGAGTAGGCCCATTGCAATTAATGGAACGTGATGAACTTGGTAGAGTTATTGAAATTGAAATTAAAGGATGTCTGAGTAAAACTCAGTTGGCTACAACCCTCAGTCTTGAGGTATTTGAGACTCATGATTCATGTGAGGAGGTGGTATTAATGGCTGACATTTTATATTTTCCTAATTGGGTAGCTACAGTTTCTGAAAGAACAATCAAAGGAATAGTTGTTGATATGTTCAGACTGGTCTTTCCGAGCCCTCCCTGGAGATGGGACCATTGCATGCAGAGCATGTGCTTTACAACTCAGCTAAGGTCCCTCCCCTTTAATTTAATTTTGGCTTGTTCTGGGCGCAACCAGCAGAACCCTCATCAAAAGGAATTAAGGTAGCACACTGAAGTTTCCTGAAACAGAACAGTATATTCAGCTTCTTGTATTCCAAGATGCAGTAGCCTTCCTGTGATGATCCTACACCTTTTGAGTTGCATGTGGTCATTGATGAGAATGTGAGTTTGAGGTGCAAATGGGAGATGGGGCACAGCAAGAGGGATAAATGGGTGAAGCTCTGATGGTAAAAGTGTGCTTGGCTGGCAGAAAAGAGCTTCTGTGGATGGACATCTGGGAGGTTAGCTGTTGGAAGAGGATAGTGTACTTGATAGTGTAACACACCCCTTTTTTGTTTTCAGAATTGGTTGCCACTGTGTCTGCGCAATAATGGTAGTTCTGTGCTTAACCACATAGCACTGCTGCCATTGCCTCTCATTTGTTCCTAATCAGTTTGTATAGTGTGTTTGGCTTAGCTAAGGATGGCAGTATGCGGATCAGCCAATGAAAAAGCCTAAGAAAAAGCCTCTGAATTAGGTACCATTTCTTTGGAATGGGCCAATTTGCAATACCAGTGATTTTGAATTGGGCATAATTCCTTGTTGATAAAGCCAGAGGATTTACTGCTAAGCCCTTATGACTTACATTACTGGAGAAGGACACTTTGCCTGTTTTGAGAGGCATATTTTGCTACTTTCAGCTGTAACAGGGACCTCCAACCTTCTTGAGCCAATGGGCACCTTTGGAGACTATAGAAACTATTGTGGGCACCACACACTCATTGCAACCCCCTAAATTTAAGGTTGCCAACAAATCCAGTGGCAGTGAATTGAATAATCTGTGTAAAGTACCACTTTTTGCCTGCCCTGAATCTAGTTTTAGTGCTAGAAGAATACTAAATCTTAAATCTTAGGGAAGCTTTTAATGTTTAATAGATTGTTGTATTTTAATATCCTTCTGGAAGCCGCCCAGAGTGGCTGGGGAAACCCAGCCAGATGGGCGGGGTTTAAATAAATAAATAAATAAATAATAACTACTTACTACTACTACTAATAATAATAATAATAATAATAATAAAGTCATAACATTCAGCACACTTAAAATTAAAATGCCTTATGGGTCTTGAACTCTGGGGATATATTTTGAAGAATTTGTAAATTAAAATGAAGTTCTTTTCACAATCCCATCTGCATATCTCAATAGATTTGTACTTTTGTGGAAAGTTACCTTGTACTTCACTCTGAAAGAAGTGTTATAGTCTTCCCATGAGTGAATCCATTTGGCAATAAATTTTCCATTGGCAACTTTATGTGACTCACTCAGTTACGCCTAAAGTATCTCTTTCCTAAACCAGATAAGTAGGAACTCATTTTACTTAAGCTGTTCACAGTTTTTTATTTTGTTTTTTGCTGTGTTTCAAAGCACCAGTGGTATATAATTTACTTTTAAAGGCCGAAATTTATATATGCTATCCAGCCATCTGCAACTGTCTTGAGTGAACAAAATGCCTATGAAATGGCAGAATAGGAAGATCTGGTTCCAGATTGCTTTTTCACAATTAATAAACTTACTTTAACCGTAAGCATTTAGGAAACTTAACTTCTCTAAGTATTCTCCCCCAAGGCTCATTAAGACTGGCTGAAAGTTTACTTCTAGGCCATAGAATTCTAGAGATTCTTCATAGCTTGTGTAATGTATTAATAAATTTAGAAATATCCTAGTTTAATCACTGTTTCTGGGGTCTTGAATCTTAAATAAGGACCCTGGCGAAGCCGCAGAAGGTGGAACACAGGGAAAGTTTGTGGAAGCTCTCAGACAAGTGAGAATTACTCATAGGGGGACCTACCGCCACCTTCTGGAGGACGTGCTGATTAGTTACAGGCTAGCTAGAATGCAGGGAGAAGAAGGCTTTGATGAATCGGCTACAGCCTCTACTTCAGATTCCTCTGATGGATCCAGTGACCAAGAGACAGACACCAAAGCAGAAAGTGAGCAGAGTGCTCAAGAAGATTCTGAGATGGGCGATGAACAGGGTGATAAAAAGTTGTAATACCTTCATTTTTTCACACAGTTGATGGTTTAGCAATTATAATGTCTTGGTCTCTTGCTATTTGTTACATCTTAGACAGTTAGCTTTCCTCTTAAATTTATTTGTACATGCTAAATGCATAAAAGGTATTCTTCTCTCTGTGTGTTTTGTGTGTTGGGGGAGTTCTTCCCGAGAGCTGCTGCTTGCATAGGCATTGTTACGGCTTGTCCTCTGCATGCATGGCAGGAAGCAGAGCAGCAAAATTCTTGTACATTGGTCAAGAGGTTTGTGCGGATTTTAGTCTCATGGTATTGGGCTAGAATTTGATAGTCTAAGAAGAATGTCATAGTGTAAATGCATTCAAGTGAAAGCTATAACTTCTGTGGTTTTCATTAAATTGGTAGAGCCTAAAATTGTCACCTTAATCCAGCATTTACAGTGTGTTGATTATAACTCACTTTCTTTTACTTATTACGGTGATGTAGATATTGCATGTTTGTATTGTGAATAGTTCTTGTCATGTCAAAGGCATATTAGCCCTTTAAGTTTTAAGGCATGTTAAGTTAGTCATGATATTAAAATATACAGTATGGTGTTATGTCAGGCTGTAATTTGGACTATATCATCTGTACCTGATTTTCTGGAATTGTATTCAGGATGCACTTATAGCACCTCTGTATCCAATGGATAAATTGTATTGACCATTAGTGTTTAGTACATGAGTTACTATTGTCTAAGACCAAATAAAATATGTGTGGAATAATCTGAATGTATATTGACTTTATTTAAGCTATTTGGGGGGGGGGTAGTTCAAGTTGCCATCAAACAGAGCAGAATGTGTAATATCTAATTTGTTAACATGAGAGTGATCTTTATTCGTATTAAGTTTTAACTCGCTGAACAAATTTTATTTCAGAAGTGATACTCCTGGGCAAATAATATTTGCTACTTTTATTAAGTTTTCCGCCATTGGAGAACTGACTTGTTTACACATTGGAATGTAAAAATGATATTGTTAACACCTACAAAAATGTTTATTGGGTTATGGGTTCTTTGGGTTAGGACCATTGCTGTGCTCACCTTTATGGAAGTGCTCGCTTTGAGGTGTTGCTCTCACACTTCCAAAAAATCATACTGACTGTCTAGCAGATGTGTAGGCTAATTTGCTTGGTCACAGTTTCAAATGGTTCATATTCCTGGCATTTTGTTCTTTTATTGCCATTATGGTCCTGGGTTAGTGGAGGAGAGAGAGTGATTGAACCACCTTGAGGGCATGATGGGTCTGGTAAGACTGTAGAATGAGAAGTCCCAACTCCTCCTTGTATGTTTATTCCTTGTTCAGGACAATGCAGATTTTTAGGCCAGGAGAACACTAACAGTTTCCTTCTTCTTTTCCTGTAGGGTGCTGGCGATCTAGAAGATCCGTGGTAGCCTTACAGATCTGCTAAAAATGCTTTTGAATCTGAAAAATGGGGGAAAAACTTTTAATCAGTTTTCTTCAATACAAAGGAAAAATTCTGGTGGATTTCCAACATTTTGTGAAATGGGCAGAAAGAAATTATTAGGATTTTCCATCATTTGTTCATATTTGTGTTTTCTGATATTGCCACTCTTAGCATTGCCTGTACTACAGTATTTTTACCAGCCTTGGGCGTATTGGTTACATCTTTATGGAGCCTGAGCCCTAAAAACCAAGGAAGGAATAATGCTGGGAGCACATCACTAAATGTACATAAAGTACCATGGGATTGTAGTTGTACTCTGAAGACACACTATGTTTTAACAAAACTTACAATAAATGCACAATTGAGTGCAAATAATTGTAATGAGACACTTACTTCACCTTACCAAGATGGAAGGCTTTTGCAGCTCTGGGCTTGGAAAGTCATTTCAGTTGGGCAATATGCTATAGGATGTGTATTTTTTTTTAATTTTCCAGTTTTACCTGTATTACCAGACTGTTAGGTTTTTCCCTACAGTGTCCAAATTGTGATATGTTGCCTACTGCTTGCTTAAGATAAAGTGTATTTGGCAATAATAGAAGAAGATTTTAGGCATCTAAAACCAATAAGAATTTTGCGCATGTGTATAACACATCCATAAACTCTTGCTAGAATAAATATTTTTAAACCAAACAACTTAATTTATGGTTAGTTGTAATTTGCTTTGACATCTCACTCATTGCTGCAGGTTTTTTTTAATGCTGAATATTTGCCTTTATTATAATGTAAATTGTGATTTTGTTCTAAATGTGGTTTTCTATAGTTTCCCTCCCCCTTTTGATTTCTTATCCGCTGTTAAAAGAGGTCGAGTAATATGGGTATAATTTTTAATTGTTTGCATTATTTACAAAGTTCAAATTATCACTTTGAGATTACTATAAATACAGCTAAAATTATCTATTTTAAATCTAAGAAAATATTAGAGATATTTTCATGGGTTCAGTGACCTTTCATTTTATAAGCAATGGGCATGGTACAGAGTGGCCGTCATGTAAGGTACTTGAAGATTCTTAGTTTAATTCTATTTTTGCAATAACCTTATTTTTTTTCTTAATTCTTTTGAGTTGTGCATGTATTGAGTCCAGTTAATGCTGAAAGTGGAGAAGAGTAAAGTATTTATCTAAAAAATAAATAAATAAAAAGCTATTGGGGAGGGGAAACATTGAATGTATCCATTTGTACATGATTTACATGCTGTGGATGCCTTGTAAACATTTTCCTATTTGTTTAAAACTGTGTTTCAACGAGGATGTAGTTGCCCTTGTGTGTAGTTTAAGCTAACGACAGTCATCAACTGGTTTTGTGTGAAATTCATGGTATTTTTCTGTAGCTTCCCCCCCATACACACACACTCGAGTGTAGATCCATGTACACTCTTGTAACCTGGTGCCTATAGCCAGCTTTCCCGATCATTTGGTTCTTTGTGTATCTGATTTTTGGGGGGAGGGGGCGGTTGGGAGGGGCTAGAGGATTATTGCCACAATATATTTTATTTATTCATTAGATTTTAGCCTTGTAAGTTAAAGTGTTCTAAATGATGATGTTAACAGGTATTTGTCCCTACTGGGTTTTTTTTGGGTTGTTTAAAAGCTAGGGAATGAAGAATGCAAAATGGTTTACTGTTCAGACTGTCTGCTCTGGTCCAATCCTGTACTGATAGTACCTTCCCAGTATGATATTGTGATGTTTCATACAATACAGTGAACATAACCAACTTGTTATCTTCAATAAAGGATTGCTAAAACAGTGAGAAGCGCAGTTTTGTGGGAAAGAAATTAGTGACGGAACAATTATTTGCTTCTGTGATTGTAAATACTGTTTTTTGGTGTATGATCAGCTGTTGACCTATAAGAGCGTAAGGAGTCTAGCCTTTACTGTGATATTTGGTTCCAAAGAACAATTGCATATCAATAATGCACAAGTCTGTATAAGCACCTAGTTCTTGAGAATCATCACTGCTTGAAATTTGGTCCAGGAGGTTAGAAATGAATTGAACTGCAAGTGAAACAAGCTGAAGGTGATAGTGCTTGATAACATGTTGGTGGAAGGCAGCCTGTGCTATTTGCAAAAATATTACTGAACATTATGCAAAATATTTGGTATTACTCAAGCAAAGTATAAGTTTTACTTTCAGATGGTAGTAACTTTAGGAATAATGAGTTCCCAAGGTACAGGAAGGGAAAAGAAAACTGAATTATTGCCATTATGTGCAGCGTGTGATCCTTTGCATAGGAAATGCTATTGACAGGTGTCCATTTACGTCAACATCAGAAGGCAAGTGCCTATTTGTGTGGTCTAAACTATTTTGATGGATGCTAAAGCCAGCCTGTTCTTACACCTTAGCGGAAGGATGCTACACTGACCGTTGATCCTCACTCTTTTTCATAGCTTTTACTGTTACATGTCCATACCTGAGAATACGCCTTTTTGTTCACTCCACAGTAAACACTAAAGGTTTAATATAATCACATTCTTCTGAACCTGGAAAATGTTCACTTGTGTATTGTTGATATTTATATCTAATAGCCTTAAAAGGATGTTGCTAGGATTGGTCTGTTCACCAAGATAACCATGCCAAATATAAACTAAATTTCACTGTCAAAATCTTGCAGGCCAAGTATGGGGAAAAGTCAAGAGACACGTTTTACAGCCTAAATTATTTTACCTGTACAAATTGTTTGGTTGGCTGTCAGTTTAAAACACGGTGATAAATCCTAATGCATTTTATAATGGCTAATCGTTTCCTTGAAGCACCATATCATAGCCCCAGTTAAGTTATAGCTTAAGTTGCTCTGCCACTCTCTTTTCTTTTTCCAATAAGGTGATGCAAAGGGGGTTGCATCAAAACACCTGAGTATTTCTTAGTCTTTGTTCCATATTGAAGAGTAAAGCTGGGTTTTTTTGCACAACTAATTTGCATCCAGAGAGCAGCTTTCTGCCAACCACACTATGGATATGTTTGCTTCATTGGCAGACCATCAGTTCCGCTGAAACATGATCTTAAGCTAAGACTTGGCTTATGTCCAAATCAATCCTTTTCTCTTACTGCCTGCTATCATCACCTCTGCTTGCTGTGTTTGGTTTTAAATTGCCAGTAACAGTGCAGAGACTTTGAGCGTAACGAGCTCCATTGATCAAGAATAAAAGTGAAAAGGAGTTTGGTATGCAGCCTAATCCTGCACATTTTACTCGGAAGTAAGGTCTACTGCTTGCAAAGAGGAAGCAGCCTTGGAATGCTAGAACTTGTTTCTGTTGTCATCAAAAGTGTAACCATCACAAGCTTGCAACTGTGTGATGACACCTTGCAATTCAAATTTTGTAGACGGTGCTTTGGGTTTGTGTGCAGCAGCGCACACTGAATCAGGTGGGCTTGTTTCTCTTTTTTAAAAATAGCACCAGTGCAAACCATTCCATTTCATTTGTATTAGCTTATTGAAAATGTTTTAAGATTCATGCAATGAGCTGCTGTCTCTGATTTGGATTGCCATATGGAACAGTTGGCCAAGTGGCTTGGATCCTGGGCAGCCATTGCACTGCTGGTTGAAGTGAAGCCTCCACGGTGAAGCACTTGCTTCCTTGAGCTGCTCCGTCTCTGTTCAGGTGGCTTCATTTGCTTAGGATGTCAAAAGAGAGAGTTAGTAAAACAATCTGGGTCAGTAGAGTTGCTCTAAATCTCTTGATTGGCTTTTGCTTTGGATTATTATTATTATTATTATTATTATTATTATTATTATTTTAAATCCACACAGCCATCATAAATTTCATCTTGAAATCTTAAGAAGAAATGGTGGTATGTATCTAACATATAAAAAGGAAGGTTAAAGCATGGACAGCTTTGCATTTCACCTGAACTCACTCTACAATATATGGAAGTTGCATTTATACAAGAAATGGCCCGCTTAAGAAAAAGGTTGTGTCTTGTTGCTTTGTCTGAACATGTGTTTCATTTTGGCCTATTAGAAAACTCCTCCATCCTCATTAACATGGTCTCCTCTGGTGCTAGCACTGTTTTACTTCTTGTGGTTTTTTGCAAATGCTTGCCTATCTTCTGCTCGTTATGGTCTGTAAGCACCACCAGAACATATAATCTATTTAGTTGATTTACAATTCTATTCTATTACCAAATCCTGTAGCCTCCCCCATTTAATGAAGCTGTAATGTTTCTATTTGATGCCTGGGGTGTCTGTAAATTTGTGGAACTGGTGCATGTCAGTCTGTTCAGAAGCATAAACGTTACTTGTATTGTTACTTTTCCTATTTGGTTTTTATTCATGGTGTTGATTTTTAAATGATTTGAATTTTATCAGATGAGTTCCAACAGAAAGGAATAGTTGCCCATCCTTTGTTCAGCACAACAGTGTAACCCAAGGTCCTTGTATTTCCCAACAATATGAGATTTATGCAAGGTACACATTGCTGAAATAAGGAACAGACCTTGTGGCTACTTGGGTTTCTCACATTGTTTTCACCTTGGCAAATGTGGCACTACATCAAACAGCATGGTAGCCTATAAAAATCATTGGTGCCAGTCAAACTCACTGAAGGTACATGAAAAGTAACATGACACAGTCCACTTAAACAAGATTCTTTATTTTGTTCCTGCCATGGATGACGATCCAGTCATATTCCTTATACGGTGAAATGTTATCTCCTCCAAAGCTACCAAATAACAAATGTCATCAATCAATCACATAAAGCAGTTTTCAAGTTGGGTGGCTGCAGCAGGGTCATATTCAAGTCAAACATATTGAGGAATCAATATTCTATCGGAGTTTTGTGTTTAGTTAAAAAGAAATCTAGGGGAACCCCTTAAAACTCCAGACCGTAATGTAACTATGGTCTCACTTAAGCAGAGAATTATTATACAGGAGGTCTGAAGAGGGATGTTTGCGGGTGAGGCCTGCATGTGCACCCTCGGCTCCAATCCACAATATGTGGTATCTCGATATAGTCTGAAGTTTCCTGTCTCTGTTCTCTCACTGGAGAGAGGCAAGTCCTGTACTCACAATAATTAATTTCAAAATAGATCCATAGTTGTTTCTGAGGAAGACCACACAACATTGCAGACCACTTGGTTCTCCAGAGCAGTTTTGCACAGCTCAGATGGTTTCCTGCAGTGCCTTGGATGCAAGGAAGGGGCAATTTGTGTTCACTGCATACGGGATGGGAAGTCATCAGTTGGGTAATCCCCTCGGTCATGGAGCAGCTACCAGCTACCAGACGGACTACTGAAAACAGTAGGAGGGTTGTTTGGAGACACTGGTCTGCGAACAGGTGGCAATGTTGGACATTGTGTGGTTTGGCATCACCCTCTGGAATCCCCAATACCTTGACTTCACAAGATGGAATTGGAAAAGATGAAGCATCATGGCATAAGGGAATCACACAAGCCTACCTGTGCACAAATAAAAATTGTAGAGTTCGAAGGGACCCTGAGGATCATCTAGTCCAACCCCCTGCAATGCAGGAATATGCAGCTGAGAGAAGCGTGCATCTACATAGATATTTAAGAGCTGGGTCAAGTTTCAGCTTGGGGGGGGGGGGAAATACAACACCAGAGGACTTTCACCTAACAGTCAGTACCCAAATAGTTTCCAGATTCGATGTCTCAAGCAGTTTCTCACAGATAACCTTGGACGAACGAGAGTGCTCAGCAGAGTACATATTCCACATCATGTCAGATGTGCCTTCTCAGTAGTTGTGCCCGTCCTGTGGAATGCCATCCCATCAGATGTCAAAGAAATTAACAAATATTTGACTTTTAGAAGTGGCCTGGCCAGGGTATGGGGCACTGGAGATACCTCTCCAAATTATGAGAGTTTCTGGTACAAATCTCTGCAAGAGCTACCATAGTTAGAGCCAGCATAGACTTCCTACCCAACTTAAAGAAGGCAGGGTAGACTCCCAATTACTTTGCAAGGAAAATGTAGAGTTGGACGGGGTCACCAGGGTCATCTAGTCCAACCCCCTGCAATGCAGGAACATTTTTCCCAATGTGGGGCTTGAACCCATGGCCCCAAGATTGAGAGTCTCCTGCTCTACCAACTGAGCTATCCCAACTGTCATGTTTTGTGACAACCCAACATGGGGTGCAGAACAGGAACTAATGGCAATTTCCCTTTCCTGAGAAGGTATAATAACCAAATGCATAAGTAGTCCCTGAAAACCCAACTGCATCTGCCGAGGCTATGCTAGGCCATCTTATAAACACAGGTGACAGTGTTACCACGGAAAAGCATCACTTGCTTGAGCTATTTGGATGCCCGCCCCCATGGCGTCGGCGACAGCACAACGGCAGGGAAGGGGACAGACCTGCCGCCTGAAGCAAATTACGTCACCTTGCCCTGAGGGATAATCAACGTCTGCTAGGCAGGCGCTGGGCTTAGTTATATCAGAAACTTTTCCTGAGTCAGTTCTTGTCTTAAGACAATAAAGTTTCTGTCTACTGGTGTGCTCTCTATGCCAGGATTTCCCACATTGTGGTCCAGGAGCTTCACTCAGGTGGTCAATGGCATGTCTGTGAAGAACAGCAGGAGCTGCTCCAGAATTCAAAGAACATAAGAACCCTCCTGGATCAGGTCAATGGTTCATTCAATCCAGTATCCTGTTCTCACAGCAGCCAGCCAGATGCCTGTGGGCAGCCTGCAAGCAGGACATGAGTGCAGCTGAACTCTGTCCGCTTGCGATCCCCAGAAACTGGTGTTCAGAGGCACAATGCCTCTGTCAGTGGAGGTAGAGCATAGCTGGTGGCTGCTGGTTGCCTTAATCTTCATGAACTTGTCTAATCTTTTAAATCCAAGTTGGTGGCCATCACTGCCTCCTGTGGCAGCGAGTTCCGCAGGTTAACTATGTGCTGCAAGAAGAGACACGAGCTTTTGCCTGACCCGAATCGTCCCAGCATCCAACTACTTTGGATGTTTTGAGAACCTGTTGATCTGGATGGTACAAGGCGAATGGGACAGAATGGCAGGAGGGGGTGGGCAGAAACGGCTAGAAAGAAGTGGAGAGCATTAAGAGAGCAAAACACAGAGAGGAGGCGAATAAATAAAAATAAAGCTGTATAGAAGAATCAATAAAGAGAGAATTAAAAAACCACTCAGCTTACAGTACCCTGTGTTTAGGGTTGCCAGACTCAATAGTGGACAGGACCTCTGTGCCTTTAATTGCCCCGCTCTCTTTTGAGTCTGGAAACCTTAAAGAGAAACCAGCAGACCCTTTGTTTAATTTCCAAGCAAAGGGTCTGCTGGTTTCTCTTTAAGGTTTCCAGACTCAAAAGAGATCAGGGCAATTAAAGGCACAGAAGTCCTGTCCACCATTGAGTCTGGCAACCCTACCTGTGTTACAATTGCTACAAACTGATGTGGAAATGTGGAGAACTGTACACAAGACTGAAAAAAGATTGAGAAACTGAACTCAAAAGATTTGACCATTCTGAGATGAGGAACCCTGAAAGCTGCCAAATATTTGACTGTAAGGCTTTGGTGTTGTGTAGACAGGCATGGGGCTGAGGAATGCCTGTCTCTCACCTGTGTGTTTCCCTAACTACTGACTGAATTGATTAATTGAATCACTTGATTCCATTAATGCTGATGCAGCTGCAGCTGAAAGGCCATCTCAGAAAGCAGGAGGTTTATAAGGCAGAGTGAAAAGTCTCTGATGTAATGGATTCAGAACGGAGACAGAAGTTACTCCCGGCCATGTGTTCAGTGGAGAGATAATGGCAAGGTTGTTGGAGAAGACAGGTGCTCACCGCTACGGATGCAAAAGGGGATTAGTAGTTCTGATTAACCATCTTGGATGAAAAGTTTAATCATTTACAAAGCACACACAACTGCCTAGGGATAGTCTTTTGGCATCATAATCCAGCCAAAGTTCAGTACAGTGGTACCTCTGGGTACGAACTTGATTCGTTCCAGAGGTCCGTTCTTAACCTGAAACCGTTCTTAACCTGAGGTACCACTTTAGCTAATGGGGCCTCCCGTTGCCACCGGCGTGCGATTTCTGTTCTCATCCTGAGGTAAAGTTCTTAACCTGAGGTACTACTTCCAGGTTAGCGGAGTCTGTAACCCGAAGTGTTTGTAACCCAAGGTAATAATAATAATAATAATAATAATAATAATAATAATAATAATAATAATTTATTAATACCCCACCCATCACCCATCTGGCTAGGTTTCCCCAGCCACTCTGGGCAGCTTCCAAAAGAAGTATTAAAATACAATAATTTATTAAACATTTCTAGTTACCGGTAGGTAGCTGTGTTGGTCTGAGTCGAAACAAAATAAAAAAATTCCTTCAGTAGCACCTTAAAGACCAACTAAGTTTTTATTTTGGTATGGGCTTTCGTGTGCATGCACACTTGATGAAGCACACGAAAGCTCATACCAAAATAAAAACTTAGTTGGTCTTTAAGGTGCTACTGAAGGAATTTTTTTATTTTATTAAACATTAAAAGCTTCCCTAAACAAGGTACCACTGTATCTTGAATTCCGTTCATATCAGAGGGAGAGATTTACTTAACTTTCTCACCAAACTAAAAAGGAAGCTGTCTTCTAGGTCAGGCTGTTTTTGCTTATCTACTGCTTATCTACAGTGCTCCACTGTGATGGGCAGTCTGTCAGGTGCCTCTTTCCCCTCACCTGCTAGGCAATCCTGTTAGCTGGCAATAACAAGGATTGAACTGCCTAGAAAGTATATTCTCTACCACTGAACCGTGACTATATTTAGGCCACATTCACACCATACCGCTTTAAACAGCTGTGACTCCCCCCCCAAGGATTCTGGGAGCTGTAGTTCCCCCCCCCCAGGTGCTGAATGTTGTTAGGAGACCCCTATTCTATTCACAGCCACAATTCCCAGAGTTCCCTGTGTTTGTTAAACAACTCTGTTGTGAAAGAATGGAAAATGCATCTTGTCTGTTTAGAAAAGAGCCGTTACTGCTGCTTCTCCCCTCCCCTCAAGGCAAGATGGTACTTCAGCCACCCCTGTAGTAGCAGTTGCGCTGAATAGTTACCAGGCAAAGGGAGGCAGCCGGCAAATGTGAGCAGCCATTTATTGGCAGGTGAACGTGTATGCTATTCAGAAAAAGATCCGATCCATCAAAACTTCAGGGCATAAACAACCTTTGCACGGTCTGAGTAATAAGCACAATAGAACCTTGGAACAATTCTGCACTACAAAAAAAAAAAGAACATGCTTCTGCGTATAAAAAACTCCTTACGTGTAATAAATTAGTATAGCAGAGAGATTGCTTTCACTGTAGCCATCTCCCTGATGTACTACTTTACTCATAGCAGGGAGATTTTACTTTAATTTTTAGCTATGTGGAGCTACGTTTAAGGAAAGTTATGCATGCAGAATTTTGCACCGATGAAGCAGGAGGTTGGGTCTCACTTGTGGGAATGAACTTGTTCCTGGAGAGCCAGGAACTCTTTGCGCCTTGGGCACACCCACAACTTCTGCCCAACTGGTAGGTCACCTTTTGTACATGTGACAGACAGTGCAAAACTCAAGTGGAAAGCCACCCACTCACCCACCCCCACTGCTGCTGCCATTCTATCCGCACAGTTGTTTTTGCAGTTTGCTGGCTTGATTTATTGAGGGCTTGAGTTTTCTGTAGAGCAAGGAAGGGAGAGGCCGCTCCCAGTCACCAGTCTAGCTGCCTCATTCTGGATTAGTTGTAGTTTCTGGGTCACCTTCAAAGGTAGCCCCACGCAGAGCACATTGCAGTAGTCCAAACGGGAGATAACCAAAGCATGCACCACTCTGGTGAGAGCAGTTAGATTTGAGTGAATGACAGAGAAAAAAAATATGGTTTGCCCACATTCCTGAGTTCTGGGCAATGAGTTTCTTCTCCCACCCAGCGAATGCCAACAGCAGCATTTTCCAGCATGGTGACTCAATGGGCAGAGGCCTTGCTTGTTGAATGGCTGCCTGGCATGCAAGTGTTAAATGCACACGAGCCTTGCCCAGAAGTGGCCGCCTTCAAGTACCTCCATTCCTGAAGCGCTAGGCTATTTTCTTTTGAAGTCTGGTTGGCATGACTGGAGCTTTGTTCTCTTGCAACATTTTGCCCCTCCTCGGAGAAAAGTCTTTTGTGCAGAGGAGTGGGAGCCCTTAATGCTCTTAATCTGGGTCAGACTTTGGACCGGTCGCTCAGGTTTATTTTTAAACCAGGGATTAATGACGCTTCCTTGTTTCACCGACCAAAGGTTTTTCCTCTCCCACCCCCACCCCCTGGCCACCTGCCCCACCTTCTTCCAACTGCACCGAGTCTTCCGAGAGGGGTGAGAACGGACTGAGAAAAAATGGTTGGCAAAGAAGATAGGGCCATCTCTCTCGAGCTGGGCCAGAATGAAGGCATCGAGAACAATGGGTTTGTTCAAAGCGAGGAGCTGGAGGAAAAGGAGGCCGATGCCACAAGCCAAGATGGGTTGCCAAAAACATGTACTCTTTTCATAGAGTCTGGAACGGCAGAAAAGTTACCAGTGCGGCCTTACGCGGGGATGCCCAAAGAAGTCCTCCTCCAGTTCTCATCTCAAGCACGCTACAGAATTACCCGAGAGATACTGTTCTGGTTGATCATTGCATCCTCGCTGGTGCTTGTGGCAGCTACGGTTGCCATTATCGCCCTGTCCCCCAAATGCCTTGGCTGGTGGCAAGCCAGCCCCATCTACCAAATTTACCCTCGGTCGTTTAAGGACACCGACAGCGATGGGAATGGCGATCTCAAAGGTAAGGGTGCCAAACTTCTTTTACCTTCTGTTTCCTTGCATTTCTATCCTGCCTTTCTTCCATCATGGTTCCCAGACAGTCACTACCTGGACTCACAGCTGAGTCGGCAAGATGGTGGTCTCAGGCTGTAAGAATATATCTTAGCCTCTCTCTTTTTTAAAACAAATCTTTTTTATTCAGTTTTACATTCTACATTTGAATTAAAACATTAATCACAATCATCCTCATTTAGGATTCTCTGAATCCTTAGACTCCCCCTCCCATGATTTCCATTATCAAGCATTTCCTACTGCATCACATAATTTCTCTATTTTTCTTTCAGTAATCCATTTTTACCTTAGTTTTTAGTACCTTGCAAGCGTTACTCAAATCCTGCCAAAGTTTTTAGTTGTTTACAGTGTTCTATATCTTAGCCTTTTCTGTTCTAGTCCCAGTAATGTAGAATGAGATTTCCTGACCCAGAATATTTTTTTAAAAAAAATAAAATGCACTTTGAAGCTTTCTTGCCAAAAATTGTGGACGTATGCCCCACTCTATGAGACAAGGAAGTTATAAAATAAGGGACCTTGCAGGAAAGGAAATCAGGTGGAAAGTTAAATCATAACTTCAACATCACACCGTACCTTTTTAAAGCATTCTTACGCCACTTGAACAGTCGTGGTTTCTTGCAAAGTACCCTGAGAACCGTAATTAAGGGTGCTGAGAGTTGTTATGTGATTCCTGGCAGTGCTACCATTCCCAGCACCCTCAAAAAACCACAGTTCCCAGTATTCTTTGAGGGAAGCCATGGCTGTTGAAATGGTTATGAGTGCTTTAATTGTAAAGTGGCAAGTGGCAAGAGGTGTGACTGTTGGCAGAGGGGCAACATCCCCCACCACACCTGAAGGCGGCAGTCTAGCTTGGGGGTGGGCGGTTTGCAGGGTCAGCTCTACCTTCCAACATCTCACTGCTGCTCGCCTGCTGCCCACTTGGACAAATGCTGCAGCAAAATGAACACGCACCTTGTGAGCAGAGCGCTAGATATGCTAGCATGGTTTCTGCTGGGAAGGGAAGTAGGCAAGACACGCAGACAGACCACATGAGTAACAAGCACCCCTGCTACGTCCGGGGTGCCAGGTCAGGAGGAGAGGAAAAGCGGAGTGTGCAAAATAGATTTGACCTATAAATCGGGGGAGCCTGGCAGAAATGGGTTTGGTCCACTGCAGCGAGCCTCCTTCACTGACGTGCATGTGGATTTTCCTGCATTCATGTTGCAGGATTTATTTATCCACACAACCCCCCCCCCAAAAAAATGCAAGCCTGAAGTTCTTCATATAGCCAATGCTGGCTGGGAAATGCCATTGAGTAAAGGGAGGACAGGTAAATTTTAAAAGCATAGATGCACATGTATAAAAATAATGTTTAAGGAATAAGGGATGAAAGCATTTGTAATTTTGAAGGCAACTGTTTCTTTCTCACCTCTCTCCTCTCAATGCTGCTAGAGACCATCAGTGCACCTCTTGAAAATATAGCCACTGCCTGTCTGTCTGTCTGATAGGGAGCTAGATAGACTAACCTCGCACTATATAAGACAGACAGTGGCTCTGCAGTGCAAGTCCTCCGTTTGGGAAGATATCTGGGATTGAAACTGGGACCTTTTGCCTGAAGAGCAATGTTTTCTGCCACTGAGCTATGGCTAGGTAAGCTTCCTGGGGAAAGTATGAGTGGCACAGCCCAGCTAGTGACAATGTTTGTGAGCTGGTAATGCTTATTCATTTTTTCCCAAGGTACGTAATGTTAATCCTCCAAACCCCTAGAACCAAGGTACAAAAGGCTGCCTTAAGGCTTCCTTTGTATGTTGTTGTTTAGTGGTTTAGTCGTGTCCGACTCTTCGTGACCCCATGGACCAGAGCACGCCAGGCACTCCTGTCTTCCACTGCCTCCCGCAGTTTGGTCAGACTCATGGTAGCTTCGAGAACACTGTCCAACCATCTCGTCCTCTGTTGTCCCCTTCTCCTTGTGCCCTCCATCTTTCCCAACATCACGGTCTTTTCCAGGGAGTCTTCTCTTCTCATGAGGTGGCCAAAGTATTGGAGCCTCAGCTTCAGGATCTGTCCTTCCAGTGAGCACTCAGGGCTGATTTCCTTCAGAATGGATAGGTTTGATCTTCTTGCAGTCCATGGGACTCTCAAGAGTCTCCTCCAGCCCTGTATAGCCTTTTTACTGAGGGCATGAATTGGAAGTCTACTCCAGGGGCCTCCACTTTCAGAGACGAGGGCTGTGTGGTGTTCATACCATACATTAAAGCACATCGCTCCCAAGAATCCTGGGAACAGTAGTTTGTTAAGTGTGTTGGAAACTGTAGTTCTGCCAGAGGTAAACTACATTCCCCAGAATTATTTGTGTGGGGAAGGTGCTTTAAATGTGCTTCAAATTTGTGGTGTGTATGAAGCCCAAGTAGCTAATGAGGTCTGTGTCTTTTCTTGGCACCTCCTTTCTGTTCATTTTTGTGTTAGATCAAAACTAGTTTATTTGAAAGAGAAATATATCATTATGGGACGTTCTGTTTCTGGCTAGCAGCATTATTAGCCTTGCTGCTGCTGGCTGCATTCTGCAAAAGTGGGAGATGCATATTTTAAATAAACACTCAAAAATATTTGGTAAGAAATATAAGGTAAGAGCTGCAGCTCACTGCTTGTCCTTTTCTGGAATGCAATGTCAGATGACCCCAAAGCTATACTAGGCAACTGTTTGTATCTGAAGAATGTGTAGCAGCTCTGATTCAGGTGAGGATAAAGAGAGGTTTGGAAACTGGAAGAAGAATAACAGTCATAGTGAAGGCAAAGGCAAAAGGCAGTTTACCTAACGGAAAATAAAAGTTGGACTTTGGCCCTGAAATTATTCTTACAGTCTTGTGTCTTAGAAATCTTTCCAGTTAATGTACCTTGAAATTAAAAGATCCTAGAATGGTGGTTTGGGGGTTCTTGTTTTTAAATACCCTACATTCCTATAAGTATCTCTCATGCGTTACAACACTTGAACAAGTTAGGAACAACAGCAGTTCCAAACCTTACCCTGTGTTATTGATATTGGATTTTGGGTTATGTGAACCAAGAATGGAAGCAAGTTTACTTAAGCAGACTTTCCTGCCTCCTCCTTTCCATCACAGCGCTCTGTGGTCTCTAAAAGCTGCTTCAGAGGTCTGGGAGATCTTCCAGAATGGGATGACACTGAAAGTAGGGAGCTGCTTGCTAAAGGAGTGGGAGAACTGGCCAAAATCAGATGAATGGAATGGCATATCCTGGAAGAGGTCCTAACAGGTTGGCTGGTTCAAACACAAGTCAGGAGCAACATTCTGCAGTGGAGCATTAGTTGTTGTTAGTTATTAACCCACCTTTCATTCAAGGAGCTTGGGACAGTATAAGTGTTTCCCCCCCCTACCATCTCATTTGGTCCTCATAACTATCCTGTAAGATGCAGTAGGAGTGAACTTTGCAAACCATCAAGAATTTGAACCAGCTAACCCCACTGTTTGTTACGGCAGTTTGTTCCTTCCCCTTTATTTCCCCTCCCAAGGTATCCAAGAAAAGCTGGATCACATCCAGTACCTAAATGTAAAAACAATCTGGATCACATCTTTTTACAAGTCTGCCTTACGAGATTTGGGATATGGCATAGAAGACTTTCGAGACATAGACCCAATGTTTGGAACCATGAAGGATTTTGAGGACCTAGTTGCAGCGATACACGATAAAGGTTGGCTTTGCTCTATGTTCTACGTATTCTGGATTGTTTCATTTGCTCTTTTTATGTGCTTTGACAATTTCCCCCTTAAAATTATAAAACCGTATAGAAATGAAATGGAATGAATGATGATGATGCATCCCACTTGGCTAGCTAACTTATTGATAACAGAATTAGCCATTAAATCACATGTGGAATGATCTCTGCTGCTGCTCATCCAACAGGGAGTGAGGAAGATCCATTCTGCAAACAGTTCATTGGATCCAAGCTATGTTTTACTTGGTTTTGTGAAATGCTTAGTAGTTTTTATTAGATGCTGATTAACTCCATTGGTCTTCGGGGCAATTTCCCCCAACTTGGTCCCTGTGCTTCACATGGTTCAGCTCAGTAAAACTTTGCAATAAACCTTTACAGTAGACAAGCAAGATTATTCCCCATCTGCACCTGTCCAATCAAAGCCCAAAGACTTAGTTCTCTTCTAGGAACAATGCAGGTGTGTGCAATTTGACAGGCTGTTCTTTGCCTCCTCTTGCGCAAGGTTTGAAAGTGATAATGGATCTAATACCTAACCACACAAGTGACAAGCACAACTGGTTTCAGCTGAGTCGCAATCGGACTGGAAAATACACGGATTATTACATCTGGCATGACTGCACATATGCCAATGGGACCACCAAGCCACCGAATAACTGGGTGAGTACAGAACTCCGGTAGCACAAAAATAAATGTGGCATTGTAGGCATAAGCCTCACACCCTGTGGTTCAGTGACCAAACAGAGAGGCCCGGTGAGCTAAATTTGTTCCTGAGCCTGAGGTTCTTCACCCGTTATAAGGTATAACGATAAGAGGCAATATGCTTCTGAATACCAGTTGTTGGAAACCGCAAGAGGAGAGAGTGCTCTTGCGCCCAGGGCCTGATTGCAGCATCTGGCTGGCCCCTGGAGAAAGAGGATGCTAGATTGGATGGGCCATTGCCTGATCCAGCAGTCTCCCCTTATGAAATAGTATTTTTTCTCAATGATAGACAGCCTCTTAGCTCTTGCAAACAACCTCTGCTTTGATCACAGCAGCTCAGCTTTGCCAGTAAATGCCATTCACATTTAAGGTATGTTTGGCTGTGTAGCAGGTCATCTCTTATGTAACCTGATTTCATTAGGCCTGCTATTAACATATGCATAATATATATAGACATAATATACTGTATATAATTTGCTAAGCACTGTAATAGCAACTTCAGCTCAAAATGAGAAAACACACACACCATAGCTGCCAAGTTATCCCTTTTTTAAAGGGATTTTCCCTTATGCTGAATTGGCTTCCTCGCGAGAAAAGGGAAAACTTGGCAGCTATGACACACACACAACTTGAATTGTGAAATCACATGGTTACAGAATACTTTGTTCCCGAAAACATTGGCTGGGAACAAAAGTCCACGGACTCCAATAGAATGCTCTATCAATTAAGAGTTTAGTCCTGTGCACACTTACTCGGGAATAAGTCAAAGGGAGTGAATTCTGACTAAACACATTTCGGATCAACCTGTTATAATCAGTAATAGCATTTTAAGCGTTGTGATGTTATTAAACTGCAAGCATTTCCAAACAAACAAGAGATGTGCAATTCAGCTTCTTATGAGATATTTTGCCCTCCCAAGCACACATGTGTTACATAAATGATTTGGTTGTTGAAACACTAGCTGCTGTTGCTTGTTTTCTACTTCGTTTGATCTCAATTCTTTTTCGAGTCTGCTTTTCTTGCTTACTTTCGGCCGCTCTCTGCAGAAACCTGTTGGCAGGAAGCGACACCTTTTGCATGGCTAGTTCGTTGTGACATACCCCTTGTTCCAGTGGGCATGCCAGCCTAGGAGCCTCCTCAACACAGCTGTCTCTTCCCCCTGCCAAACATGACATCAGAATCAAACAAGCCGGCTCATTGTTAGATCACTCTTTTCTGTTTCTGTAATGCAAAGATGTCAAGACACTGGTTTCACTAGGATGAAAACTCTGCTCTCATTTCCCACATTTTAATCTGAGGCTGGAGCAGTTTGGGAAGCGGCTGCAGAGAACAGTTTCAGAAAACACTGCCCTGTTTTGCCGTAACATGCCCTTCAATGTGTTTCAGGCCAGAGCACAAATTGTTATTTCGGCAAACAAATCTGTATTGAGAAGTAATCCTATTTTAAACATTTTGCCCTGTAGTGTGCTTGCACTTTGTAAAACGAGCTTGACAAACATAGGAAGCTAACAAGGAATATTTGGTGTTATGTTGGAGAGGATGCCAGGAGGTGTAAATATGTATATATATATATCTTATAGCTAGGAAGTGGAAGAGGCAAGCAGAATATAAAATGGAAGAATGGCATAAAGAGGTGTGGGATATAGCTATTAATGATAAATTAACATGTGCCATTAAGGTAGGATGGGGAATATGCAGGAGAAATTATTTTGAGGAGATATGGAGGGTGTTTGTAGAATTTGTACTGTTAAAACGGAAAGGGGGCGAACCATCGCAAGAAGTGTTGAAATTTTGGGAGGTTGGATAGTTACAATGGAATGGTCTTGGTGGTGGGGTGCACATTTTTACCCTTATTTATTTATGATTATTACTTTGTCAAATTAAAAAACAAAAATTTAATTAAACCAACCAACATAGGAAGTGGCTTTGTCTGAGTCGGAGCATAGGCAACATGCCTGCTTCCAGACATTGCTGGACTGCAACCCCCATCTACATTGGGTCTCTAGCATTTCAGATAAAGATATCTCCCAGCCCCATCAGGAGATGCTAAGGACTGAAGCTGGAGCCTTCAACATGACGAGCAGGTGCTCTTCAACTGAGCTATGACCCAAATGTTTTGCACATTTCATTGGCTTATATATAAATGAAATTAGACCAGACCATCGTGTTTTCCTGTTGCCAATTTTGGATGCTGCCCCTTTGGGCAACTATTTGATTTAATTGTCGACTTTTATGATAAAAGTGCAAACCAGAAAAAAGTTGTGCATAAGACAAGGTGGCAGCCCCATTCTGATTTCTTGACTCTCCCACCCTACTCCCAAAATAAACACTATTTCCCA